>NC_051848.1:17603799-17686046 GCF_002237135.1 Teleopsis dalmanni
ACTTTTTTATGGATCTAAGTTACTAAATGTATGGAACAGATCAAGCCTATATGAGACAGAGAGAGAGAGAGCATCTCTGGATTTTCACATGTATGCACAAGCCGATGTGGTTTTGGTCCTCTATGTTTAATCAGTTCGACTTGTTTACCATTGGATATCGATAACTTTTGAAAGCTTTTCTTTTCGATTTATTTTATTTCACATATATATTTTTTCTTAAATGTTTCTTTCTTTTCCCGATGAATTTCCCTTTTAGGATCCAGTAAGCTGTTTATATATACTTTTTCTTTCGTGCTTGCGTTCTGTGAATTTTATATTGCTCGGTATGTAACATTTTTACATTCAGTCGATAGTTTGCATTCAGCTATAACATATAATGTGAAACAACATCTGCTAGATGAATAGCTAGTCGCGCTGTGTAGCAAACAAATATGTAATGAAAAAACTCCCAAATGGGTCCGCCATTTTCTTTTTCATTCTCATTTTCATGATCGTATAATCAGTCCATATCCGAGGCTTACTGTTCATTTTTTTTTAATAATATTTTTACACGAGGAATTCTAGTCCAACCTTGCTTAGAAGGGACTACTAATTTCCAGTACGAATAGTTAAGAAATTTTATCTCAATTCATCAAAAAAGTAATATTCTTTTCGGTCACTCATACGCTCTGTGAAGCTTTTAACCCCAGCTAGGTTATATTCAAAATCAAAAACTTACATGTATTTGTGGAATTATTTATATTTATTTAAACAGTACTAGATATTATACTAATTGTATGTATACACACATATTTATCCAAATTATTATATGAAAAACAAAAAAATGTTAGTTCTTGAATAATTTGAGAGCGATGGTCACCTTGAAAGTTCACATTCAACTCACAAGAATTCCCTTTGAGAAGTGCTCAGGTTGCATGCCAGCATTGCAGTTTGCTTGGTGAAGGCAGTCACTTAATGTCTCGTAAAATCTAAAATAAATTTTGAAAGCCAATACTTGAGCATTTTTGAGGCAATTAGGCAAGGCGTAACCTGAACTCGTGCATGCAACAATAAACCGCAACCAGCATCGCAGCAAATGAACTGAAGTTGCCATGACAATGAACTTTTGCATATGCAATTGCTTGGCTTGCAAATAAAAATGTTTTAAGAATTCAAAAAATTCAAACAATATTATATTTAACTTTAAAAAAATTAAAAATTTATTTTAAATGTTAAGACCAACATAGATATACTAACAAGTCAAGCCGAACAGCCAATTTTAGTGAAGTAATATTATAAGTCTATCTGAGTACCCATTGATATTAGAAATGCATTATTTAAATTAAAATTATATCATATCTTTAACTATATTCTCGCCATTCGAATCATTTTCCAGCAATATTATATAAAATAAATTGTGATTCCTACCATTCCAATTTGGGTATTATGCTCTTTATAGGGAGGCCCTGGAGTTGGCCAAAATTGCCGCCGATCATACGCTGTGCAGTATACCTGCAGCCTGCATATCGTTGAGGCTTCTAATCTTTTATTAAATTACTTAACACAGAAAGAATTTGACAAATGTTTGCATAATATCAGCAATATATCCAGATTCTTCAAGTATACCGAATGATTAATTGAAACACTTCAATTGGCCAGCTCGTCTGCCATACAGTTGCCGATAATATCTCTATGACCGGGAACACAAAGTAGAAAAATGTTAAACTGAGTCGGTAACTTATTCAGAAATGTGTAGCACTAAAAAACCGTCCTGGCTATAACTCGAACTAAACTCGTCTGTCTGGTAGTACGTAAATATTCCTATTAAATATATTATCCAAGACAAGCTGTAGCTTCTATATTAATGATGATATTTATTTGAAAAGCACTGCAATGATCAGGAAACCTATAGAATTATTATGAGTAGAATTATTTAGCCTTTTCGTGAAAACTCAACGAGGGTCACTTGTCGTTGAAAATTGTTTTAATGTTTCTCGAACTATTCTCCTTTATGATTAAAACACTTTTGCATGCGTTCGAACCATTTTTCATATTTTTTGCAATCCTTTTTTAGATACCTCCAAAACATCGTTGTTCACCGATTTTCCACCGACAAAAATTGTTATTTGCGCATTTTATTTTTGAAGTTCAAGAACAAGAAAAAATCATTGGGCCCCAAATCAGGTCTGTATGGCAGATGACTAATCAATTCGATTTTTTGAATGTTCAAATAGTCAGTTGTTAAACGAGATGTATGAGCACTCGCGTTGTCTTGAAGGAGATAGAGAATAATCCGACAGCGCTTGTTTATTTTCAATATTTAACTGAAGACTTCCGGTTAACAAATGGTTGTATACTATTCAAAATTGACCACTTTACGTTTTACTAATGGCACAGTTGCCACATGATGAGTTTCCCGAAAAAACAACCAACCATTTGTTTTGAAGTACTTCGAGCAACAACAACTTTTGTTGGATTTGGTTCATTTTGAAACCTCCATACTATCGACTCCTGTTCACGTTCCGGCTCATACGCATATATCTATGATTCGTTACTCGTACAATCTTATATACATCTCTTAAAGCGTATATATACGCCATTGTACTTCTTAAGCATTTATATGCACCAATCGACATGAGCACCTTTCTGAGATCCATCTTTCTTCAAATGATGGGGGATAGGAACCAACAAGAACAAATCTTTCTCACAGCTAAATGATCGTGCAACATTTTATATATCTGGTGGAATTAATGCCTCAATCTCACAGTATATGACTTAACGGTCTTGCATTACACAAATCAGTTTTTGCAGGTCATCAATGTTTTCTGGCAGAACAACTGATTTTGGAAGACATTCACGAATTTCAGTGAGGTCAGTGAGCGAACTACGGCCAGGATTGAAACCATTGTACGAGTACCAGCGTTTCACAGTGGCAAAGGATGGAGTTGATCGATGTACTCTTGTCTTAATAATCCACGTCGAAAATCAAAAGTTGTAATAAATCATCGTACGAAAATTTTTAGCGTTAAATAACACAAATACTCGTAACGCTCTTTTGACAAAAATTCTAAGGTAGGCTACGTTTAATAATGTCAAACTTTCATATGGAAACATCAACTGACACCTGACAGCAATCAGTGCTGCCAAGGCTCAAAACACAGGTAGTGTTATAGTGACCCTCGTAATATTTATTCCAATTCTGAATAACCCAAGTAAATTCAACACTAAATACATCAATCATTCTTTCTCAGAATGATATTATGAACACATAATATAGTTATTCTTCCTCGTATAATAAATAAATAATATCCAAATTAGTTACAAAACAGAAAGCTTTAAATTAACATAAGCTGATAAAGTTACTTCCATTTATGTTCTTTCAATAAACACAAAAAATAATGAGTTTTTAGGAGTTAATGAGTACTTTCCTATTAGTTTATTAATTTTTCAGTCTATCTATGGCTATGTCTCTGTGTGTGTGTGTTAGTCTATTAGTCTGTTGTAAGTCATTCATAGAGAACACAAGCTATCGCACGTAAATTCACTTTATGCTGCATAAATTGCAAAAAATTAGCATATACGCCCCATTAGCGCAGCATAACATAAATTAAGTCAAATGCACGTACGACTAACTTCCCTGCCAATGGCAAGCAAATGCTGAACGAATCGTACAAAGCAACAAAAACAACAAGAACAACAAAAACTGCAAGAAGACTGGAAAGAAAATAAATGCTAAATATGGAGTTGTAAACAATAAAAATCATCATAAAAAAAATTGAAAAACAAAAACACCAAAGAGAAATATAAAAACAACCATAAATGCTGGAAAACACTCGCATTTTGTATGTGTTTTGTTGTATTGCATTGTGTTGTGTGATAGAGTTCAAGTACGTTAATCAAACGTAATGAACTTGTAAAGGTTAATAGAAGTAAATACACTCGTCAGTCAGTTTGGTTGCGTTGCGTTGCGTTGCGGTGGGGTGGGGTCGGGTAAATTGTGGCCGTAAAGCACTCAATTTCATTCTAATGAAATACAATGCAATGCAGCAAAGAAGCCAGTAAGTAAGTATGTACATTGCAGTAGGCATGTGCGGCAAGCGGCATTCAGCATTCAGCATTAGACTCTTGATTTACACTTAGTACCTAAAATGTGTTGTACTCATTCGTGTTGTAGTTGTTGTTGTTATGGCATTAGTTTGATATAGTGTTCGAAATAAAAGCAACTACAACATATAATAGTAAATATTACAGAATATCATTGTCAAATATCTTAAGATAGTAGGGTTCACAGTTCGTAAAAAAGATAATTCTATGATCTATAATTATATTGTACACATCAGAGTAGAATAAGAATTAGAAATAAACAGGATACCAGCTCCCAACAGAGCGGAGCACTACGACCATAGTTGATATTTTGTGCTGTAACAGATTCTAACCGAACAAAAGACATTCCACGTTCTGAATAAAAGCCAGAATTTCGGAGAGTAGTTCTCGACCCAGTGACTTCCTCTGGAGCAGAACAAGGCTGGGCAATTACAGAGAATGTGACTGAAAAATCGTCTGCTTCTACGAAGAGTCGAAAATCTATCTCTTCGAACAGACCCAATTTGTTAAGGTGATAAAGCAGTCCATGATGACCCGTTAAATAACCCAA
The DNA here is from genome assembly GCF_002237135.1 of Teleopsis dalmanni. NCBI lineage: Eukaryota > Metazoa > Arthropoda > Insecta > Diptera > Diopsidae > Teleopsis > Teleopsis dalmanni. Next base: position 17,608,433 of record NC_051848.1, read on the forward strand.
AGCAGAGCAGTAACATAGCAGCAACAATAACTAATAACTAAAAATGTCATAACAAGCACGTAGCTGACCGTGTTGTTCCTTTTCGGAATGCTGAACGGCATTTATACGTCGAACTCAACGAGTGGTTCCGGGACTTAAATGCGGCCGTTCTTAGAACTATAAAAATGAGCCGATTTTTCCAGCTTGATACTAATTCTTACTCCGAAATAGTACCCTTTCCTTTCACACTACCATTACCTATCCATATCCTCCTAACCTATATACGTCTTTGTAATGTCTTTCAGGTTATCTGCTTTATAGATCGTTGCAACATACAACAGCGACAACAACAACTAATAACAAACAATTTTAATATATAATAATATTACCAACAAAAATAAAATGTAACAAAATATTATTAACTCAACAAACGACCAACAATCGAAACAACAGCAAAATCTCTCTTAGTATGGAATTAAAATTTGGGATAGAACAATATGTAGAACAATAGAACAATTTGTTGTGACTTCTGGAAGAAGTCAGAAGAAACTTCTGACGTAGACCAATTTTTTTTTCGTCCACTTTAACACTTTACTCATGGATTATTGCTGACCATGCCAAACTATTTCATTTCACTTTTTAATACGCACACTTTCTTCAATTGTTTTTTGCCCACATTTCGTGCAAACTCGATTCTTAGCAAGCTTCCCTCGTTCATTTGAACCCCGCAATGGCACTGAAGAACTTTGCCATTTCAGCAGAACTGCGAGCGGTGGAGTTGCTTGTACTTTATTACTTTCATTTGCAAGCTGTGCTCATACGTAAGCCGGTTGCTTGGATTAACAGAGAATTAAGCAAAGTCAAGTCCATTTTTCACGTAAGTAAAACACCTACAAATGTTTTATTTTGAAATTGGAGCTGAACGGAGGCGCGTGTTCTCCCTTTTCAGGTAGTTCAGCGGTATTGAAAAAAGGCTAGTTGCCTTTTCAGCGTTTTCTGTTACTAATCAAGTCACCGCTATTGAGGCGTAAGCATAGCTTGAACAAATGTTCAAGTATATAAATATTTTATATTATTGACAAAAGAAATGTCAATAATGCAAATTCTTCAATGGTTTGTAATAATTACGCATACTACGTGGTTTTGGCATGGCTTTTACGTTTGTAACAATATCTATTTATTCTCACATCTTGTATTGATCATATTAAATAGACAATGCTTCAAAAAATCTTGTCATTATTCTCGTTTTAGTATCGTTTTAGTATCGTTTTAGTGCCCAATAACTTTTATCAAATATAGCTAACTTTTGAGCTGGTAGATTCTTTTTAGGAAATTTTAAATTTTTTTAAAAATTCTTAGATATCCTGAATGCGATTTCCATTTTTCGAAACAGCTTATACTGATTGGACAGTTAATCAATCAGACAGTTGAATCTTCCTCGATTGGAAGGTGTATGAACAAAAATCATCAAAGAAGGGAGTTGGCCTTACGCTGTTCATTTCTTGGCAAGTCTCCAGAAAACGATTACCTTCAATACAGAGATCTTACTTAACAGTCTTAGCAATATTAGCATTAATATTTGGCCTTGACTTGGTGAAGAATACTGGAATGCTGGACTCAAAGGAGGGAAATTATTCATGGCATGAGGTTAGTGCATTTTTTCATGAGAGAGTTTAATTTATAATAATCACAGCAGCTTTATACTCGACCCAGGAAGATTCAACATGTCAAAATTATATCGAGATAGCTGTGATATTGGAGAAATATCTCGCACTGGATGACAGTGCTAACAATAACAATAATAATAATATTTTAAGAAAATATTTAATACATTTTATATACATATGCATGTATGTATGTTTTAAACAAAAACATTAGCTAGTGCTTAAAAATATGCCAAATTTAGGGTATAGAGTATATTTAATCTTTCTACAACAACAACAACGATATACTTTGTGCGTCTACAGAGCGCGTTTCAGTTAAAAACTGATCATCCATATTATTCTCAAATAAGAAAAGTACAAAATATAAATGAAAATAAATGCAAAACACAACTGCAGAGCTTATGGCATGTACAGAGGGAGTGAAGACACACCGACGCGGTGCTACGCTTTGTGAATCGATTCATGTATCGATTTAGATTGGCTTGAATTGACTTGGATTGGAAACGATCAAAGTAAACAATAACAACAACAGTAAAGTTTAATGATCCCAAACGTTTAGTTTTTGCTTTTCTGTAATGTTGATGTGTTGCTTTTGTGTTGTTTTTGTATTGTTTTTGTAATTTATGTTTTATTCTGTTGCTTCTAATATAATTTTTTACATTACATTGTTTGATTTTATTTTTAGTGCTTTTAGTGCTTTAGTGGTTTAGTGGTTTAGTGCTTTTTTCTTTTCATGATAATTTATTGTTAAAATAAAGAAAGAAAAATAAAAGCAACGTTACATTTTTTATTAAAATATGTTAACAAATATATATGTATGTGTGTGTATGTGTAATAATTGTGTAAATAATAAAAAATATTAAAAATTTGTCACACTTTTTGTGTCAACGTTACTTTTTTTTCTACTCTTAGCATATATTTTTTTTTTGATAAATTTATTTTGTACTATACTACCAATTGAGAAACTGTGATGAGTGCAAGGTGAGGTGTTTGGCATATTGACGCAGTTTGTGGGTTAATAATATGAATCCACATACAAAAAAATCAGTTATATTTAGCTAATATTTTTGCTATTTGTATCATTGAACGATAGACATAGTGGAAGAGATTAGACGGGTGGCGTGGGGAATTTGGGAAATCCAAGAGTGAGTGAACACTTTTAAAAATTATTAAAGCTTAGTTAATTGAATGTGAACAGTGTAGGTAAACACAGGCTAATAATCAGTCGGGAAACTTAAAAGAAATTCTCAAGTGATGATATTTCTAGTATCAATAAACTAAATAGTTTCAATTGCTTGTAAGCTGGTGATAAGAGAGTGAAATCAAAGTGAATATACTGGAACAGCATAAAAGCTGATAACACCCGGAATTATTAACAGCTAAATGGTGTTTATATTTTTTTCATGTGGTTTAAGGTTAAGAATTCTTTTGATCGTATAGGATCAATGAATGCTTCATTTAGTTGATCTAATCAAGAATTAAGACTTTTGCTTCAAATGAAATTGTAATTAAATTTATTATTATGCAAACAATAAACATATAATATACATACATATGTACATTATTAATTATTTCTTCGATATCTCTTTTAATTCGTATTAAAAATGATAAAACTTTAAAAATTTTAAAATCTTTTTATTTATTTATTTATTTATTATTAGCTTTAAATTATCATTTAAATAACAAGTAAAAATTAAGTTATTGCTATAGCAGCATGGACCCTAAGCAACTACGTAGTGATGATTTAATTATTAAATGTACTATTTTAACAGTTTGCAAACTTATCTTATTCTATTAAAATATTTTTACATCAATTATATGTTTACTTAAATATTTTCTAAATAAGATGGTAGAGGTAAAATCTTTTTATATGCAAGTTATAATTATTAACCCCCATAAATTCATAATCATACATAGACGGTGTGCGACTTCGAAATACAATAGACCCCGTCTTAAAAAAACATAAACATTCATATCCGCACGTTGCTAGATAAATACCTGCAAACAAAAGCATCTGTGGGACAATAATTTGTCTCAAGAATGTTTTTCACAAAAGATGCTTAAAATGCAATTTTACATTTATTTCTTTCTTTTTGACTAATCGATAATTTTATTGCTAAGTTTTAGTTTTTAATTGATTCTAAAACTGAACAGATGTTCAGATAATAAAACTGTTAAAAACTTAAATTGAATACTTTTTTTTTTGTTAAAATAACACAAAATAGAGCATCAAACATAATTTGAAATATTAAACAATTAAATGTACATACATATATACCTTAAAAATATTATATTCCAAAAACTTTCATAATATATACATACAAACATATGTATATGGACCTATGTAAGTGGCCATATACATTTACTAAGTAATAGTAAAGTAATTAATAAATATATATACATATGTATGTATGTATGTATGTATGTATGTATGTATGTATGTATGTATGTATGTATGTATGAACAATTAAGCATGCAAATTAACAAATTAACTAATTATGAAAAAACAACTAAATGCAGTACAACAACAGCACGTAATAAGTACTACTTGCATACACATACATATACACATGACAAACATACATGTATGTATATATGTTAACACACAATGAAACATGTCAACGCACTTATAAAGCGAAGATGCCATAAAGATGTCTTTAATAGCAAGCGTACAGTCAGTTGCTTTTGCTGGTCTTTACCAACATGTATTTTCTTTTTTTATAGTTATTTTTGTTGTTGTTGTTGTTGTTGTTGTTGTTGTTGTTGTTGTTATTATTATTATTATTATTTTTTCTTGCTGCTATTATTGATGTTGATGTTGATGTTGCTGGTGTTGTTGATGTTGTTGGTGTAGATGTTGTTTTTATATTGTATATTCTTTAATTCGTATTCGTTCCGAACCGGTTAATAAACTCAAATGTAGGTCAAGATTTGCGGTGATAATACTACAACAGCCGCCACAACAACAGTAACACGTAAAAAAATATTAGCAATAGAAAAGAGACGAAAACGTAAGAAGTGTGTATAATAAATATTACAACAAAATTTATACGTTTCAATTAAATTATTCAGAAAGAAATTTCAAACAAATTTCAAATTTGAAAAAACTCTAATATTCTTAAAGAAAAGAAAGCAAAAAGAAATTATTTCAAACACTTAAAGCAAACCAACAGGCCAACAGGAGAATTAGGAATTACAAAACCTAATCAAACGCCAATTTTTTAATACTTACACTTAAACACGTAAACACATACATATATACATATAAACATACAAGAAACATACATAAACATAATAAGAGCGTTGTTTATATTATGTATTTCAAAAAAAAAAACAAAATTGAATATTTGGAGCAAGCAGAATAGGAACGTTTTGTTTAGAGTTCGAAATTCGTATTTATTCACAATATTTATTTAAATATTTACAATTAAAGTATTTAAATAAAAATCTAAGGAAGTAGATTTACACACACATATGTATGTATGTGTGCTTACTTCTATTAACATTGTTTCATTCTATTTTGTTAATATTAATTAACATATTACACTTCTTGCAGAGCATTGACCAAGAGAACCTTTTGTCATTGCAGACTCAAGACTCAAATAGACACTCCACTGGAGATACGTTTGAAGACTTAACTGAAGACTCGACTAAACACTCCACTGGAGATACGTTTAAAGACTTGACTGAAGACTTGACTAGAGACCCCACTGGAGATACGTTTGAAAACTTAACTGAAAACTCTACTGGAGACTCGAATGAAAACTCGAGTGGAGAGTCGACTGGAGACTCTTGTAGAGAGGCAACTGGAGACTCGAGTGAAGGGTCCACTGGAGACTCGACTGGAGAGTCGAGTGGAAAGTCGACTAAAGAGTCGACTAGAGAGTCAACTGGAGATTCGACTGTAGAATCCAGTCTCCATGATTTTAACTATAATTTGTCTTATCAATATCCAGTTTCGAACTGGACAGGTAAACTATAAGTTTTTGCTGGCATCGACCTTTAACGACTGTATTTAACTAATCTACATACCTTCAGCTGGTATTTTTTATATAATTCTAAACCAATGAAGTCGTTTACTCCGTTGTTCTTAAAAGCCTTATTCATTTGTATCGCATGAAACATAAATGAATTGTAGAGTTCGAGCGTAAGGGGCTTAGCTTTTTCAAAAGACCATTAACAGGCCATCCTTACGTCTATCAATATCGATATCAATGTCGAATACCGATGTCACTGAAGATGCTCATAATAATAATTGAAATATGATATAATCCAACTAAATTGTAATAGGTTGGATTATAACTTATAATAGGTATGCTTTACATTCTAACAACGTCATTGAACAGAAACTACAATTTAGACCAAAAAATAAAATTCTAAAAACAACTTTGGAAATTTTTTCCTTAAAAAAGGTATAACAAAAAAACTAAAAGTATAAATATTTGATTAAATAGAGTAAAATGTCTAAAGTGTTAAAACAATGTTGTTGATGTTGCTGTTGTTGTTGAATTTACTTGAGTTAAATTCACTAAAAAATTTAGCATAATTTACTTTTTATTTAAATTTCACAATAAGATACATTTACAGAGAATACTTTATACAGAGTTTACAGAGTTTGTTTCGAACTTGTAAACTTCACATATGTTTCTTTTTATTTTTTATTGATATCTCCAACAATTATATATGTGTACATTGGACATCTATCTTCCTGCCTAAAAATTATGTGAAAAATGATAACTGATTGGAGTGCAAATCACGTTCAACTTAAGTGCTTACAATATTTAATTAATATTATTAATATTGTTACGACAACAGATTACAATGATTACATTGTGCATATTATATAAGTTTTATATATTATATGATATATGATAAAAACAATTTATCTCTCCAACCTGCTCGTGTACATTGTACAGGTTCAATAAACCAATTAAAAATAATATGTAACTGACTTGACTTTTGTGGGCAAATGTTGAACCAGTGAAAATATTGTGGGAAGTGTTTCTAAATAACTTTGTGTCTCTCTGTCTATCTGTTTGTTATGTTAAATAATTGAAGAAGATAAAAAAAAAATAGTAGATGAAAGTAATATATTTGCGAATATCTTTGTGAATGCATAAAGCTGGAAAAGTCTTTCAAAATTCGTAACTGCGGTTTAAGTGTAAATAACCAGCTGTTTCCTTTCTTCGTCATACATTTCATTCAATTTAATCAACTTTTTTCATAATTTTTCTTTTTAAATTTATTGTTTTATAATTTAATTTTTTACTAGTTTAAGCTTCACTTGGTTGATTACGTGAAATTATCCATCCACCTTTTTCTATCCGTGGTTATATGTTTCTAGTCATGGAATCCGATATGCTGCATATACATATGCTATCTTATTATTCAACATTATTTTGTGGCCTATCTCTCTTATTTTAGTTAGTTATATTGATCGAATTTTATGTGGAACCATTATATTTGGTACTTACACAAAAATTCGATCGAAACTAGCTCTAAGTCTATAGAATTCTTCATAGGTCTGAATTTTTTTTAAATATTCAAAGTCTATTGAAAATCAGTATTTCTAGAAAAAAGTTAACCAATTCTTATGAAAACATATCGCACATATCGTTCCATGAGTTTTTTCTAGCAACATATTCCATATAAGATTTTCGCACACAAACTTTCAATCAAAGTAATCATATCAGGTGTGGCAAGAATCCGACCAATGCTAATGCTAGAGATGTTGCCGAGTGTGTTGAAGAAGGGGGCCCCTAGAACATAGACATAGACATATCAGTTTTTCTGGTGTCCTTTCTTCAAGAGCTGGTAGACACGCATTACAGGAGATACCACAGAGTATGCAAAGTCTAGCTTCATGCCGTCCTACGGTCCAGTGCCCTGTAAAGAAAGACATTAACCTAGATACCTCTGATTTGCTTCTGTGTATTAAGTTAGAGATTCTACATTTGGAATAGATTGACTATGTAGCACTCGACCTGGTTGCTGATGCGGCAAGGGTTCATACACATATATTTGACATAATAATTAACAATTCTGGTAATCACATCACAATTAGTATTTTCTGTCCTAGTTGCAAAATCAATGGAAGTATTTGCAACTATTGGAAGTACGGGTTTTTAGCTATTTCTAAACATCATTTCGTATAATCTGTCATTTTTATAACAACAAATACCTTGAATTATAAGAATTAGTAGGAGATAATAGCATTAGCATTGACCAGATTCTCTCCACCACAACTAACTAACTAACTAACTAACTAACTAACTAACTAACTAACTAACTAACTAACTAACTAACTATGCCAAATATATATATTGTAAATATACTTTTATTATATTATTAATTAATTGTTTTTCGCGTACTTCACAACACATGTATGTATATGGGTAGTGCCTTTCCGTTAAGCAAAAGCCTAAATTATATATAGATTAGTATATTAGTCGATTAGTCTGTAGTCGAAACGAAGATAATGTAGGTTAATCGTTGCATGTGCAGTGAAAAATGAAGACGTCACTCATACGCTGCGACCAACGCGGGAACGCTTTTACAGATACGCTGCCGCTGCTGCTGCTGCTGCGTACTTTGCACTGCACACTTAAGCTGTAGCATGAACAGAACTATTAAGTCATTAATCATGAATGGTTTGAATTCAATTGTACGGAGCCATTGTACGGAGCTTTATACTCCAAAATGCAGGCTGTGTACGAGAATAAAAGTGCCACCGAGTAAGGCAAAGTAAGGCAAGGCAAGTCAATAAACGTCAAATAACCAAAAACGTATACAAAAAAAAAAAAAAAAATTAAAGAAAAGATAAATATTTATAAATAATAAAAATTATAAAAAAAAAAATTTTAAGTTAAATGAACTACGACTAAATTAAACAAATTCATTTGAAAAGTACAACAAAGAAACAGCCAAAATGCAAGAAAATTATAGTAATTATTTTATCATCATTTCTTGTAACATTTTTGTTATTTCTATTTTTGTTTGAAAGTCTTTTTTTAAATTTCAAACTTTATTTTAAAAATTAAATAAAAATCGTGAAGTTCACATGATTATTAATTCAATTTGTGTGTCATTTCAGCTAAATTCGCAACTACCTGAAGCCAGCCAGCCAGCGCTGTAGAAATTTTAATGACACGGCATGACTGAATGACTTAGTAACTTAATGACTGACTGACTTAATTCTCAAAAATTATACGGTTAAATACATTTGTAATTTTTTACATTTTTTTTTTGTTTTTTTCGTCTTGTTTTCCATTTTTAATTTTGGTGATTTTTTATTTTTGAATTTCTGAATTTTAGTCATTATTTTCGCAAAAAAGTATGGCAAAATAATGAATTGCGAATGAAATTATTTGTTGCATTTAAAATTAATTGTATTTAAAAAAAAATTAACATCTAAATGAAGAAACGTGCACAAATAAACATGACAGCTGAAGACAATGGACTGTCATACCAACAATACCAGAGACAGCGACTACAGAGCATAAAAAGGCATTTAAAAATCTCCAAACGAATTTGTTCAAAGTCAAATTTTGGTCAAACTACACAAAATTGTTGGTTAAGAAGTTTAAATCTTACTGCTTAACTCTTATAAATCAGTTGTTTCTTATAAAATGCCATTTTTTAGGTAATACCGGCATATAAACTTAAAACTTCATCCATTAACTAGAAAAGACAAAGTCAAACTTAAAGTTAGCCAATTTGAACTAGTTTGTCGGTCCATCATCCATGAAACTATAGCATTTGCATTAGCACATTATCGTAAACCGAATAGTAATTAACTTGTGACATTAACATTCTTTAATTATGCACAGTATAAGAAGCTGTTATTGTGATACGAGTATCTACCAATCCCTTGGTTATGATCTTCAAGATCTTCAAACAGCAAACGTCCAACTAGTTCATGTTCATATTCACTGAATAGTTTGAATTATAAATAGTTCGAATAGATTATATCAGATAATATTTTCTACTTCATTAATTTTTATTTTTATTTTTATAGAGAGAGAGAGAGTCTTTCTTAGAAATTTTTAAGAAAAAATTGAAATTAGAATGTAATATTTATACCGAAATTGTTTATGGATTTTACAATCACTCAAAAGTATAAAACTATTTGCATAAAGCAACAAATTTGCAACAGCAATCATGTTGTTTTCTGAACTATATGCGTTTGTTGGTATACTTATGTTAAAATTCATTAAAGAGAATAGTGAAGAAATTGAAAACTATTCATTGCAAGTAAATAATTGAAAACTGAAATGGTGTAAACTACTTATTGACAAACAAAATAATTAATTGAGAAGGGTATAGTAAAAAGATAGTAAACCTTATTTGTAATGAGAACATTTTAAATATGTAATTTAATTAAACAATTTCGTAATTTGTTAAATTAAATCTTGAGAATTTGCTTTGTAATGTAAATGAAAATTTCATTTAATGTACTGAACTTGCATTTCACGATAAAAATTAACCCTAACAACTTTATTATTCATTTTTTTTTTTCATTTTTTAAGCTTAACTTAAATGTATAACTTAATAAGCTTATGATGTTGATGTTACTTTAGGTACTAACATTACTTAACTTAAAATATATTTATATATTTTGACTTGAAAGTTCACGCAACGGAACCCTAATTAAATGCGTGTCCCAACTCACATAACAGCTTTTTTACAGTTGCTTTTGTTTCTGCCGCAATTCGTAAATTGTGCCACATTTGACCCATATTAACCGTTTTGAAGCAACAAATGAACAAAAAAATGAGACAAAAACTAAAATGTAATGGTCATTCTTCTAATGTAAAATGTAAATGTAAAATATTGCTTTTTCTAGTGTTGAACAAGATAGCACAGAAAAGTACTTTTTTTAGTATCGTAAAAGTAAACATTAGCTTGGCTTAACTAAGCTTGGCTTAAGTAAGAAGATTAAATAATAAAATCCTTAATATGCTATTACATATTATCTTACATTTGTTACAATTTCAAGGGCTATTAAGGCAATCGTACACAGTTCTATTAATTTTTCAATGAAATCAACACTTTTAAAGAATTCTGAGCCAAGAGGAGGTCACTGATTCGAAAACTACTCACCCCTTCTGATATTAGGAGATCCCTAATGGCCGACATTCTGGCTTAGGGTCTGTTGCAGCAAAAAATATCAACCATGGTCGCAATGCTCCGCTCTGTTGGGAGCTGGTATCCCGGTTACACCCATTTGTATTCCTTCTAACTGACCATTTATTCCGTTTCACATTTAACAGAATAATATTTTTTGCAAATTAATTGATTAATTAATCAATAAAAAGTAAATAGGAACTTATATCTGTTTTTTCTTTGCTTCAACCTAACCATATTCTTTCTTATTTTCTGCGCTTAACAAAAATGCTAACAAAATGTTATTAATTACAATTAATTACAATCAGAAATTTGTAAACCGTCTTCCTCTTTCCCCCTCAATTACATTAAATAACGAAACCATTTCTCAATGTCGTCGCGACGCGTCGTAGTAACGCTAGCGCAGCGCTTTTACACTGGAAATATTGTAATTAAAAAGAAGAAAGAAAAAAAAGAACATCGTTCATAACCGAAGTGCTTAGCAAGGCGTTTCGTTACTATGCAACAACACGTTCCTTGTTAATTTAATTTTATTTTTGTTTTTGTTTTGTTTTGTTTTGTTTTTGTTTTTTTGAACTTTTTTCCGACTAAAACGAGTATTTTTGCATATTTTGTGAGAAAAAATGTTTATTTTCTTATACATTCCTTTTTAGTCATATTTTTAGCACTTCAGTGTTTTAACTTATTTTTCAACGATTTGTTTGAAAAGCAGGCAGGATATATGCAACACTGCATATAAACTTGCAATCCAAATGAGAGAAGGCAACACATCCATTTTTATTTATTAAGTTGATTTTTTTTTTCATTTCCATTTCGTTTTTTGATTTTTATTTTTTATTTTTTAAGTTTATAGTTTTTGATTTTTGTTTACATATTTTTTTTTAAACCTGCTACCATCTTTTCCTTGTTGTTGTTTAGACAACGAAACAGTGAAGTTTCGTTAAAAAATTCGTTTTGCTTTCTCATTCTCACTCTTGGTGATTATATTTTTCTCAGTGCATTTCATGCGGAATTCTCGATCAAACCGTAATTTTGCCTTTTGAAGAGTGCAACCGTGCAACCGTGCATTTCCTCTTCTGTTCCTTTATTGTATTTGTATTTGTATTTGTATTTGTATTTGTGTTTATGTTTTTGTTCTTGTTTTTGTTTTTATGTACTCAAATCTTATTTAAAAGTTTTTTTTTGTTTTTTAATATAATTTTGTTTTTTTTTTAAACTTTTTTTTATTTGGTAGAAGTTAACCTAAATTTTGGTGAGTAGGCAGAAGCTCAAATATTGTAAATACAATCAAATTGACGAATTTTTTTCTGTTTTTTCTGTTTTGTTCTGGTGTTCTGGTGTCTTGGCTTGTTCAGTTCTTGGCTATTACATTCTGTGTTGTAGTTATCGGCACTCTCTTCTCTGAGCACTAACTGCACTGGTTTCGCAAATAAAAAAGAAAAAAATATTAATCACCACCAAACCGTTTTTCATTTTTCAGAAGGATCGAATCTTTCTACCACAAATTACAACGATGCGGTCATAATTGGTAAGAAACTCGTATTTTTGTGTTATTAAAAATGAAAATAATGAAAATAATGAAAATAAAAATATCTACACTTATATGACCACAACACAACAAGAACAAGAAAATCAAAATCAAAATGCAGTTGAGTTTTATAATTTCTGAAAAATAGCAGTTATCTTTCACAAGTTCATAGTACAATTACCACAATAACGACGACGACTAATTAAGACTAAGTTTAGCCGCAGTAAGAACAAGACAAATACAGAAATTGGTTTCATGCTCATTGAGATTTTGATGACAGGTCACACCTGATAACATTATCCACCTGATGTTGATGTTAATGTCAACAGGAAACTGGAACCTGGAACCTGGACAAAGAACAGCAGAGAGAGCTAGAACTGCAGAAATAGATGACAGCAATCGCTAAATCACCACCCTCCGAAAAAATGCTTAAATGTGTTTCCAGAGGGATATATGGTTGGAAGAGGCATGGTGTTAAGATGAGGTTTAGTACGTAAGCGCAAATACCAAAGCAAAGAGTAGGTCTTGGTTGCGAATCGTGCTTACAAGTAGCATAGGCTATCAGTATCTTTTGAAGATTCCACATCCACAACGGTTTAATATTCTATTCGCTATAACTGATATTACAAATCTTATCCAATCAAATCATTTTTTATAGACTTTAATCAATGTTAGAAATCTTTTATGACGCTACACTGCACACTGTAGGCCTTGCTGACTCTAATTAAAGAAAAAAATTGCTATCTTTCACGAAAACGGTACAAATACTACAAGTTAATCAAAATAATAATAAATTTGAATGAGTTGGACTACACATTATTTACTCATTATTTACATTTTCTCTAACCTTCAAGGCAAAAATAAAAACCGTAGTAAATGAGAATTATCAACTAATTTGAAATCCAGATAAATCATCATCATCATCATCCGTGACTATACAGTCCATATAGGACCTAAGTCTGTTTAACAACAGTCTTCCATTCTTTTCAGTTTTTTGCTTTTGTTTTCCAATTTCTTATGTTCATATCTTCTAACTCCTGCTGCACATTGTCTTTCCATCACTTTCTTGGTCACCCTCTTCTTCTGCTGGTTTCTACTTCGTTCTAATAAATGTTAAGTGGTACTCTCATATTCGGCACACTTATCACATGTGCAATCCATCTTAATCGCTGCTTTTTCACAAATTTGATGATTGTTTCAAGATAAAACAAATACCGCAGGAAACGAAACAAATCGGTTCACGAAAAGATATTAAAATGCTGAATAAAATTAAATTTTGATTAAAGCTTTTTTCTTTGCGTTAGATCTCAAGATCAACGTGTTCCAAACTGGACAGGTAAAGTATCACTCAGCTGCTTTAACTAAAGCCTAACCTGCTCAGTATAACAGTATTGGTGCTGACGGATCATTGCGTATTAAGGAGAAATGCTTTGAAACTGTTTCTTCCACATAATGGGTTTTGTCGGAGTTATTGCTCAGCAGATGAGGAGGAAACTGTTCTCCAGCTCTTATGTCAGTGTCCAATATTGACTAACTAGGAGAAGATTTAAAATTTTTTAGGTCTCTTTTCTTCTTTTTTGGGACTTCACAAAACGGTTGTCCTACAAAATTATGAATTTGACAAAGCTTATAGACTTGTGAGGTTGGTTCATTTTTACTTGAATGGGAGAATTATGTATTTCAGCGTTGTTAGTAATATAGCTAATCCGTAATATCACAATGGGCAAATATTTGAGCTCAAGCGGGCTTTGGGCAGAAGGCCGCCATTTCAACCAAACATACATTATTATGTTTGTAATATTTATAATTTTAACTCTTGTGAACAGTTAAGGCGATCGTAAATAAGTAAAATAAATTTGTTAACATATATATGAATAACAGAGAACAAGATGTCGAAGATATGTCCGTCTGTCTATTCGTTCTTCATAAATAATATGGAAGTTCTTGATGGTGCAATCCATTGAAAGCTGGACATTTTCCGACTTTACAGTGTATGTTAAAGTATATAATTCTTCCATCAATTTATTGTGTCTTTGTTATTGTTGTTTTACGAAATCAATACAATCAAAATAATTTTACAACAACAAATCGCCAAAGAAGCAAAGAAGCAAAAACAATAGCATAAATAACGTAGTTGAAAGGAAAATAAAGACAGATGAAAAATAATAATTAAAAAAAAAGAATTATTAAAATTAAATATTTAAAAATAACAAAAAAAACATTAAATAAATAAAAGTTAAATAATTAAAATGTTACTAACCTTGTACTGTTGTCCAACATGACTTTGTCCATATTTAATGACAAATCCTCGGAATTTAAATTTCGTACTTGATTACTGACGCTGCCGCTGCCGCTATCGCTGCCACTGCCACTGCCACTGCCACTGCCACTGGTACTGTTACTGCTATTACAGCGCTCTGAATCTGTTGTTGTTGTTGTTGCTGTAAGTGTTGGTGTTGATATTGGTGTTGGTGTCAGTGTCGATGGCTGTGTTGCCGTTGATGACGTGGACGATGTTGACGACGAAGATGATGAGGAGGAGGAGGAGGAGGAGGAGGAGGAAGAGGATGATGATGATGACGTTGATAATGATGATAATTGTGTTGGTAATGTATCGGCTGGTAAAATTACAGGAGTCACTTCAGGCTCAAGTTGTAAACAACAATCGTTTTGATGTTGTTGTTGTTTTTGTTTTTGTTTTTGTGGATGTTTAAACAACATTGGCAATTCAATATGTGGTTGCTCTTTTTGTTGCAATGGAAAACTTGCAGCTGCTTTTTGTATTGGCGTTGCTGTAGTTGCTGTTTTTACAGAAACTTTTGCTATTTTAAATGCGTTTCGTTTTACCAACGGCTCCTTTTCTGCTTCTTCTGTACTAATTTCAACTTCGTCGGCAATTCCAAGTCCTCCTTCACCACCACTTATTTCACCTATATCACCTTTTGCACTAAAACCACTTGTTGCAGTCACTTTGCTATTCTGATAATTTGACTTTGCGTTTACGTTTGCGTTTGCGTTTGTGTTTGTGTTTGTGTTTGCGTTTTCCTTTGTTTTTGTTTTTATTATATTTATTTTGTTGCTTTCGTTTTCGTTATTTGTACTCTTCTGCTGCTGCGGCTGTTGCTGTTGCTGTTGCTGCAATTGCCGACGTTGTAGTGGTTGTTGCTGCTGTTGTTGCTGCTGCTGCTGCTTTAATTGTTTATCTTTTTTTTTTAATTTCAGTTCCTCTACTTCCTTTACTGCAACTTTTTGTACTTTAACTCTCTTCGACGGCGTTGTTATTGTTGTGGTTGCAGCACTGCTACCATTTATACCATTTACACCACCAATGCAACTATTCGCAGCCGCACCAATTGAGGTTGTTTCCTGTTGTTTATTACTGGCTAATGCTTTTGGTGGTAAGATTGGCAGTGCAGTGTTGACTGCTGTTGCAGTTCCTGTTGTTGACACAGTTGTTCCACTGTTGTTGCTATTTAAATGTAATTGTTGTGGTTGTGATTGGTGTTGTTGCTGCTGTTGCTGCTGCTGTT
Organism: Teleopsis dalmanni; assembly: GCF_002237135.1. Classification (NCBI taxonomy): domain Eukaryota; kingdom Metazoa; phylum Arthropoda; class Insecta; order Diptera; family Diopsidae; genus Teleopsis; species Teleopsis dalmanni. The sequence goes on from NC_051848.1 coordinate 17,624,260, forward strand.
GCTGTTGTTGCAGCTGCTGTAGCTGCTGTTGTTGCTGTTGTTGTTGTAGTCCCTGCATTGATGAACCAACTTCTGGTATTATTGTTGCAAAAATTTGTTCACCAAATATAAAAAGATCCTTGGAAATAATCATTATCACCTTTTCGTTTCTATTTTAATTATTTTTAAAAAAAATTTTGATTCTGTATCGAATTTTGAATTGTGGATGCTGTTCTATTTTTTTTATTTTATTTTTTTTATTTTTATTTATTTAATAATTAATTTAAGCATATATATTTGTATTTTAAGCGTTCTTCATTTTGATCATTTGCTTGTTACTAATTAAAAATTTTTAAATAATATTAACTGTTATAAAATTTAATAGAAAATAGAATAAAAATATCCACTCTGTGTTTACGTGATCAAATTTTTCACAAGTTCGAATTATTTTCATCCTCTTCTGTTTTTAGTTACACACACAAATATTTCGAAATTGTCAAAAACTTGCAGAGAAATGCTAATTGAAGTTACTGGGTAAGAAAAATAATGACAGTAAAACTGTTTAAACAAGCCAAAAGCTTAATCGAATAGCCCGCGTATAGGAAGAACCTGATGAATAACACTCTGAAGACGAGGATTTTGTATATTTGGCAAAAATTGACTCAGACACGGTGATAGCAACATGAATCTTTTAAAGATTCTTCAGAAGATAAATATTGACAATATGGTTGAGAAGACAATCGAACACAGGATATTAAAAAGTATATGTTAAATACCTTATTCGAATAAAGTCGCAAGGCTCCCTTACCAACAATTAGCACTCGATAATGGCGAGCTCACTAATCAATTACTTTATTACAAATATCAACCGATTCCTATTATTCAAAGTCCAAGCAAAACACTTTACATCAACAGATCAGTACACGCAATATTATCATATTTCACAAAATAAGGAAGATAATAGAGATTTTTTATATAGCAGTAACGCTTTATCGAACTCTGCAACCAACTTATTCCACAAAGATTTCAAAATAGACAGCGATAGCAATAGAACTGAAGACAAGGTATAACTATAAAACTCTTAAGAAACTTAAAACTCTTTGTTAATGGGCTGGTACCCATACATTTACCCATACATTTTAAATTTAAAGCTGCACACATGTTATTCGCAATCGAAAAAGCAGTCTTATTAGACAAATCTAGACATCATCATCTGAACAACTTACAAAAAATAACAACGCCTCCCTCCCTATTTCCTTAATATAGAATATCCGGAATATGTAATTCCCGGTTAACAGTAAAAAATACGGAAAAAAATATAATAATGAGAATGCAAATAAACGGAAATAAAAAATATAGAAATGGTGCATCAGCAACAGGTAACAAAATCAAATAAGTACTACCGCAGGAGAGCCCAAATATAAGCTTTGTATAGATCCATAATAATGGTAGACGACATTTTTACACTGCTAAATCTAAGAGATAATTTACAATCAAATCAAATGCAAATAAAAAATCTCATTATAGCATGGAAAAGCAAAGTAATACGTGGCAAGCACAACAATAATTTGAAACAAGAGCATATAAGTATAGAATAGACCAATAAATGGTTTATAACTGATATGATTTTTCTAGAAACAGAAAAATTTGTTCTGGCTATCCAAGATAGTGTATTCATATAATAATAAGTAACTAAAAACGAATCAATAAAAATAAACGAATATACTTAAGGTCTAGAGAATATCAACCATCATTATGGATTAACGACTATGGAATACACTAAATTCAAACACCGCCATTTTAGCATGAGAAAAATAGTATTTGATAATTTACTTAAAATATTAAGTATAATAATATATTAAGTTATATATAATAATAAGATCAACAGAACTGGTAACAAAAATAACAAAACTTTGTATAGTAAATCTCCATTACAGAACATCCATTAAAATGCAAATGCAAAAAGCACTTCTATTATGTACGACAAGCATAAGGGGGACAACTATTGCTTGGATAAAGCTCCAATATTACAAAGCACAATTTCTTTAGCAGAGACTCGAGATAAGTATATACTAACCAACTGTCTGTGAAAAATTCAAATTATAATAATAATCAATTACCAAAGTTAACTTTCAGGCTCAATTATCATGAACACAAAATTTCAATAATCACAATATTATGCATAAATATGCTCTATTATAGCACAAAATTGAAGTGTACTAGATATAAAAACGATTTTTATTTTTTACTAAGCGTGTTTTACATTGAACATTACTTGTTAATATATATAAATTTGGAGATTTAAATCTCTAGGAGCATCGGTGTTTTCCGAATTCCTTAATTTGAAAATATATCTTTATGGTATAATGCTGGTAAATTTGATTTTCTCTTTATCCGATCCACTTTTAAATGAATATGTGTACAATATTGTATTTTATGTACACTAGAACCTCTATAATTCGAAAACTAGTTCAATGTTTCTGCTACACAAGAAGCAAAGCTGGAATACAATACACACAATCAATTAGATGTGATTCAAACATTTCCTCCATACCCCGGTGATTGTTTTTAATATTACAATCATCAATTTTATTCGTAAGTTGAGGTCCTTGTTGATTGGATTTGACCTCGTATTCAGTAGACAAGAATTGTCACGCTAAAAGAAAATGTGACAGCTTCAAAGTTCTAAACCTGGTACTTATAACCTAACAGTTATGTACGTTCTTATACAACAAAACTAACAACAGAACTCATCAGTGATATTTCTAAACATCACGATCGACATATGAATCACTCACACATTTAGCGGTAAACCAAGCTCTCATATATCAATCAATCAATCTTTTAAATAAACAAACCATCTCTTATGGCGCACATGACAACATCGTTTTTGTTGTAAATTGTTGTTTGTTGTTTTTCACATATTACATGCAAATAATCTTGGACAAATTTATGTATAGTATAGTTCTTTATGTATCGGAACATATAATAGTCAATATTATAATAGTGAGACAAAAACTTATAAGACGACTAAGAGCCTATCTATTGAAACTGTCTGTTAAAACTATTAATACCAAATTGCTTCTAATCTTACAAATATTTCTTAAATATATTCTAACTATATATATTAAAAGTTAAATAACTATACAGAAATATTAGTCTTATCTTTTAAATAAAATTGAGCAAAACATTTGTATAAATTTCTACATCCGATTATGAAAAATATAGAAAGTATTTTATTTTAGTATTTTATATCGGAAATTAAAAATATAATTTTATTTTGGTAATTGCAATTTTTAAGGAAACTTTTATAAATAACATGGACAAAACTTAACTAAGCTTCGCAGATATCGGTGGTTACTACAAGAAGTTAAAGTGCGAACCAGCCACAGGACAATGTATGGGATCGGTGCAAATAAGACTACAACATATTTACCAAATTTTGTATATAAAAATTATAAAAATGAACTATTAAATTAAAAATGTTTAAATTACAGTATTTAGTCTACTTGGTTTTATTAAAATATTTATCTAAATAAGATCAATTAAATTACTCTATCTAAAAGCAGTCATTAATAGCCTCCAACGCAATGCAAATGTTCTAAGTGAATAAATCCGAAACGTCTATGAAATCTTAATCCCTCAATGCAATGCAATAATTCTTTCCTTAATTTAGGTTGAAAAACTCAAGACTAAGTTGGAATCAGTAAAATGCAAACTAATACTAATGTCAAGATTTCTTGGTTAGGATCTTATATTCATCTACTTAATCCAATCTGTAGTTACCCACTCAAGACGCAAAAAATGCTACAAAAATTGTGTCAGTGGGCGTTTCTCATTGGTTTCGTTCCGTACGTGGCCCAACTTGGAATGATTTATTGAAGCAGGTTAACAAGACTGTCAACAGACAATAAATCAAAGACCATTTGACATACATAATATAAAAAATACGTATTTACGTATATTGAAATCATAATGTTCGATTGGTGACGAAAAATAAATTCGATTTTTTTATAAAAATAAGGAAGTTTAAATCAAAAAACGATATCATTATACACGGTATGTGTATTAAATAATATATTATATATATATATATATCGAAGTCAAGAAACATAACTGTAAAAGCTAATAACTTTTAAGTGCGGAAAGAGTAAATATCATAAATAGCTTAGAAGTGCTATTAATATTAATTTTATTTAAATAATTTTAAAAAAATTATACTATTACCATTTGAATTTAATTTAAACAATAAAAAAAAATTAAAACAAAAATGAAAGTTTTTATGGAAATGTGATTTTTGTAAATATACATTTCGAATTTTCAGGAATTTATAATTAGGATCATTTTAATATCTAAACTTATTAAACGATGCTTGGGAATTTTTCTTCTGTTTAAAGTATTTAATTTGTATTTCATTGGAACATAAAAATACCTACAAGTATTCTATTCTCTATTCTCTATTCTATTACTCTCTATTGGAGAGTTTTTAAATGTCTGACGTAAACACTTTAATAAATTATACGAAATATAATTTTTTTATTTTATTATGTTGAAGCTATTTGAGCCAGTGCACTTTTACTATTTATTAACTCGAGGTATCTTCAAAACCCCTCTTCACCCCTCTGCATACCTCACCAAGCAGCCTGTACCATTCTGAGATTCGATAACGCGGTGTTGATAAGCCTGTCAGTTTTCGTAAATAATTTCAGGGCTCTATCCTTTATGTATTTTTTGATCGGATCAATCATGAGGTCCCTGAGTATGTCATTCGTCCTAATGTACCATGGTACCTTGAAAAGTCGTTTTAGAGTCTGGCTTTGTTAAATTTCCTGCTGGCGAATAGTAGCAGTAGTAGTAGTATTTTATATTATTAGAATTTTATTCATATTTTTTTTAATATTTCAGCTTAAGTTTATATACAATATAAAAAAGCAACATTTCAAATATTGTTCAATTTTGTACCCAGACCGAAAGTTTTTTAAAACATTTTTAATGTATAATACAAATAAAACTAGTTTGGAAACGCATTGTAAGATAATGTCACTGTTGTTGGAAAATGGAACTTGTTAAGTTTACTAAGCTAGTTCACTGAACAAGTTTTGAATGTAGTGAAGCTTTTGAAAGTGTCGACTGTGTAGTGTGTAGTGTTTTACTAATTGGTTGTCAGGACACAAATCTTCTTTATTTATTATATATGCAAAATCTGCGCTTTCGTCTCAAAATCTACATTTTAGCATCGGTTGTTGGCCAAAAGATACACCCAGACAAAATCAACACAACAGCTGATTTTGAAACTAGTTTAATTTATTTTAATTAAAGTCATCTCCAGTCTAGATAATGTTTTTTTTTGGATATTATTTCAGACTTTTATTTTCTGATATTTCGATTTGGATTTGACGCTTCGATTCATTGACAGAGCAAACCTACTATCTTTATATTTAACGATTTTCGAGAAATTTTTATTGAAAATAGTCACCTACTTTCTGACCATTAAAAGTATTAAAGTTATATATGTATATATGTGAATAATATTTCGGAATAGCTTACAAGTTTTTTTTATAAAATAGAATCTTTTCAGTTCAAGTTCTTTTGAATCAATGATAAAAATATTTTATGGTATTTTATTTCTTCTGGCACAAAAAATCAGAAATGATAGCAATCCTTCTTCGACCTATTTGGTGCCAAGAACTGTGTTTAGTGATTAATTCTAATAAAATCTTTTATTTATTATATAAAAATCAAATTACTTATAAATATATAAACACATATTGTATATATTAGTAAATGGAAACGATCAGTTAGTTTTTGGTCATTGTAGAAAGTAGCAGTAAGTAAGTTTCTGTTAAAAAAAAATAAAGACCAAATCGGTTTTGATCAAAAACCTGTCAAAAATCTATTTTTTCAAACAATTTTTTTGACCTCTCCCGAAATGATGAAAAAGTTAAGTCAACCTTATATACTCATGTAAAATTCTGAAGTATATAAAACATTAAACTATGTAAAATTCTGCATACATACAGTTTTTCATTTTTTTCATATATTTTTTTGGGTTTTTAAATCTAATTTAAAACCAGGCTCAGAGATCTATTATACACAGTTCCATTTTTCTTCAATTTAAGAACAAATTAATTTAGATATTAAATGATTATAAGTTTTTTTTTTTTTCAAATTATTAATTGTTTTTTTTTTAATCGTTCATTTTTCAATTACCACACTTAGCTTTCCATATTTTCTGAGATTAATTTTGATTGAAATTTTGACTAAAGTCGACTGATATTTCTTGGCTAGAAAAGAAAATTTTTTCGCTTGTGCAAAATTTTCGCTCCTTGGTTGCGAAGCGCGAAATGAAAACTAACTTCAAAATTTCGCGCGCTATTGCCAACAAACAAAGATTGCAGAAAACAGAATTAGAGATGCACAACAACACAAAACCAACTCCACACAAAGGCACAGACAAAAACAAAAAACAGGGAAATTTTTGCCAATAAAAACAAATTTAAAAAAATTTGAAAAAATTTAAAAATATTTTAAAATACGATAAAATATGTTAATAAACGTAATGAAAACGTAATCAATAAATTTTACTCAGACACAGAAAAAAGGAAAATCTCTCCAGTTTCAAAAAAACTTAAAAAAATAAATAAAAAGTCAAAACCAATTCACAATTGATGTTGTTGTGTTTGTTGTTGTTATTATTATTATTGTTGTTGTTGTTATCGCCGCCACAATTAAAAACATATTTTGTTGTTGGTGCATTTTTTGTTCAAAATTTTTTTCGCCAAATTTTACAAATTTTATTTTACTTTTATTCGATTTTTACACATAATTTCTTTGTTGCATTTTTTACATTTACTTTTAGAATTTTTTCTTTTTCTTCTTCTTTTTTATTTTTTTAATATTTTAATTTTTATATTTAGTATTTTTAATTTTTACTAAAATTTAAACTTTTTAGGTGATTTTGTTTATATATTTTAATTTCTTTGTTGTTGCTGTTGCTGTTATTTATTTATTATTTATTTATAATTTTTTTTGCACAAATTAGTTGAATAAAATATTTAATTAGATTTAATTTTGAATTATAACAGTTGTTGTTGTTGTTGTTGAACACAAAAACAAAAAAAACACAAAAATATAATTTTTATATATAATAAATATTATTATATTTAATTCTCAGAAATTACGAATCATTTTTGAGTAAAATAGAATAAAACATTAATTAAAATTGATGTACATATGTAAAAAAACCAAAAAAAACCCGCACGAGTTATAAAGAATATTTGTTTCGTTAATAATTTGTAATTTGTTAGCCTTTTTTTCATAAAAAAAAACAGCAATAAAAAACGTATACGTTATATGCTTTTGTTTTGGAAGTCTTGCAGTCGCGTTTTTCTCTGTTCCACCGCCGATCTTAACTTATCATGTCTTTTGCCGACGAAGACCGTTTATCGTATGAACTGGCTGGCAAGCAGCAAGCAAGAAAATGTGATCGGATGTGCCCAGGCACTGTTTGTTGTGATGAGCAGAGTTTTGTGTAAAAAATAAGAGAACCAACGAAAGAGTACAAAATCAATAAAAAAGCAAACTGCAAGCAGCAAACGTTAGCATTAAGCAGCAAACAAATGTACATATTGTGTTTCATCGCTCTTTTAAATCAACACACGGTTTTGTTCTGTTTCTGTTTTTGTTTTTGTTATTTGTTGCATTTTCAATGGGGTGCATTTTATTTCACAACAAAAACACAACAAAGCTTAATTTTTGGCTTTGAAATCAATGATCGGCAAAAGCAATGAAACTCAATGACGACTCTGAGCGAAAGTTTGTTAAATCAAACAAAAACAATTGCGTTTTTGTTTTTGTTTTCGTTTTTGTATTTGTTATTTTTGTGTTATGTGTTATGTGTTATGCCTTGTATTTGTAATGTGCATCGTTGAAAGTTGTAAAAAAATCTGAGCGAAAATACCGGAAATAGAGCTTCCAAAAGAGTAAATTTTCTTCAACGATACGGCAGTTCTGTAATTGTAAGAGAAATTTAAAGAGCGTTTTTTTTCTTAGGTTAGTTTAACTATACATACAACAATAAAAATTGCTAGGTTAAAACATTCACACAAAGATTATTGAGCATTTCAATAATGTCGATTACGCCGATTACGCCGATTATGCTGATTTCTTGAGTTCTCTGTCCAGTCTATCTGATTTCGGGTTTCCTTTTTACACGGTCCATCCATCCAACAATTCCGAAAAAAAAAATTCCGGAACTAAGTAGAATGTTCGAAAAGTTTTCCACTAGAATATATGGTAAATGAAATTTCAAAAATATCAGCTATTTTTCAAGTAATTTTTTTCAGGAATCAATTTGAATTGCTTGAAAATATTAAGAAAAACTAACATTGCCTTATGCTTTAATTAAAAAAAATAGTTTCAGTTTCAATTGAAATCCAAATTAGATGAAGTTTCTGAGAAATGCACGCCAATATCTTCTAAGTCCAACTTCAAACTTACCGTATCAGCTTTTTTTGTGAAGACTGTTCAGGATCGCCAAAATCCTTCCCAATTAACGAAAACTTTAAAAAATCAATTGGCATCTGATGGTGGTCGAATAAAAATTAGAGGGCTTATTGAGGCTATATGGGTTCGGATGTGTACACCTTCAAAATATTGTGTGGGATTTTAGGCTTTGAAAGAAATTTTGTGCTGCAAGAAATAAACTGAGCCATTTATACTTATGGATTTGAATGTATTGCCGTAGTGAAAATAGGAGAAACCATATGACCCATTTGAATTTGATACAATCATTTGACACTTGCATTGTATTTTTTTATGTGCGTAGTATTTGATGATCGAATCAGAAAACTGTCTATCAGAGTTGTTCATAAACTTACCGTTTAGTCTGTAAATTAATAACTCCAGTTCGTGGTATCAGAAGTGACCATTATTTAAGATCAAAGGGCAACCCAACTTAACTTATCCTTTGATTCACTAGATGTACCTCCGAACGACTACATATCTTATATTTATCTAAATTCCCAAGTTCAGCTCAATGGACAATATAACTAGTCAAATAAAGAGGTTATGTATAGTTAATTTGAAGACTTTGAACTATGTACTCATGTAGTTCAAATTTAGCATAGTTTAAATAAATTCCGTCAGTACTGGTACTGGTAGGCGTTTAGAAATATCTTTTTAATTACTAACATTATATCTCGAAAAATCTACCCAGTACTTTTTAAAAAAATTGTGTTACTAATGCTATATTAGTAACTTTATTAAAATCTAATCATCATAATCACGAGTATATCCATCTCCACGATTTAAGATGGGATACTCCAAAACAGTTATCAAAGTGTTTTTGCATCTACGTACTTTCAAATTATTTTCTACTTTTATGCATAAAATAAGCTATTTTAAAAGAAAATCTTATTTTATGAACATTTTCGATCGTTATTTTATCAGCACACACAATTTTAATATAAAGTAATAACTGAAAGTCTTTGAAGTGTAGTGGACATATTTTATCACCCTCCTCTCTTTGTTCCTCTCTGTTTGATAATATGGTGGAATGGTTCTCTTATATGTAATTTACACTAATTAACCGAAGTAATACTGTATATGTTAATTCATAAGTTCCAGTCTTTTGTTTGGTCAAATCCCATCCCCGAAAGGCCTACCTGCGTTACTGTTAATGTCTTGAGTTTCGTAATAACATACCTACACCTTTTCTTAATTCATTGCCCTATTTTTTGAGTGCCGATTCTTTATATATGATAACGCAAACGGTTGGTTCATTGTATTCAAAATATCTAAGAGACAAATTTCACAAAGCACAACAATTATTAAGCACTTTCGATCGTGCAGAACAGACTTCACGAGTAGATTCGCAAACAGTAGTGATTAGGCCATTTTAACCGAATTTATTAAACAACACAGAAAACCAACAAGAGCAACAAAAACAACAACAATAACAGTAAAACATTTATTATAGTCTTAAGTGATAATTTTCATAGCTCTCATCCACTATACATGCAATCATTAAAGGCCTAATTACTTGACAAAAATCAGCTTGAAATTTAGACATAAAATACTTTATTTTCATTTAAATGTTGCTACCAAATTTCTTATCGTCTTAAGATAAGTTCAAAACATTTGACTACAAAGTACTTTTATTACTTCACACAATTTTATTTCTCAGAGACCTATTCCAAAATGTAGATTTTTTTCTTTTTTATAAACTGCAAACGAAATTTACTAGCCAAAAAATTATTATTAACTCTGACACCTTCTCTTAATATATGCTTTTTTTAAAAGTACTCCTTTGAGGACAAGTACTCCAGTTGCTATTAATTTCCATAGCACGAAGTCGCTTTTCCTATTCCCAGATCTGCATGGCACAGCAGATCATCGGGATCCAAAACTATTTTTATGTTTTTAGACCACCACTTCGTACAATATTTTCTAGAGAAAAGTAGTTTATTCTATAGTATATACCCTCGAAAATGTATCCAAAATCATTACAATAAAAATGGAAAAACATGTGGCATGTGATAAATCGAAACTAATATGATTGAGATATAATCCATAGACAACGGAAATTTTGTCCAAATTTAGCGAGATTAAAACATGCTACTGTCTTATATGAATCTTCGAAAAGTAATATCATTTACCAACCACTTAGGTTAGTTCAAAGACGTTGAATTTTGAACAACTTCTTGTTCCACGTCAATATAGGTCTTTCGAAATTAATTAAAATTATCAATCGTTCCAGCTGAGTCAAAGAATTAATATTAAGTATCAGGGTATTTTTTGGTATATAGTACCAAAATAACACCTTTGTAGTACTCGGATGAAAGAGGAAGCCAAAGCAAACCATTTCATCCTACTGCATAGAATAAATCAAATTATATTCAGAAATGCCAATACTTTCTTGTCTGGAGAATCTCAAATACTTGTTGATTCTGTCAGATTGACTTCTTTAAATTGAATGTAGCAACAGTGACCGTAGAGGCAGCGATTAAGTTGCTTGCCTCACGAGGTAAACAGGGTTAAGTCCACAGTAAATGTGGGGCAGTAAGAAAATTTAAAAACTCTTATGCGCAATAAGACATTTCCAAACTATAAAAAACATCCTCTATATTAATTATATTATTAAATAATTTATTATTAAATTCTTGTTATTAAGGGGAAACCATTATGCTGCATGTAGGGTCTTGAATTTTAGAATGTGCTTTCGAATGTAGCTTCCACCATCTACAGATTGTTATCTGAACTTAATAGAAAAAACAAACAGAAATGTTAATGAAATGATGCGGGATGGAAAAATGAGAATCTTTAAAAAACAAAATAGAATCGACGAAGTTTCAGTTCGCGTTGTTTTTGTTATTGTATTATGTACACATAAATTCGATTTTTCAGCAATTGCGTTCGCAATCAATGAATGATTATGAAGTAGGGCCATTGCCTGGTTTTTATTCTCAAAGCTTTACCCAAAATATATAAAATTTAACTTTTTTTATTTATTTATTACTATAATATTCTTTTTTGCATATATTTTCAATATCAACCGTATTAACCGTAAAAGGTTAATATCCCTGCGATGACTTGTTGCCATTTGCATGTCCGTACGTCTTATGTACGAGTATCACCGCAGTATCGCCGCAGTATCGCCGCAGCTGTAGTCTACTTGAGCTCCCACCTCTAATAAAAATATATGCAAACAATTGAAGTGCAATTCCCTTTGATAATGTTTTTCTTTTGCACTTTGCAAATTTTATTTTTATTTTTTATTTTTAAAATTTAAAATAAAAATTTTTCGTAAAATATTTCACAATTTTATATTGCCAGCTAAGGTTCACGACTGATAAAAGACAACAACGTTCGACTCCGGCTCAATTTGCTTGATATAATTTTTTTAATTTTTTTAATATAACGTATTAACTACATTTTAACCGTATATTGATTTTATTCCATTTTTTTTTTGTTTTTTTTTTTAATTTGATTTATGTATATCTATGTACATATATATTCAGATTTCTTTTATCGCTTTAACACAAATTCTTATTAAATTTATTGCTATGATTCATTTACTATTCATTTATGCGCATAAATTGCAGCGGCGCTAGGTGTAAAAAAATATAAAAAAATAAAAAAAAATTAATAAAAAAAATATTTCTATAAATAAACTAATGAAGAATTCTAAATTCGTATTCGAAATTTATGCCTGTTTCGCATTTCTTATGATTTATCAACAGCGCCGCATCTGATCCGATTCTGTAAGTCAAACCAGACCAAGTTAGTCGATAAATCCATTTTGACTTCACTAACGAAACTTTGCGTTTTTTATTGCTATTGCTATTGCTATTCCTATTGCTATTGCCTTAGTAGTAGTTATCGTTACGTCTCTGGATGTTAATTATACCGGTGTGAGCGTACGCGTCTTGCTTTCTCTGCTTTAAGTTCGCACTTATAGCGCTGTTGCTGCTGCTGTTATTGTTGTTGTTGTTGCTATTGCTTTCTTTCTGATTCCGATTCTGGTTCTGATTCTGGTTCTTCTTACTTCGATCGTTTGTTTGGTTTTAAGAAGTTACATAAATGTCATTTGTTTTTCTGTGTTTTTATTCATTTATTAATTTAATCAATATGTCAATATTTATAGTTCAACGACTTCTTGGTCAATATTATTTGTCAAAGCGTGACAAATAATAAAGAAACACCTTAAGCCGTAACATTTTTCGATTTTTCGATTTTTCGAAAATGAAAGTTCATTAAATAACGGTACATTTTTGGAAGTAAAATGCGTTCGCAAAAATGAGACATCACATTCGAGACATTAGCATCGAATTCAAATTCGAATTCGAACTGGAATTTATGTTAGATTTTTATTTGTTTAGTGAATTTAATATGAAGAAAGGTAAATTGTAAAAAAATTACTTAAATAATAGATCATTTTATAGTTCTTGTAGGTATTAGAACACACAGAGCCATTTCATCTGTCTTTCTCTTTTCCTAATAGATCATATAACTTTCAGAATTCTGTCATATTGAACTGTTACCTTACCGATTCTGTGTTCATGCCTGGAACATCTTATATAATTAAAGATTAATAAAAAACACGATCGAAGGAGAATGTGCGACTTCCGAAAGATTGATAATACATACTGTATTGCTTATGTAATTGAACCCGCAACGCTCATATAATACGGCATGAACATATGTTTATTTCCAAAAGTCAGCAAGTTCGCAACATTTACTTTTATTCTCTTCGACGTCTCGCAGGCCTAGAAATTTGCAGACTTCATGTTGCAGTTAAATTCGAATCTTTAGATATATCAAAAGCTTTTTGGTTTTCATTTATACGAGATGGAATATCTTCATCATGCTGCCAAGATAGTTGAAGTAGTTCACCAAAGTTACTGTTATCTTTAAATAAGAACTATATAACAAATATCGGATTTAGATTACCATTTACGGAGCTTACCGATTTTATCATATTCTAATAAAACTATATTTCTTATATTTCATTCTCTGGATACTAAAATTCTTTTTTAGCACAGTCTGTCATAGTCTGATAACTGAGATCTTTTCAACACGTTACTTCCTACTACTGGAAAAAAAAATTCTTTGATGGAGTGGGGTAACGTATTACTACACAAAAATTGACAATAATGAACTACGAAGAAAACTTTAAGCCCTATGCCATCAGGAAACAAAGGAGGATGAAGCCAACGAAAACAATAGAGGTGAGATATAAGAAACTATAGCCGGTCTTGGGATTTAAGACCGAATAAGTCTTGATCAAAATCGAAAGAGTAAAAGTAGTTAATGAAAGGGTAATTGTTCTCCTCGCACTATGAATGTGTTATGATCATAATGATTTATTTAAATAACTCATCACGCTTTGTCACAGTTCGAGACCTTAAGGAATAAATTTATTAGATGTTAGTTAGTAGTTAGTATAGTCGTCGACTACTTCTTATAATAATTCCAAAAATTATAATTATTTGTTTTTAAACATTTTTCAGAAAAATGTGCCAACATAAAAAGTCAAGGTCAGCCTTGGATCAATTGTTTAAGATGCGCTGACTCTGAGCTTCAAATTTGGCAGGGCACGAATTCAAATATTGGTACTTGCAGTCTCAAAAAATTATTTACGCAATTATTTTTGGCAATACTTGAATCAACTGTATGGTCAGCCAAAAATTCAATTAATTAAAATAATTTTTCAAATATATACATGATTTTTGAAATCGTTTTTCAAATACATAAAAAGAAAAAACTTTCGTTTATTTTATAGTCTTCAGCCATTGAACTATTTATCACTCATACGCCCCGACATCCGAAAAGGAAGAAATGCATTTAACACAAATTCTTTAAAATGAAATTGCAGTGTGAGTTGTGTGAGTGTAGAGTGTAGAGTGTGGTGTGTGTGGTGTGTAGTGTGCATGACATGCATTATACGAAGTCCACACACAAAAACACACAAAAAGTCGACAACTGTAATCATCGCGCGCACATATGTTTGACGGTACAGCCAACAACAAATTTAATGGTTTCGCTGGTATTATTGGCTTTGTTGGCTGTTGATTTAATGATAACTTTTTCAATGTCAATAACACAAACCGTATGAATATTGTTTCTCTTGATGTTCTTATGCTATTGCCGTTACAGTTGCCATTTTGTTGTTGTTGTTGTTGTTGTTATTGCTAACGAACTACACTGTCCTGTAGTGTAGTGTAGTATATGTGTGTATATATTTATGTGTATATAAAAGAGAGAGAGAGAGAGAGAGAGTTCTAATGTATTTTCCAAAACAATTTGTCAAATTATTACACGCACTTCTTCACTTCTTTTGGCTTAACTCTTGATCCACACGCACTCTTTGTCCTCGTGAAGGGTTCTCTTCTCGACTATTGAATGCAGCGCAAAACTCTCTCTTCATTTCTCTACAGCGCTCACAGCTTTCATCTTCTTGCAGCGTGGAAAGCACTAACAATTCCGACAAAGTTTTGCGTATGTTTGTCTGCTTGCTTACTCTTCGACGCTTCACCGCTTCGCCGCTTAGCTGCTTCAACGCTTCGTACGCACTTTTTGCTTTTGATAAGATTTTGTTTTGTAGTAGAGTTGTTTTTTTTTGCCGTTTTTTCCTTTTTCCGTTTCATAAAATCATATAAAAACTAAAATTGTTTTTATGTGCGCTTTTTTTTTCAATTTTTTTCCTTTATTTTCGCACACACATTTTTTATCATTTTATTTATTTTTAATTATTTTATTACGTTTCAATCCAACTCGAATGTGCGTGTGTATATGTGTGTGTGTGTGCTGTGCTGTTTACCATGGAAATATCTGCGTGTAGAGCTCAGCAAATTCTTCTTCGTCGTGCGTAAAATGCGTTTAGCTGTATGTCTGTATGTGTGAGTGTGCGTATGTATATATTGCGTATATGATTGTAGTATAGCCGAAGTTACTGGAGCCCTATTTGTGGCTCTTATCAGAATTGAATTTATTTGCTTAACAAAAAATTAAATAAAATTCATATGAAAAAGAAATTTCGTTCGCGATTTCTACATGAAAGCGTGGAAATGTGGAAGATCGAAGAGCGGGGAAACAAATGAAACTATCATTTCAAGGTTATCATATATTTGCAAAGACACAGGGTGCATTGACTTCACGCATGAACTAAACAAACATTTGCACTGTTTGTTCTTTTAAACATAAAAGTTTTGTTTGTGGAACTTTTGGATTAAAGATAATTCAACTTAGAGCAATCAACTAACTACCAAAAGATAACTGAACTAAATCACAAAAGTCGTTCCCATCCCAACCAGTACGAAATGTTTTGTAAAACATCTTAATTTTTTTGGGCCGAAACTGGCCAATCTTGAACGAGCTTTTAAGTGAGAATGCTTTGTTGTTGTTGTGCTTTTTTTTAACACATAATAAAGCTTTTTTGACATGGGAGCGAGAAAGCTCATGTGCAGAAATAAGCTATACACAAATTGTTAGTTTACTTTATACATCTACAAAATATAATCCAGGTATATTCTGACTATATATCTTTTACGGAATTATAATTGAATCTGCCACAGGTGTTTTGAAAATTTCGGAAAATTATTAAAGGAATTTCGCGGTTCAGACAGAAATAATTTTTGAAGAATTTCCTTTAAGTTCTAATTCTTAACTCTAAGGTAACTCAAAACTGTTACTGTATTTTTTCCAAAGAACCTTTTTTGATATTTACCACATTTACATATAATATTGCAAATTCTACTAAACCGAGTGGTTCGAATTCTAGAATTAGATTCAAACCACTCAAAATAAATACCACTGTAGGTCATAATATGATTGTTCAGGAATGAAATTTTCACACTAAACTGCATGGGTCAAATGGAAAATGGATAATACAATTTTTTTAATAAATATCAATATTTTAAACATATTAAAATATTGCTATGCGTTGTCCTACTCAGTTTTACGATAGCATACCATTATTTTTTTTATGGATGAGATAAGAATAAGAAAATAGAACAGGACTTTTCTTTTTCTGAGACCGCTTTGCCATTTATTTGGAGAAGATTTCTTATTTATTGGACACCAATGCGGTATGTTTTTCTCTTCAGTTCAGTTTGCGTCCAAGTCTTTCTTTTTTTTCCGGAGCACGTTTTCGATGAATTGTGTGGTTTTCATTTTTGTGCGATTAATTTTTTAAATGTTCTCGTTTTTAAATTCTCGCCAAAAAATTGACCTATTGACCTTATCTTCCAGTTGTGTTCTTTCACTGTGCCATTTTCCACAAAAATTATTAACTAAAACAGGAAATAGGTTAAGTTTACTTATTGTGGTGATATTAGGAATCCAATTAGGTCTATTGGCTCATTGTGTTACCTCTGATGCAATATAAAATGCTCTTTAAGAAGAACTGACAAAAATCCTTTAAAAAGTCCCTAGTATGCCTAATATACTTGATTTGAGACTTTTAATCGTCTTCTTGAGAAGCACGCAAGAATCTTCGTAGGATATATTTAATCAGCTAGCATAGTTTCCTTACAACATATACAACATACACACTATAAGACTTAAATTTTTACTTGACGTATCAAACGAATTACTGAATTCTTTCTTATATAAAAGGGCTAAGTTGAACACAGATATCTCCATAGTGTTAAATCTTTCGTCTTAGTATTGAATTGGTAAATATGAATAGTTTCAAACTGTTTGAATGCGCTAGAAAAATGCCTAAGTCTAAAAAAAATACCGATTTCGTTTTTTAAATGATCTGTCTAGCAAGCTAATTCGCCTTGCGAATGCCTCTATATCCCTATGATCCAGAGAAGACAAATGTTAAACTGCCTTGATAGCACGTTTAAAATGCTTAGCTGTCAAAAATCGTCCTAAATTGAGAAATCGACAATATCACTGATCATATCAAAATCAGACAAATGAATATGGTTGTAAAAGTAATATCATTCAAAATACTTTAAAATTGTACTGAAATACGTTCGGTTCCTTTTTCCTACGCACTGCAGGTTTTCCGTGGATCCTTATAAAGTTCGTTATTTTTAACAACCTTTTCTACAAATCTATATGTCGATAGTTCTTGAGATACTAGATTATAAAGTTGAAAACGTTTAATACTGATTATACAAATAACACAACACATACCACACATGCCATATACTGTATTCAAGATATTACAAAAGTTTGAAGTATTCTCATCTTCATATCATATATTCATATATTTATTAGCCATAATTTTTTTCGTATTGATGAATTCATCAATTTCTGGTCTGTCAGTTTTATTTTCATTTATAATCAGCGGTACTCTAGTCTAAAGCATTCTATAAACACATCTAAGCCATAATAATTATTAAAACACTAATGAATAACATTCTTACCTTCTACTAGTTCATTATTACGGCGCACATTCAACCTATTTTATTGGTCCAAATATTCTTTCTAAGAACTAAGAACCAAAAACACTGTACAGTTACATCTACTTAAAATGTCCTTATACTAATGTGTTAACACTAACGTGTTCGAAATGATATTATCTAGACCGGCAGCCAGATATATATACTTTGGTAGGCCTTCAGACAATTTTAATAGGTTGCCTTATTAAACAGTAATAATGCATTAATAATAAACATACATATGAACTAATATTGTTCTTTAATAGTTTTTTGGGGACTTCAACACTTTAAGGACCGCTCTTCTCCTGCCTACGTCTTCTTAGAGCAAACTTCGATTGTTTCCGGTTATGTTTTTTATTGACTTCTATTAATATTTACTAAATATACATACGAGTAGAGCATCGTCTTCTCACAACTCCTTTTCTAAGTGACATCACCTTCATTTTTTTATAGCTGCTGACTTTTAACCATTCTAATTAAAGAGAGGTACTTACTTCATACCTACGTATACTTCACTGCCATCAATTCAAATAATCATAAAGGCAGGCACCACTTGAGCTGTATTAATTGTTAAGAATGGGAGAGATAATTCATCAGTGAGAAATTCTTCTTTATCCTAGTATGTAATTACCAATAGATGATCTCACTAAAGGTATCTATTTTTCAAAGACTTGTTTGCTGTAAAATATACTTATTATCCATACTATTATTTATGAATTATTTTAATTCATATGATCGCCCAAAAATAACAACATGGAATAGGTGATCGCCCAAAAATAACAACATGGAATAGGTGATCGCCAAACATATTTACTTCGCTAAATTTCCGGCAATTCATATTTCGGCCATAATTAAAAAATGTTAACTGTGTAGTCCGGATCACATATTGACATGACTGCTCGACAATCTAATGAAAGAAATCACATTTATGGGTTATGGGTTATGTGTATACTCGAGTATATATTTATTCGCCTATATAATTTCTTTATTATTTGCTTATACAAAATTATATACCATATAATGAATAAAAATTTATCATATATCATGTGAATGTGTCATTCAACATATGAATTAATTTAATTTAAGCATTGAGTTATTATACATTTGTTATTCAGTTTCGTTTGTTAAAATTAATATATAAACACATATTAATCTTTTTCTAGATTTCTAATATAAATCCAGTAATTCGAATACGTTCCGAACTCCGAATTATCAGTTTTAATGTACTGCGTTTAATGTGGCAAAAGCTTTTACTTGCAAGAATTTTTTAAGCTTCATTCGAAATCACTAACCATTCATTTCATATAGCACTAGACTTCTATATATAATTAGTTAGTGGTTAAGACATTAACAGTAAACAAAATTAGGTAGATGAACCCTTCTGTCAGATCTAAAGATCAACTTGGTCCAAACTGGACAAGAAACGTACCAGTTAGCTGCTTCAACTTAGGCGTAATCTTCTCAGCACTACGGTATCGTTGCTGACTGGTCACTGCAGCTATAAAAACAAGTTTTGAGACTGTGTCCACCCTATAATGACTTTTTTCGAGGTTGTGGCTCTACGAATGAGCAGGAAATTGTATTCCACCGCATGTCAGCGTCAGCGTCCTTAATTAGTTAGGCGTACAAATTTTTGGAATCCCTTTTCATATCGACCGTTGTGTTGTTCACAACATTGTCTGTGGTATCACAACAAGCTATTGTTTCAGCTAAAATGGACTTTGACTATAAGGTTACCATTCCAACTTAAATTTAGAGATTAATAACATTTCCAATCTTATAGGCATATCGGTATATGCCTTATCTTTTTAAACAGAGCGTAACAGAGGTGATGTACAAAGCTCGATATCCAGATGTTAAACAAGCCGAATACTATTACTGCTATAGTAATAGTGAAGAGTTATATATAATTAAACAAACTAATACTCGTGTTCACCTTCTCTCGGTAAGCTACAACAATAACAATTCGTTACACAGTAATGAATTGCAACAACAAAATGTTATATTTGCCCAAATTTTGCCAAATATCGGTAATCAGTGGTCTTTAGAAACAATTCATAAGTTTGTTAGTCCGTGAATAAATTGTATGAATTATAAGCTTCAAAACAGTCTTATTACTTTCATACTGTTAAGTTTTTGAAGGGATGACACGCCCATTTGTTAGCTGGGTGTGCCAAATACTGCACGAAACTTCGTTATTCAGAAATACAACTTTTATGTCACTTCTTAGATGAACAAACTTGCCAAATACTTAAGTAATTAAATATAGAAATTTGTTTTTGGAATTAATTATTGATTAAAAAGGTTCACTATATATATAATATAATAATAATTACCAAGTAGTAAACTACATAGCATTTGCTGTTATGATAAGCCAGCACCTGTTGTTTTTGTCCCTGTCGGGAAGATTGGGTGGCACTTGATTGTATAAAAAGCGGCGACACCAAGGCGTACACCTACCTGGCCGCTCCTCAGTGTGATAATCAATAATTAGTGATGCTTAGTGATATATCTGTCGAAGATATATCATACATATATAAACATCATATAAATACCACCACTAAATATCAATTATAAAACGTTCACGTTTTTTATGGTATAACTTTAATCCTTAAATATGGCAGATAACATAAATAAAATTAATGTCGAGTGTTTAAACGTAAAACTCCGAGCACTGCATGAATGTTGGACAACCATTTAAAAGCAATAAATGAGAAAACTTTATTCACTAAATATCAACTTCGAAAATACGAATTTGTGGAATATACCTGTTCGAAGTCCCATATAATCTTCAGTTGCTGTCAACTGTTCTTTTAACAGTAATTAAAAAAACTTTAATTTACATTTTATGTTTATTGTTGTTGGAATTTAAACAATATAGAAAATATGATACTTCTTCCAAGCATTTCATTAATCTACTTCAACTTCTTCTTTGGACGCAAGTTATTGGTGTGTCCACACTTCTTCTTGCGGCAGTTGGTTGCACGTGGATGCAAGCGTGCATAGCATTTACGGCAAATCATTTTGTCACAATTGTATTTTTGTGCTAAGATACGCAATGATGGTTCAATGATACCACCACGTAAACGCAACACCAAATGAAGTGTCGACTCCTTTTGAATGTTGTAGTCGGATAAGGTGCGTCCATCTTCAAGTTGCTTGCCAGCGAAAATCAAACGTTGTTGATCTGGTGGAATGCCCTCCTTATCTTGGATTTTAGCCTTCACATTTTCAATTGTGTCGGAAGGCTCAACTTCCAAAGTGATAGTCTTGCCGGTCAAAGTTTTAACGAATATCTGCATTTTGCGTTGGTTTCTGCAAAATCACATACAAAAACAAATAATAAATTAGTTTATGTTAAATATCACGTAAAAACTAAACATATATAATTCGTATAGGCTTCGTTAGCCTATTGTGATATATGAGTTTTGCTTAAAAGCGTTTACTGTTTTGTAAATTTGTTTAAATTTAGTGCACCGTCTGATCTGGAAATTTGCAGATCAGGCGGAGCACCCCGTGCGCCATGTTTGTTGCAAACTTCACATTTAAGGTTAGAAACTCACGACAAGGCAATACTTTTTTGCACACTTAAACAAATTTCCAAACTTTTGCAAAAGAAATATCATTTGCATATTCAAAATTAAATTTAACTTTCAATCACATTTTGTAAAAATACATTAAATAATTATTTTAAGCAAACCTAAATTTTTTAACAACTCACTTCGTAAAACGTGCTAACGTATACCAATCACAAAACGAAAAAGAAACGTTCGACTCTAATGTCAGATGAACTAAATTTCCCCAAATGGTGAGTTTCACTTTAGTATGTTGAACATCTATTGTCAAATTGTTGCGTTGCCAATACATTGCTACTGAGCGTAAAAATGATTGGACTGCGCGAATGTGTGTTGATGATAAATACTCTCATATGATGCGAAGAACATATATTTGAGTATAATACGTTTCAAAATTAATTCACTAATTTATATTTTTCTTATAGAACTGTTTAGAAATAAAAATTTAGAACTGCATAATTATGGAATAATTGCTTTAGGTAAGAAAATGCCATATCCGAAAATTACAGTATTATAACAGCGGTTGCAATTGTTAATCAAAACATATACAATACATATTGGTATTATATGTAAAATAGAAAATAAAAACAATACACTTATTGGTATTGAATTTACTAACTGCATTACGTAGAGAAAAACTTATACTACGTTTACATTGTGAGATTAAGAGTACGAGATTAAGTTAATCTGCATTTCTAATCTCAACCGTTTACATTATATATTGGAGATTAATTTTGAGGTTCCTCTTGTTGTGTTTTGGTTCCTGTAAGCATTCGTGCAAAGCATTTAATTACAATTTCAGTAATTTAGTTAATTATTGTTACAATTTTTTTAATTATTGTTATGGTTTTATAATAATAATTCAACAAATTTTAAATTTAATTATGTATAAAAATATTATGCAACAAATTTAATAGAAATTTCAAAACGAAAATTTTAAATTTTCAATGTTTGTTTTGAATAGATTTTGACATTTCTTTTTAAGATCGTGAAAAAATCTACGACATTAACACATTTTCAGAGTTGCACAGAGAAATAATCATAATTTTGAAAGAGATTTAAATTTAATCTCAACCAAAAGGAGATTAACATTTATATGGGAAATCTGAGATTAACAACGAGGTGGGTACTTTAAGTTCGATTTTTGCTTTAATCTACTTTTAATCACACAATGTAGACGCCGTATTAATTTCAATGCAATTTTATGCAATTGAGATTAAATAGCTGTTCATAGTTGAATGCAGAAAGGGTTTATGTTATATATTTGCACATATACCGGAGAATATAAAAAGGAAACATATATAATAAATATATAATAAAGCTAATTTTTTATTCATTTTTACTCTGAGTCTACATTTTTATAGTTTCACTTTTTCACTAACACGTATAAATTTTTTCTACACAGTATTCGAACTTAAAAATCTTGCAAAGCTAAGCCAGTGTAGACGCCCAGCTGCTTCGTGTATTTAATTTCATACTAAAACCAATTTATTTTGTACACATATTAATTCAAGTACAAACTGCATCCGGAATTGTACAACTAGATTTGTAAGCCTTTATCAGAATTCATATCGTAATATATACCTTTAGGTACAATAAATGGTATTTGTTTTGCAAAAAATTTCATATTCGATTAAGCATTGTATTATATAAAAATTTCTGTAAATTAAAATATATTATGTAAGCGTAATCTATATACTTAACCCATTGTGTAGTTACTGGTCGAATTTTATAAAGTGTATCCAGCCCTAAAAAAGGACAGACAGTATACAGTAGCCAATGACATATAGTGTGTACTTTTAAATTTCAATGATGTATTAGTAAACACATTCAAATGCCAGCAGTGTTCATTGCTCAGTATCTGTCGAACAGATAAGGTCGGCAAATCGGAGGTGTACGGATTGAAAATCAAGAGAATATTTTGCGCAACTACATTTACGAAATCAGCAATCAAGTAAGTGTTTTTGTTGTGAAATATTGCAGTGATTTGATTTGGAGCCAGTTGAGCGATGTGAGATTAGCCAGTTTTCCTATAACTTAAGTTGGGATAAATATGAGTTTTTTTTAACTCTTAAAAATTTTAACAATTACAAAACTTTTAATATGAATCAAGAATGAAGCACCAATCTTTACACGATAAAATTGAAATATTTTATTTTATTTTATTTATTTTATTTAATTAAATAAATATAAAAATATTATTGAGATGTATTTAACATCACAATTTTTTTTTTTATTTTCACACAATCGCTTTTATAATCAGATTGCCAAACTAATACCATTCAAGTACCATTTCTGACAATTTTTTAAATATTAAATAATATCAATAATTAATTTTATTTATAACTTTATTTAAAAACAAAGTCACAAAAATTTCAAATTGTGTTTGTATCCAAATTTTCATACATCAATTGTTGGTTTAATAGTCCTTAAGTCCTTTAATGACTAATAGTCCTCATTATTGGGGTCTTAAATGTCGTCCTAAACTCAATAGTCAATGTTATGTCCAATCAGTCACTAAACATGGTCCCACTAAAACTGGTCCTTAAAGTTCTAAATACAAAATAATTCTAATTGCATTTGAATGTGAACAATACACGTAAATTAAATGAAATTGTTATATAATTGATATATTAATATAAAAAGCAACCATTAAAAAGTTTATACAAAGCTTCCATATTGGAAATGAAAATTGAACAAAATTTTTTCATATCATACTTTTTTTTGCTTAATTTTTTTTTATTTATATAAGAAAAAACTTGTATAAATAAGTATTCCTTGTTATAAATTTATAACTAAGTTATAAATAAGTTGCTAGGTATGATAAAAGGATAAAAGTATATATTTGTTACCAAAAAATCACAAATCATAAATTCGAAAAAAAATCTCTTCTATTGAAATTTCATTTGACATTTAGCTTAAACAATCGATTTTTTATCGGAAATCATTTTTATCTTTCGGTTTTTTACTTATATGAAAACAAATATAAATTGCAAATATTATAGTCTCTTCTGATGACTCGTAAACATTGTTACTGCTATAATTTATGATTTCGAAAATTGCTTCATGTATTCAATAATTATAAATTCATAGATATTTGTAATAAAAAAATTAATTGTATCATATAAAATTCAGAATAAAAATAAAATGAAATTTTATATTTTGTTTTTATATAAAAAATTCTGTTTAGAAGAAATTTATTCAAACATTTGTGATTACGTTTTCAATGCAACCATGCATTTTTAATTCAAGTGGTGAATATATTTTTGCTACAAGTGGCGAATAAGATCGTCACATGTGATTTGTATTTATTAAATTTTATGTAATTTCATAGGGTTACTGTGGCACAAAAATATACATATGACTAGCATAAAAAAGTATTATATTTAGAAAAGGCAAATATATATGAAAAAGCATTTGGATAAATTTTTATTTGAATATGAATTACCTGTAAATTATAACAATATATATTTTATTTATATCTAATTTAGTTATATTATGATTAATTAAAATAATTTACGAACTAAATCAATATAAATAAATTATATATAGATGTACGAACATATAATAATTCAATCATAATTGCAAAGTAAATCGATATTAATTATGATTGTGTGCACATATAAAAATTCAGTCATAATATTTAAAGGTTTTCTTATTATTTTAAAATAATCATATTTTTTAACAAATAAATTTATATATGACATTCTTCCCAAGAAATCAACTAATTTATATACCATATATATATATATATTAATATCGAAGTTGTTCCATAATTTTAAAACCTGTATACTTTGTGATATACACAATATATAATACTATTCTATACACAATTTTTTCAGGAAACCATGGAAGAAACTACTATTGCAAGCGGATGTATCTTTTTTAATATTAATTAATTTTTATATGTAGGCCGTGTGCGAGTTCAAGTAAATTGAGGTAAAGTAAATTGAAAATTCCTAGTGATTTTTTACACTACACTTATGTAAATATATATTTAGTTGTTTATTGCACTTATTTATTATTTTTGGTTAAAAGTTTTCAAATTTATTTATTACTTATTGAATATCTTATAAAATTTCCACAATGGTAACACCTAATTTATCTTATTTTTATCTAATTTACCTTACTTGAAATTCTGGTAAATACCAACATTCGCTGCCATAACGACATTATTTACTTTTTCCCTCAATTTACTCGAACTCGCACACGGCCGTAGCAGTAAATATTTTCGTATATAACATTTAGTAACATTTTCTGTAAAAAATGTTTTAATGTGACATAACTTCTGTCATTAAAACGTAGTAAATTTTTGTTTGTGTGCAACCCTGGTTTCATTATTTTTTCCACATCATTTTATAATTAATTTAAGAAGAGAAATCACAGTTGCATTGAATTTTTGTTTAAAATTTAATGGTCTTAAAGATTATAGTTAGTTATTTTAATTGACAAAAAAAGATTTTAAAAGATTTTTTTATAAAAAAATGCACATATAAAAAAAAATCATAAAACATTTCATTCATTTTAATAAAGTTGAAAAAATAATTTAGATATCATGGCCGAAAAAGACGCACAACAACCAAATGCCGAATCGGTCGGGGGTGAGGTAAATATTTACAAAAATGCATATTACAAACTGATGCAAATAATAAAATTAATTTATATTTGTATGTAGATATATGTATATACATATATATTTTCTTGAAAGATTTATTAAATTGTGAATATATAAATTTAGGCGGCTCCAGCTGTGGCGGGGGATGAAGTTGCTGCCGGTCCCAATGAGCAGCAGCAGCAACAACAACAACAACAGCAACGTCAACCAACAAAAATGGAATCATTTTTTGCAATGACGAAGTCGTTTATAACACGCGCAATTATAATTTATTTTGTAAGCTCATTTTTCCGTCGTCCAGCACCACCAACCG
Source organism: Teleopsis dalmanni (assembly GCF_002237135.1). NCBI lineage: Eukaryota > Metazoa > Arthropoda > Insecta > Diptera > Diopsidae > Teleopsis > Teleopsis dalmanni. The sequence goes on from NC_051848.1 coordinate 17,650,639, forward strand.
ATCCAAATAATACAAAAAGTTTGGAACCAAAGATAAGTGCTTGGAATTATTTTGAAAACGGTCAAATTTATGATTTGCATATTTGGCTGTCAACCATAGAAAATGAAATAAATTTCAAGCAAGGTTCGAATTTGATATGGCTACAAAAAGATCTAGTTTATGGTGATTGGAAATCTGGACCGAAGCGTGATGGCATTCATCACCACAGCACAAAAATTAAAGCTACGCCAAGTATCATGAATAATGGTTCTATTTTTATGCATGCATATGTGACACGCAGTGGTGAAAGTCCAAATCCTGATGACCCAAATTATGCTAAGAATGGTATGTTTGGTTATCAAGCGCGCATGTTAAATAAATTTAAACGGCTGCGTGTAAATCGTAATTACAATTTACTGTCGAGCGAAGAAGAAAAGCTCGCCGTAGAGTTGGAGGTGGAAAAGCAGAAAGACCAAATAATATCGTACTGGCATCCAAATATTACTGTTAATATTGTGGTGGATCAAACTACTTGGTCTGCAGGCAGTGTACCACCACCGCTTGATGAGTCTGTAAAGTTTGCTGAATTTGGTAAAGTTTATTTACCTATTGTCTTTGTTAACGATTATTGGAACCTACAGCGTGATTACTTCCCCATCAATGAAACAACACCAGAACTTGACTTGCATATTACTTTCCAACCTTTAACCTTTTTCAAATGGCAACTATACGCAGCACAACAAATGAAGAATAAATGGGCTGGCAACATGTTTGGTGATCTCATCAGTGGTGGTGGCATGGAGGTAATATATATACTATTTGTTTTATAAGTTGTAATTTGTTTATAGTGTTAATACAACTGTTGGTATATAACCCATCATACACTAAGTTTAAGACTGACTGCTAACAAATATTTTTTTTTTGTACAAAAATTAACCTATTCGTTAATATGGATATAATTTCTAACAATACATTTATTTCATTGCTTTCATCGTATGTATACATTTCTATACATTTCGTGTAGAAGACTTAATTTGACTCTTAAAAACAAGTCATTGTTTTGGATATAATTACTTAATCGGAATAAAATCCCTTTCCGTTTTTAGATCATGTTTTTGAAAATTTATAATTCTCCAAATCCGTTCCACCTGTGGTTAACGAGGTGGAAGTTCGTATTACAATTCATGCAATTTAGCCATCGCAAACAAGTATTTGTATTTTGATGCATGCTCTAAGGGAAGAGAACTTCTGTCTTCTGTGTGTAAAACCGTTTTCAGATGTACCAATAACTTTAACATTTACTGGTAATGATTTCTATATTATCAAAGTAATAGTATTGAAGTACAGAAACCGCCATAACCTCACTAATCGATATCTACGTTTTTGGATGAGCTTCGCAGATTTCTCTCTTTATACAATGAATTTTTTTTTTCACTCCGGTGTATAGCATTGGATTCAGTTTTCATTCATTGTTACATACCAACAACTCATTTAGGTTTCTGGTCACAGGGGTATCTCGGGTAATTGTATGGCAGATTACCTCGTCAAGACAGGTGCTCTTCTCCCTAACATTAACTTCTCAGATATATGCGTTCCACTTGCTACAGTTAAATTGGCAATTAAACAAAAATACCTAGGAATAGCCAAGCAATACTGGGCTGATGAACTTCATTGTCAGGTATCTAGGTTGACTTGGTTGGCTTGAAACCTTCTAAATATTTAATATAATTAACGGGTTAAAATTTTATGCTACAACCTTACAAATTATTTACAAAATGAGGATGCATAACTCTTTCAATTGAATAGATTCTTTGGAGATATAAATTCCCCACTATCGCGCACTAAATCCTCAATCATTTTCTTAACTTTCTGCATTAAAAGGGTATTCTTGGCTTCGGCCATTTAAAATTGTGAAGTTAGAATCATCGTAATCAACAAACACCCTGGGTGCCGTTATATATTATGCTGATATTCGTATATATTCTTAAATGATTGGTCGCAATATTCTTGGAGCTTGGTATGTGCTCAACAAAGCAATAGGGTAATATACTTCGGTGATGTAGCTCTGATATGAAACTTCTCAATTCTGCGAAATAAATTGGAATCATATCCTGTGCTGTCAGCATAACTCTTTATTTTGAATATATCGACAACAAGCGCAACGAGAGTAATATCGACAAAGATTAACTGCCCATTATGACAGATTTACTAACACCGCGTTATCAAATCTCAGAATGGTTACAGGCTCCTCGGGGAGATATGCAGATCTGAGGTTAATTGACCTAGTCTAATTAATTGCCTAGTCTAATGAAGTGATAAACAATAATCCAGTCAAGGCGCAAAGAGGGGTTTTGTAGAAACCTCGCAGTTAATAGAGAGTAAAAGTGCTCAGGTGCACTGACTCAACTCAACTAGCCTCAACATATATTATTATATATATATTTAAACTGTTTGCAGTGTATCTGATAACAGATACAAGTCTTACTCTAACATTTGTCAGAAAGACGGACTATTTCTCCGTACAGCAATAACTGCGTAGGTTCAACTTAAAATAAACTATAAATCCACGTGCTAAACAATTATTTCCCGCACATGTGCCCATCTATTAATAACGTCCATCTAATAAACTATCACCTCATTTGCATTTACTCAAATGAGTAAATGAGTAACTGGTCAGTGATATCAAACACCGGTGTGTTTTCAGTGTGTCTTCAGCCTCACAACTTTCAAACGTTGAACACATTTATTGATAATAATTTCTGAGGAAATTATTGAACAATGAGAAATGTTTATTTATTTTTCTGTTTATTTGGGACCCTCAACATTTTTTATTGATTTATTTTTTATTTAAATATTAGTAAAAAAATATAACTACAGTCACATTTCCTATTATATACACAAAATAATATTGTGTATGATATGTTTAAATAAACATATTAATATTTCGTACTTACAGGCTTCAGATGACGAACAGGACTCGTTGAAGGAAACTCTATTGGACACAAATATATATCTACTCGCTTTAACTATTGGCGTTTCGATTTTACATTCAGTATTTGAAATGTTGGCTTTTAAAAATGACATACAATTTTGGAATAATCGTCAGACTCTAGAGGGTCTGTCCGTGCGTTCTGTGTTCTTTGGCGTATTCCAATCGCTAATTGTGTTTTTGTACGTACTGGATAATGAAGCTAACTTCATGATTCGTGTTTCATGCTTCGTTGGTCTTGGCATTGAAATCTGGAAAATACACAAAGTTGTTGATATCAACTACAATAACGCTGAGAAAATACTCGGTATATTGCCTAAGATCAGCTTTAAGGATAAAGGCTCTTATTCAGAGAGCCAAACAAAAGAATATGATAATCTAGCGTTTAAGTATCTGGGCTGGGTATGCTTTCCACTGCTAGTTGGTTATTTCGTTTATTCATTAGTTTATAATGAACACAAGGGCTGGTACTCTTTCGTACTGAACATGCTGTACGGGTATTTATTAACATTTGGTTTCATCATGATGACACCACAGCTATTCATCAATTATAAACTAAAATCAGTGGCACATATGCCCTGGCGTATGATGACCTATAAATGCTTAAATACATTCATTGATGATATCTTTGCTTTTGTCATCAAAATGCCAACAATGTATCGTTTCGGTTGCTTCCGTGATGACATCATTTTCTTTGTATTCCTGTATCAACGCTGGCAATATCGTGTCGATCTTAAGCGTGTAAATGAATTTGGTTTCTCTGGTGAGATGGAACAGGAAGCTTCAAAGAAAAAGTTACTTAATGCCACCGCCAGCGCCAGCGCCGCTTCTGGTACTGCCACTGCTGCAATAACTGAAAATGACGCAAGTGCAGCTGCAGCTTCAGCTTCAGACACTGTTCAAGACAAACCCGCTGAACAAAAGAAGACCGATTAAATCAAATCATTTAATTCATTTAATTAAGTCTTCAATATTTATTGCAATTGTAATAGTTTACAATTATAAATTTTTTTTTGTAATTTGCATTTTTTCTACCTCTTCTTTTTCTTCACTTTTTAAATAGAACAATGTTTTTAATTTTAATTTTGTTAAAATTAAATATTAAAATAATTTAAATTAAGTTTTATTTTAGTTAAATTTTTTGTTGCCAAATTTCCTTAGTATAATTAATGTGCATAGTTTTAGCACAAGCTAAAATAAATAATTAATCAAATAAACGATGATAAATGTGTATGTAAATATGTAACTCTTGACAAAGCCTGGAATCTTAATCTTATCAATATAGAAACAAAAGACAAAAGAAAAGATTGTACATTATCTGCATTTGTTTTAATCAAAACTTGATATCGTTTATACAATAAAAATTATGATTTAAATATCATAAAATCCTTATGAAACGAATAGCTTTTATTTTTAAGTTCGTAGTTGGGGAAAAAGTTTTTTCAACATTAGAAATCAGTTGAGGTCTTGATCAAATATAATAAAATTAAAATAACGATAATCGCTACTCACTTTTCACTACTCACTACTCACTTAGTTATCTAGTATAATATTTGTCTTAGATTTATAGATAACTAGATTCTAGTGATAGCTTGACTCATGAAATGTGAACTCATTTCATTCTCGTTGTCATACCACTAATAACTATTGGTTAAATACACTGCCTGACTTGACTTGACTGGCTGAGTGCAAGAAATTTGAGTGCGGATATTCTTAATCTAATTAGATGCGTTCTGGCAGTGACAAAACATAAGTAACATTTTCCTTCACATTCGCATTCACATTCAGTATCATGTTAAAGGATGTACCTTGAGACATAAATCAGTGTCTCTCAAACTGGTCCCATGTTGTTGCTGTTATTATTATTATTGTTGTTGTTGTTGTTGTAACCCGCTGGGACCTGTAAGCAGATAACATGAAAGGATACACAAGACGATCACATGAGTAGGGAAGTGGGTAAAGCTAAAGGTTAGAGGAGATGAAGGGGGAGGAAGGAAGATGTGGAGGGTGGGATTGGGTGGTAGGCTTATATTGAACAATTCAATAGGACGAGTCCAAAGGTTAATTGGACGAAGGTTAGTGTGAGCAGAAGGACAGGCGAACAGATGGGCAACGTCATGGGGAGGAGAGCTGCAGTTAGGGCACATATTGGAGATGGACGTGTTTATGTCTGATAAGTCACTGTTTAGCATTCGGCTGTTTGTTGTCTTGTTGTCTGACAACCTGTGTCTTGAAGAAGATATTGCAATTGTGTGGTCCCTTGGAGTGCGACGGTAACAATAAAGTTTTGCAGTTTACGAACTAATATAATAGTGCACCAGCAAATAAAATTTTTTTTCTGGGAGATTAGCTTTACAAAGTTCGAAAAAGGATAAATATTAAACAGATATGCATACTATACGCTTCGTGTGTATGTTACGTATGGTAGACATTGGTATTTTTAAATCCTTGTTGAATTGTTGTTGGTTAGGTTTTTAGTATAGTATACTGTCTTACATAGAAATTGACCATAAAAAGGGTGGAGAGTTGATCTTGGGTAATATACCGAAACAATGCACTTGCTGATATGATTAATTTTATGAGTATAGATATATGACTATAGTTCCATTTTAACTTCCTCTCAAGATATTACAATGCTAAGAATCAACACCACAAAATGCCTTTATTGGTGGTTATCAGTATGGCCTCACGAAACTGAAGGTTATGAAATATTTATAATATTTAATGCCATTTGATCTTGTAAACTTTAAAAGTATGCTTAACGACTATACAATCTGTTTATTGGGGAGAGCAAACCTGCTCTTGTTTGAAAATACTTTTGCTCAAACAGAACGTCTTAATACGTTTTAACGAAGGGTACTTTGTGACTACCTTTTTCTTTTTACCTCTATTATGAAGATATTTCACTTAACGGTTCACATGACATACAGTATGAAGCAAAAGGTTTCTCATTTCTGACTGTACATATGTACATTTGTCCACGGTCCTAGTCTATAATCCAAAAGTTCAAATCTCGTTTATATTCATTGTTTTCATATTTAAAACAATAACAGCTGTAATTAATTTTATTGATTTGTATTGCAAGAATACTTGCGACTGAAATACAGACTTGAATACAGTTTTGTAGATCTTATTAGTATTGTCGATATTTAGCTTTTTCATATAAGAAACCAACTGGGAACAATTATTTGCGCGCTCTGGTGTGTGTGTATTTGTTGTTAATTGTTGTTTGTCTAATCTGGAGAATCTGGAGAGTCTGGAGAGTTATGTTGTCATATGGGAAGTTGTATAACCTGAAACTGAAATCATGCCCAAAAATATGATTTTTATTCTGCGAATACAACTCTGCATCTGAGAATTTGACATTCGCTTATTGAGTGTCGAAGATTTTTTCACCCAAAATCATAACAATTCCAAATTCTGTGCTGAAAATTTTTCCGAAAACATGCAAAATTATGTATAAATACTATTAGTTAATATGTACATATATAACGCCATTTGGAATATGTAGTTGACTTAGGTAGAGTGGTACATAAAATAAAACATAAAATTGAATGCTCTAAAATATATAAAAATAACAAGAAACCAAGTGCTTGCGAAAGTCCAGCCGCAACGACAGACAATGGAGAAAATTTGTTGACGTGTGTTGTTGTTGTTTTTGCATTGTTTTTTTATTTAATTGTTTAATTTTGGGATTTAGCGATTTAACGATTTAACGATTTTCTTGTGTTTTATATAGAAATTAATTAGAAATTTCGGTTGTGAAGTAAACTTATAATTGTGATAACTGTTGTACTGTTGTACTGTTGAAGTTAACTTTTCGTATTTATAAAAATAAAAACAAAATTGATAAACGCAAAGGCAAAATGTACTCCGAGTGGGTTTCCCTCTCGGCACAAATTACGGCGAACAGCTGTGGTGCGCAATGCTACAGCGTCTTGAATAAGTTTCCCGCATCTGCTGGTCGTGAAGTGGCAGTGTCTGTGGTTAGACAACTGGCAAATAATTTAGGCATAACACAAAATGCGGAGCCAAGCCATTTGGTTAAGGATGAGGAGGTGAATATCTCGATAAAATTTGAACATATGGAATTTTTGAAATCAATTTGTTATTATTCGATATGTAGGTTAATTGGTGCATGGATGTCATATGTTTTGGTCTATCATTACCATTGCAAGAGCATGAAACAATAAAGGATTGCGTTAATGTTTATTGCGAATGGTTAACCGCATTGCACCCGCAACCACGTATAAGTGTGCCAAAGCCAATTTGTGAAGATGCGAACATGTACTGCCGTAAAATCATAAGTCATTTCCATAATTTATTCGTGCCCAGACAAGGCGAAAGTAAGTTCATTATAAACAATACAAAAAATCGCCTATAAATCTATAAATAGAATTAAACGCTCGAAGAGTTGATCTCAACTATTTTGTATATTCACAACAATTTCCTATTACCTTTCAATTTCAAGTCTTGCCATTTTTATATCAAACATCGCTTGGTATGTGCTTGTATTAACGTAATTTAAAAACAAAATATATGGATTGTTTTTCACTAAAACGGATTTTGTTACAGGTGCTGATACTATTAATCGACAGGCTGTGCTATGTCACCGGGTCTTGCGTACGCTACAGCAGACCGCGCAAATTTCGCAGACTATGGATCGTAATACTTGGGAAGCATTGCTTTTGTTTTTGTTAGCGATCAATGAAATACTGCTTGCACCGCCAACTATCAAAGATGATGTTGGCGATCAATTATGTGAACGTGTTCTCTCCGTGCTCTTTGAAGTCTGGTTATTAGCTTGCGTACGTTGCTATCCATCACCTTCACTGTGGAAAACTCTACAAGAATCTTGTGCTTTATGGCGTCATCGTATTGCGCTGATCGATCAATGGAATAGGGTGAATTTAGCATTAACCGCCCGATTATTAGAATTCACATATGGAGCTGCATTTCCTGAATTGAAAATTTGTGTGTATAAATAATAATACATATTAATAAAAATTTTATTTAATTCTTACTTTTTACACATAAGCTGATGAGGATGCACAGCTAATACCAGCAGGCATGTCAAATGATTGTGTTGCACAAACCTGGTATCGGTTTTTGCGAACCATCGGTAATCCTACAGCACTATGCTCACCACATATTATAAGCAAGTCGTCACATTTTGTGCAATGGGCTCTGACGCATGACAAAGGGGCCGAAACTTATCAACATCCTTGTCTGCAGGCATTGCCACAAATATTTTTAAAAGCTATCAAAGGCATATCTAGCCAAGTTGATGCATTTCTTGGTGAGTTACTCTATAAAATTACTCCATCTGTTGTTATTATATTAGCAAAATAAAGTCTTGGTGTATACAAAGAATCTTTAAATTCCATTAAAAGGTAGACAAGCATTAATTTAAAGAACCATAGTATTCACTTTTTTGAGTTATAAGTACATAAATAATTATTTACTTTAAAATTAGTTCTCTTAATATTTAACTCTACATATTGGAAAACTTTTATATTTATAAATTTATATTGTTATATATTGATTATGTTGTGTTGTATCATTATTGTATATTGTGGTTAATATATAAGAGTATATAGTATATAAAAGATATATGTTTAAATAGTTTGACATTATATGATTTGAAATATATATTAAATATATATATATATGGTTTTAATATATATATGGTTTAATGGTTTTAACAGTACTCGATTCCTGGAACCATGTTCTGCTGATTATACTATTATTGAATGGTATGGGTCAACTTATTGGATGGGACTAATCCATGTGTTGTAATTCCTTTCATGTTAGCTGTTAGCTGATATTCATTAGGTACTACAACAATAGACAAACGATTGGATTCCCCAATCAACTGTTTAAATATTTATTGGAAACCAGATCGCATAGTACAAATAATTTGTACTTGCACTAAACCTGAACTTTTTGCTACATCATTAAAATTGATAAGTGAGGTTTTAATAATTTTTTGGTATCACAAATATAGTTACTGGGCTGTTAGAGTTAAGAGTTATTCATAATTCGGAAATATGTACAAAAATGATTTTCCTAAATTTGATCAGCTAACATATCATTCTAAATTTATTTGGAACTCGGACAAAGTTCATTGATTTTAGTGTAAAATATGATGAGTTGGGTAAGTCCGCTTTCAACTTCTCGTTTAATATTTGTATTATATTGCATTATTTTATTAGTACTGGGGAACTGTTCTGGTTCTGGTTTCATAACATAACCAGTCTATCTAAACGAGTAACGTTTAGAGTTTTTGATATTGTTTACAAATATTTATAAGTTTAGTTGTACGCTACGTAAAACAAAAAGGGAACAGAAGTATGCAAGTAATTTGCTGTATGGGTCCACGTAATCTTTGCCTGTCTTTGATTATGTTTTATGTTATGGTCTTTAAATGATATGGTTTTACAAGTTTTATTCCCCCCTTTTGCTTTGACGTATAATTATGTTTGAATACTAGTGAAAATTATCTGTAGGACCTTTCTAAATATATATCTTAATAATATACATTATAATATCTTAAATAAAGCCAATTCCTAGCTAGCTACCTCAGTATATAAATACCTATATATGTATTTTCAATCGGTTAATATGTACATGAATATTTATATAAAGTAAAAATAATATATATATTTTAAGTAATCCTTTTTGTAAATGTAATTCCTTCCCGTATTTAAATAATAAAAAACAACATGAAAATATCACACAACATTGACTTCTGAAGGCATATATCAACCACCTCCACATCAACCAGAGGATGTACTCACGAATTTGCTCGACATACGTTTGTCGCTTAATGAAGCTACAACATCCTCATCGTCTCATCATTTCTTTCATTATGGCAGCATAAGTGCTTTAAATTTTTCTTTAAATAACTCCAACAATGGTGTTAGTATGAACAGTACAACAGCAGTGACATCTGCACAGCAACAACATCATCATCATTATCATCCACACTTACATTTACATGGTGCTGGTCACTTTTTACGAGACAATTTCATAAGTGGCTCAGCAAGTTCAGCATTTAATGCATTAATGGGGCATCATCACCACCATCATCACCACCAGCAACAACTACAACAGAATCATGGGAATGCCTCTACTCCATCGAATATCGGTGGTAGTAGTGCAGCTGGTGGTAGTCACCATTCAACTAGTACGGCCGTTGGTAGCACAAGCAGTAGTGGCAGTCAATCTGCTGGAGTAGTTGGTTCTATTTCATTTGGTACGCCGCTTAATACAAACGCAAACAGCTCCAGCGGAAGTGTTACGTCAGTGGGGGATGGTCAGACGCAATCACAATTGTCCACATATTCACCAACACCGCCACTTCAGCGTCGCTTGGCAAAAAGTTTCAGTGTGGCACCGACAGTGACACAACAGAAGGGTGGGCGTCAATTTGTTATACATTTTTTTTTATAAATTATAATTGTCTTTCGTTTATTGAATGTTTTTAATCGCTATTTTGCTTAAGAAATATCTGAAATCAATTTTTTTTGTTTTTCTATTTGTTATTATCCTTTAACTATTTTTTTCTATTACCATATATACTACTTGTATATATACATATATGTGCATTGTTCATATGTTTATGCATTTAAATGTTTCCCTAATTAAGTTTTATCACAATATTGAACTTTACTCTCTTTCTCTCTCTCTTTCTCTCTCTCTTTCTCTCTCTCTTTCTCTCTCTCTCTCTCTTTTCAAATAAAAATCTTTAATTTATGTCCAAAATTATGATTAGCAGTTCTTTCTATTAGATTTTTTAAGAAAGAATGCTCAACTTGAATTTGAATGTTGTGATGGACTTCAAATTCCTCAACGTTCAATTTAGAATCATAAATTGTTGTTATTACCTGCATTATAAAGTACCTAAGAACCTACGTTTTCGGTATCGTATTATCAGCGGCTCGTTTATGTAACTTTCTCACTTCGTTTTCTCGAACGATTTTCCTCACTTTTGACAAATACTTCGAGTAACTAAACGAGCCGCAGATCATTTACGTCCATAGAGCGTAAATAAACTCCTTACTTTTTATCAATCTCCTTACTTTTAGATAACCACAACACCAACTATGATCACAGAAAATCTATAACATTTTAATTCGTATTTACTTGTTTATCTTCACAGACCAGATTGTGTTTGCAGAGTACAGAATTGTTTTAGTCAATATATCTACTTTTCTATCCGCAGCACTAGACAAACTTTGCTTGCAATGAGTGTCTAACTCTTTAAAGACATATTTATCTATCTATCTATCTGCGTCAGCAGATCAACTATAATTTTCTTTATATTTTTTTTGAGTTGTTACGTCCTAATATTTGGAACTTTCATTAGGAGAATGAAGGCAAAAGCGAATTTGCCGAAGTGTGTATAGGAATGTACAAAAAATACGATCGAAATAAAAGTTCAAATCTTAAAAAATAAAACTTGATCTTGATTTTAAGGTCAAGTATGCTTGTAGAGAGTATAGAACTCTTTTAAAATCTAGCTATTTACATCACCAGATCACCAGGTCCCTTTAATTTAATGTATACCGATAATAAATGTTTTTAAAGTTGTAAGAAATTTTATTTTATTCATTTAATTATTATTAAATACGGATCAGGGACTCACCTTAAGAGATTTCATGTTTATAATAGATTAATATTATTCTACCCATTTCCTTATTACTTCAAAATTAGTCAGTCGTGTGTATTACACTGAGTTCCGCATATCGTATTTCGCATTTCTCACGTCTCTATATAATCATATATGTATTTTATTTATCCAGAGAGTTTTTGAACTCTCTTTACCAGACCAAGATCAATCCAAGTCGTGGATTGTAGTTAATTTAATTTTAGTTTTAATTATTATAATAATTATTAATATTCAAGCAATGAAATGGAATGATATTTGTTAATTTATTCAACTTAATTTTAATTGATTCTGTAAATTTTAATTATGTTGTAAATTAAAAGTTATTGTTTTAATCCACTAAGAACAACACATAAAAAGGTTCGTTTGCAACCTCTCGAAAAGCGTAAATAGTGAGAGCATCCAAGTTTTACAAATTCGTAAGTTGAGATACGTCATCCGTAAGACCATCTCAGAGTTGGAAAATATGCACAAGTCGAATAGTTTGAAATGATCATTATCCTTGGATGCTGAGGTTATTAAAGTCAAGGTTTACCTTTGACGTCCTCAATTCTTCTTGATACTTCTTGATACGCTGTTTCGACAGGTCGTTAGCGATGCTAATATTTTTCACAGTTCTAATTTATTAAGCACAGATTGTAAATAATTTGAAACACTTTAAATTAATTTTATATTGTTTGAGTATTTGTTTTATATCTAAAGCTATCTTTAAATCTTATATTATAATACTGCATTAATTAATTATATATTATGTATATATTTTATGTACAAAGAATTGTGACTACAATTAATACAAACTTTATTTAATTAAAATTTTATATTTTAAATTAATTTTGTTAATTTTTTACATACACAAATCTTTTAAATTTTTGTAAATAAACACAAATGTCTTATTTGTAACTAAAAACTCTCAAATCAAATTATAAATTTTAAAATATTTTTACCCTAATGAGCTAAACAATTATGAATGATTATTCTTCAAATGCGGTAAACGCCCCTCAATTATATTTTGCTTTATCTAAAATATTTTTATCTAAAATAATTTCAATTGTTTTAATTATTTCAATTATTAATTTTGTTGTTGTTGTGCCAAATGAATGTCTAATTTTTAAATAAAACTGTATATAATTTTTATTTAAGTCACAAATTATTTACAATGTTTGCAGGCTTAAGTAAAGCTGCACTAATTGGTTTGACCAGTTCGCGCTCTTCAACAACTCAGGCGCCCCTTACTCCGCCATCTGGACCACCTTCCTCAAGCAGTTTGACTTGTGAGTTAAATTAAAGTATGGATTATTTATATTATGGATTGTTTTTATTGTAAACAGCTTTACATTCTTTGGGTATGGAACAACGTCCTCATTTGGCTGCAGCACGTCCAAAATGTAATAGTATTCTACATTTATTTGGTGAATGGCTCTTTGAAGCAGCACATATCGGTGGTGATGCTTGGCTCGTGAATACCAAAAGTAAGTACATGCGCTGTGGGTTATTCGTTTATTTCGTTTTTAAAGTATGAACTGAAATTTTGGTAATTTAATTGAAGTGAGTAAATAAATATTGGGTTCTTTAACTCAAATTCCCAAAAACTACGCAAAATGTTTGCAAAAGCCAAAGGATTGCAAAGTAATACTTTAATGTAATATAGTAATGTAGTAATAATATTACTAAAGTTATGTTAATTTATTACTAAAAATAAAAATAGGCAATTTCTCCTTGCATTCAAGCTACTATCCCAGGAAAATGCTTTTGCGTGCCATATAGATAGACATTGCTATGGTGCCACGATTAGTATAGCTCTGTCTCCACGTTGTATATGTCGATTCCTTTCTTTGTAGCGGAAATACATCAATATTAATTGCAACGAAATTAGTAACAGGGGGGACCAAATGTAAACGAGTGATAACTGCACTACTTACAAAACCTGGGTCTTCTTTAAAACCATGTTTGTATGGCACTAAAGATACCACGGGTCCCCGTTTAAAACCTTAAGGGATGCAATATGAAGATATGCAGGAAAAACTTGTTTTATCCAATTGAGGACAGAAGATATATACATAGATCTAACTGAGGGCAGGAATACGGAGCTATAGCGTACTTGTCACTTATATGCCCCAATTTTTGGTGTGTCCGCCAAGTGCTCGATATCTCGGATAATTGTAGGGCAAACGACTTCGCCAAGGCAGACGCTCCATTTGGTATAGTTAAACTGGTAATTAAACAAAAGTACCTGAGCATAGCCAAGCAAAACTGGGCTGATGAATCTCATTGTCAGATATCTAGATTGACTTGGTCTAATTTAGACAACCTGCTCAGAACCATGGTATCTGTGCTGACGGGACACTGCGAAATAAGAAAAAATATGAGACTGGCTCTACGGTATAATGATTTTTGTGGCTCTGAGGATGAGAGGGGGATGAGATGAGAGATGAGGATGTCAGTAGCCTTCTTTAGTTAGAAGAAGATTAAAAATCTTCGGATTCCCTTTTCTCACCGATCTGGCTGAGCTGTCATCCTGTAATGTTAGGAGCCTGACCAATTGTATGGAACTGTCAGGTTGGTTTTCCTTTACCTAATGGGACAGTCGTTATCTTTTTCAGTGTTGGCTGTATACTGATTTAAATCTATGTACGTACCAATGCTATTCTTGTAGTACCACAATAGGCCATCATTTGAGCTGAAGTGGGCTTTTTGAAAACAAGGCTGCCACTTCAACCTACCTACCTATATTCAATAAATAAATAATCAACTGATTTACGATTTCGTTCTAATCATGACTTCGTTCAGCAAATGAATTTGTTAATAAACGTTCACAGTCAAGTACGGCTTTGTGTCAGTTGGCTAATGAACACTAACTCTGAGTTTCAAATTTGACAGGGCACGAGTTTAATTCCAGGTACTTGCCGTCTCAAAAAATTATTATCAAATAATTAAATACAAAAACTAATTCCAAGACTACTAATGATGGGTATGATGGGTATGATGGGTATTTGGCAATACCCGAAACAGGTGTATGGTCAGCCAAAAATTCAATTAAATAAAATAATATAAAAACTAATTTTTGTTGTTGTAGTTCACTACTATTCGAAACGCTCTTAATAAATGAATAATTATGACTGTTTTTGTCAATAGAACAAGCGACGGAAGCCAGTAAGCGACCGTCTTCGATGATTATGGAAAATCGAAAAGGCAGTATATCGCTTTCGCAGCCAAACTCTTTAAATGATCCGAGCAGCCTACCGCCAACTTTGACAATTGATAAATACGAATCCGGACGCGCTGAGGCTATTGGTACATTATGCAAAATATTCTGTGCCAAAAAAACTGGTGAAGAAATACTGCCCGTATATTTGGCTCGTTTTTACATGGCTTTGCAGCAATGCCTTAAAATTACTGAGACGAAAGAATGTGACGAATCGTTGGCGAATATTTTACTCAATTCATCAGATCTATTCCGTTTGGACTTAGATGGCATACAAGTGCTTCTATTGAGTTTTATAGCATCATTGGAAATTGTGTTACCAGATAAAGATTTGAAAATCAAAACGCAGGCGATGCACTTTAATAAAACCGAGCTGAGGCGTGCTTCAATTAATATTTTATTATCTATTTTGGTGCTGCCATTACATTTTCAGACATTGTCAATTAGAGATATAAGCAATACGGCAACCGAAAGGTGTGTTCCATCAATTTTGTAATAAAATAATTTTTAATATGATTTCGTTTGCTTTGGTATTCTAGGTTCATTACTTTTATACAGCTAAAGCCACGCCTAATCAATATTTTAATGAACGCCTTGCAAGTGGAAACTGATGCACAAAATACGCACATGCTTCTCGGTGGTTTGCTATTGGCTGTACAGGATTCTGTCACATTTGAAGAAACCGAATTGGGCGGCAATGAGCATTTACGTACAAATTCAGCTTCGCCGCATGGAGAAGCACATCTACTTAGTTCAGGTGCGTCTCTGACAGCTCAAATGGAAGTTGTCTTTCATATCCTTTTGTTTGTTCAGTGGTTCTTATAGTTTGACGAGTTAAGAATATTTTCGATATTTATGTAAATTTTTTCGTTCGCAAGTTATTGAATTTTTAAAATATTATTCAAGCATTTGTTTTCTTATTGCATATCGATATTTTAATTTGATTTTTTTTTTATTTTTTTTTTTCATGTGTTATACGTCACTGCATCACATTGTGCATATATAAACATACATTTATTTACATATTAAAAATAAAAACCACAATTGCCATGCAATTTTTTCTTGTAATGCTGCACCATTTCAAAAATAATTTCCGCCAACGTTTGTGATTTTTTCTTTTTCTTTTGCTGCTTTAATATTGCAAAATAAAACGATATTGATAAACAATAAAATCAATATCGTATTTACATTAAAAACAAAAAACAAAAAACAAAAAACAAAAAACAAAAATCAAAAAACAAAAAACAAAAACCAAAAAACAAAAAACAAAATACGAAATACGAAACAAAACTCAACAAATGCACTGCAGCTTGCTCAGAGCGTTCCGAATCATTAGCCAGTGTGAGCAATTCAAGCCTAGGCGGTCATAGTAGTGCAACAATTGGCGCTGGAGGCGTTGGGGCAAGCGGCACCATAGCTGGCACAGTTGCGCCTGCTGCTGGTAGTGCCGGTATCGCATTGCCTGCCGGCGCTTCCCCAAATGCAGCCGCAGCTATTGGACGTGATAATTCGTCACAGCACGATTATCCTAGCTTAACTATATCCGATGAGTTCCCAATGGAATTGCTACATGAGTTCGAAAGTGCTTCAGTTTATGGTAAATTATTTTATAACAAATTTTTATTTAATTTAATTTAATTTTATTTTTTTTTGATTAAAGTTTCAAATGCATAACTAAAAACGCTTAACTTTTTTAATTTAATAAACCTTTGCTTTGTTAATTACTAAGCATTTTTAATGTTTAACTGTTTTTTGTTCTCGAAGCATTCTCAATGTCTGGGTCTGTTGAATTGGAGTGTAGTGATAAAGTTTCTAATAATAATCTATAATTTTTGTTTAGATAATGCACACGCCTTATTTGTGCGCGCAACGTATTTGGTTTGTCATCGTCTGATATCATCTTGGAAAACAGATTTGAATGTCTCTTTGGCGGCTCTGGAATTACTTTCTGGTCTCGCAAGGTTACTTATACGGGATTCAGGTAAGCTTTTGTTCCAGCTTCACGGTTGCTCCGAAGTTCCGAAGTTCATCAAAAAAATTAAGATTTCTTCATTCATTTAAATTTGTTGAATTTGTTTTGTACAGATTTTCATATTGGAAAAGCAAAGGGTGTAGGAGCTTTTTTATTTAATAAGCGGGTGCGGAATGGTTATGGCATGTACTCTAATGATACTTATTAGCACTTATTGAAGAATAGTTTATTATTGAAGAATAGTTTTCAAGTACAATCATTATTATTTATGGAACGGAAAAACGATTTTTTCATTTGAAAAATCATCGTTCTGGACTTAATTGCCGTGCCGTTTTTATTGCTCCATCTTTGAGACATTTCTATAGATGGTAACTATAAAACTACTTGTCACATATATCAACTTTCGATTTTTCCTGACTGAATAAATGTAGAAATTCTAGTTTTAAAATTGGCATTGTCCAGGCCACGATCCACTTTTTTTTAGCTGATTTCACCTTAGAAATCAGTTAAATATTTGACGCCACAATCCTGAACAAATATTCATAGCGGTATATTTAGGCGGTTTTGAGGCGCATTGCTTGCGGCTTCTAAGATTTTCAGGCTAGCCAGTCCAGACTAGTACTTTCCAATACGGAATTGTTTAAATTTTTTTGTAAAGCCTGCCACCAAACGTGCGATCCGTATGTAATGATAATACTGATGTTGGTCGTGTACGGTGTATGTAAGTAAGTGCGTAGGTCATATATGTCGTCGATAGTTCACATTGTCTTCTTAACGTCTTTTTGCGGACATAGCGAAGCTTCTTTCTTAGTTTTCTTTTCAATATCTCTTCTCCGACTTTGATGGAAATCAAGCACAATACCTAATTTAAATAATTATGCTTATTAATTCTTGATTAATTCTTAGCTTTTATACAGTTCGGGATCTCTGTAGTTGTATATATTATGCAATCACCCAGTGAAATTACCTTAGAAATGATTCTATAATTTGTGTGAATAAAGAATTTATATAAAGACCAACGATTATATAGTATTTGAGGTCTACTATTAAACTGTTTTAACCATTTAACCATTGAATCGGTATAACTGGTACAACTGGTTACTCATTTAACCCATGCAGCCATCCAAAAACCCTGCTCTTACTAATTTTTTTTACATATTTATATTTTATATATTTCATATCAAAGATTTATTTAATCCTTAAATTTTTAGGATATTTTGCTTTCTCTTTGTATTGTCAATTAACTAATAAATTATGCATTTTTGATTCTTTTCTCTTATTTTTCCTTTTCCGACAACGCTGCAATATATATCCTGTTGCGAATATTCGTCGCTTAACCACTTTTTCTTCATTTTTTTCATTTTCATCAAATTTATTATTTTTTTTTTCTATTAACGATCTTTCTTTGGGGGATTTGCTTTGCATCTTTTGTTCTGTTCACATTAAAATGCACATTAAAATTTTCTTATTTTTTACCGCCACTTAGCAAGGAAATTTACAAACGGTAAAAATATTTTCCTTTATTTGTTTTAGTTTTGTCTTGGTGTTTGTTTTATTTCTTTCTTATACTATGTTCAGACAGTAAAATTTCCTTGATTTCGCAAAAATTAAATTAAGTTAATTTCGAAAGTGTTCATACTGCCCCAAATTAGGAAAATCTGGGAAATTTTAAAAGTTGATTTTAATAGCTATAAAGGATGCCATTCAATAGTTTTTATTATTATTTTTCACTCTATTTTAAATGAATAACAGTTACAGTTTTTTTTACAGAATATAAATCAAATTTAAAAATTTACATTACTTTCAAAATATTTTCCCGGTTTTATTAAAGGAAACTGTCACTGACATTTATTTAAAAAAAGTGCCACTTCTTCGTTATCTCAACTTTATCTTTTGCTTAAAATTTATCTTACACATAGTTGCATTTGAAATGTCCCTTAATTTCAGCCTTCGTTTTAATGAAATTAAGGTCATTTTCCTTAATTTCGTTCTAACCTCAAAATTGAATTTTGTATGGAAAAAATAAGTTAATTTCGCTGAAACGAAGATGAAATTAAGATTTTTTCGAAATGAAGGTGTGTCTGAACGTAGTATTACACAAATCAATTGTTATCGTTATCGTTATCAATAATTGTTTTGTTTAAAATACTCAATGAAATTATTGGCAACTCCATTAAATCTGTCCAACACATCCATACAACTGCGACATTACTTCGGTAAATGTTTACTGGAATTGTTTTAAGGAACAGGGTTAAATGGGATTTAATTAAAAAATTTTTTCATGTTTTTTCTTTGTACATATCTGCTCCACACAAAACTTGTAAATACTAAAAACAAAACCAAACACATTTAATCAACTCAACTCAACTAAAATCAAAAACCAAATACATTTTAATTCAAACAAAAACAAAAACAAAAACAAAAATAAAAATAAAAACAAAAACAAAACGAAAAATATCAATATCAAAATTCACCTAGACTTATTAGTAAAAATTGAAGAACCAAGTCAAAATCTAACGATCATTTCTACAGACGCTTTAGAGTGCAAACGGGCGGTAAAGTGGATCTGCGATTACATATGCTATCAGTGCTCACGACCACCGCCAGCACACAGCAAGGATCTGCACAGCACGATTGTGGCGGCATTTCAATGTACGTCGGCTTGGTTGATGCAGCATCCGTATTTACTGCAGGACAAAGATTGTCTGCAAACTGTGCTGGAAGTAGTCGAATTGGGCATCTCGGGCACGAAGAGCGTGAGTAAAACTGGCGATATGCCTAAATTTAAGGATGAAAAGGAGCTAAAACCTGCTTCGATGCGAGTACGTGATGCTGCTGAAAATCTATTGACCATCATTTTAGAGCAAGTGGGCTATTTTCCCAGCGAATGTGGTCCTGAATCGATATCATCACTTTTAGATGAGGTGGCGCTTATGAAACATTGTAATTCATTATCAAATATAGATGCTGCTACCACAACAATTGAACAAACTTTATCCAAGTTCAAGTATTTTGTTACGGAAAACTCAACAATTTTAGCCCTATTGGAAGAACCACTCGGTAATGATCAGGATCCACAACCAACTGTTACAAGTAAGTTATATGTAAAAATGATTTTAACACAATCATATTCATATAGATCTGCTATATAAATTCTTAGTCGCGTTTTATTATAAAGAATAATCATCTGTAAAACACATTTAAAGATAAAAAAATAGAACAATAACAACAAAAATATATATCAATAAATTAAAAAATAAACAAATAAATTAATAAAAATTAATACGTAAGTCTGAACTAAAATATAGGTTAGATTAGGTTTCGTTAATCAGATGTAACAAGGCACATGCATAGATTTGTAGTTGAAATCATGTAGGATGTTGACGCTTTTTAGCAATCTGTGGAAGCTCTATGCCGGAGACGTTTTCTAACCTTCCTCATTGTGAAACCTCAGGCATTTGAAGCGTGTTCGTGATAACGAAGGATACAAACATAAGAGATTTCCCGATGTCTACTTTTTTTCCAGGAACTAATATATAAATATGCATTTATAAAATATTCCAAATTTAAATTATTTTGCATACGTAACTAATAATATCTGTTTTTCAAGTGCTCATACGTGGCCCATTTGGACGTCATGCTTGGACAATGCAATTGCGTCACTTGCCACGAAGTAAATCAGGCACTAAATATCACGCTGTGAATCCAGGTCGTCCTATTCCTATGAACGATATGCCACAACGTATAGAATTTGATCAAAAATTCTTTCCCGAAGGTGTAGATAAAGTTACACCATGTGTCGCAGATTACTCCATACCAACATTGGAACAGATACGTGAACTTTACGGTGCTACTCAAATACGTCAACTTGAAACTATGCTTGAAAATCAAACAATTAACGAGAAGCTCGCTTGGGCAGAAACAGACAATAGTGCGGATAGTTTGTCACACGCACAAGAATGTGTACCACCTGGAGTGTGCCAAGAGTTTCAGGCTGCACGTTTGTTTTTATCACATTTTGGTTTTCTAACATTTGAAGAGCGCAACCCTAACAGTCCAGCAGAGTTATTGGGAACACCCACGCAACGACCTCTTATCGTACTGGACACTAAGCGCAGCAGTTTCGCTGAAAATCTTCGAATACTTGATAAATTGAGTGCTCGTACTCATGACACTGTACACATATTCTATGTGAAGGCGGGTCAAAGTACAGCACAGGCAATTATAGCAAATATGTACGATGAAAATCTGCGTACGTTAGATCCACATTTTGGAAATATGCTGCTAACATTAGGTTGGCCTGTTGAAGTTGAAGAACATTCTGGTTGGACAGGATTCGTTAATAATTCATGGTCTTTGAAAGGTAGTACGCAGAAAGAGAATGATAGAGTGCTTAAAAACACTGCACCAATGAACAGTAATGATTATAAATTTAATGGTGAGACGCGTGTACTATACTGGGCAGACGTGTCTTCAGAAATAGCGTTTGTGGTACCTACGGAATGGAATTTACGCAATGAAACAGATGGTAGTTGCTTGTCGCTTTGTTCTTCAAACTCTTCAGCTGATAGCATGCAAAACACCAGTAATGGTACGGGCAATGTTTGGGTACGGAATACAGATGCTACTGCAGTTACTGAGAATAGTAAAACTTATTTGTATTTATTAGTGCAGTGAATCTGTCTTTTGGTGTGTGTTGTGGGGGCGTTGAATTAGTTATTTTACCTAGTTAAATTCCCCGAGAAGTTTGTCCGGTGATGACAATCGAACCAGGACGATATGACGGCGGCGGGTAAGTTTATACAACCGCTAGAACCTTACACTACTAGTCAAGCTCACCTATAGAGTATATTCCTTGTTGCGTATGAATTTTTTTAAGATACATTATCACTTCCAATTGGGGTCTAATTTTGGTTAGATCTAATGAAGTTGCTAATGAAATTAATATTTCTGTCATTCTGTCATTTATAGATGATTTACTGCCGTATACCCGCACTGGAGAAGAATCTCAATTATTACAACCACCACGTGCCGCTGATTGTCACGTGATATTTTTACATGCTCTACAATCGGGTCTGTTGCGCGTCAAACTACAAGGTCCGGCAGGACGTATGAGTTTTGCTACACCATTAGTTGATGGCATGGTACTGAGTCGACGTGTTGTTGGAACCTTGGTGCGTCAAACTGCACACAATATGGCCAAACGCAGGCGTTTGGATAACGATAAGTACGTTTTTAATTGTATTTATTATTTTTGAGTTATAAAGTTACAAAATAATTTTCTACTTATTTTCTTTAAAGCTATCAACCGCCTCATGTACGCCGCCGTCTAAAGGTACAAGACATTGTACAAAAATATAAAATGGATTTAACAGAACCTGAACTTTTAGCTCACCTATTTAAGAGTTCAATTTAGTTTTAAGTATTTTATATTAACAGTATTAATAGATAATTATCATTTAAAATGTTCATTAATTTAATTAATTTGTTTCTTATTATTATTAATTATTGTAATAATTAATATAATTAATATTTTTGCATCGATGCTTTTAATTTATATATAAAATTTATATAATATAAATGTTAATTAAAAAAATAACAATAAATGAGGCTTTTGGCCAATGTAACGAAAACTTTAAACCATTTTAAATGTTCACACTTTTTTGTTTCTTAAATAAGACAATCCACATGTATAATGTATGGACAGGCTATAGAAGTACTCATACTATGGTGTCCAACCAAAAAATTTCTTTATCGATAGTGTTCTTTATCGATGATCTTTTCATGATATAAAAAAATGGATCTGTTTATAGTTGCTTTGAAGCTCTGTCTGAACAGTTTTAATGCAAGCTGGTCCAAAAATTTGATTGATTTGATTTAAAATGCAAATTTTTAAAAGAAATATTCCGTTCGGTGGCATTAGAAAGTTTAGGTTCTTAACAGTTTCTTAACGTTGGTTCATATCATCGCATGTACATTATCACGTTTACGAGTTGTATTTCTAACATCACAAACACTACCACTTGATCTGTATTATTCAATTTCATTACGAACGGCAAGATTTGTACGTTGACTTGCGGTACTTCAGGATAACAGCGATGGCTGGCTCGACCGAGAAACTGTACTAGATCTTATGGGAAATCAGATGCGCCACCTGTTTAGTACATATACATGTATACATGCAATTTTATTTTGTTTCTCTTCAACCAAACAAAATCGCTTGTTAGGATGTGTTGATAGAGATTCATCCGCGTTTACTAACATCTTAAATTATTTTCATTACGCTTTCTTAAGAATGATTTTCCACAAATGCAAATGAATCTACACAGTTTTTGTCTATAAAAATAACCGATTTCAATTTCAGTTGTCTGTCAATTTGGTGTGCCGGTGCGATTTCACAATCATATCGTATATTCCAAACTGGTTTCTTGATAAAAAATCTATTTCAAACAATTGTTATTTTTTTAACAATTTAAAATATTTTATTGGCTTTGCCAATATAAATGAAAAATAGCATTGCAAATCTTCAGGAGTAGCGACGGAATTGCTAAAAAAAAAGTATTTTCTCTATAACTGAAATTTTTCCTAACTCGAACTTTTTGCCATCCCCTTGACGATTCGAGTTAGGAGAATTTTACTATATATAAGAAAGCCAAATTACATACTAATGTCATCCTTTATCTAGATCTCCAATGCCATCCTTTATCTACACCCATATTATCCACCTTATCTAATGCACAAATTTTAACCAGACCAGGATACCTGATACCTTTACCTAAATTCAATAACATCGATTTGCATAACCCTTTCTTAATTCAATTATACTAACATTAAAAAAATATTTTCATCACATTACTAATGTGATTGTCCTGTAATTCTCTGAAATTGTTGCGGTTGATTTGTTTGAAACCCTGACAAACTGTTATAGATAATGATCGGTCCTATTATCAATATTGTCCATATTTAGTTAGATTATACTGGTTTACTAGTTCAGTAGATAAAATTAAATTATTTTCTTTCCGATTTATATAGATTTATACTGCTCGATTAAATTATTAATTGGGAATTTTTATGTCGTATGACAAGAAACCTATTTCGAACAGAAAATGAAGTATTAAAAAGGCAGTTTCAATTTCTAAAATCAATTTTCAATAAAGTAATCAAAGTAAAGTTGGCTTGTATATATATATATATATATATATTGGCTGATAATACAATTGTTTCAGATTTTAATAAAACAGCTATATAGGCGCTAGATTAGTTCATTATATATTTAATGAAATAGCTGTGTGGTCGGCCAATAAATTTTACTATATTAAAATGGTTCCAGCTTCTAATTAATGGCGTCCAAGTGTTTACTATTTCTAATTTTATGAATGAAATGAAAATCAAAATAATAATAAATTTTTACAATAGTGCAATTTTATTAATTTTTTCTAGCATTTTACTTCTTTATCTTTATTATTTTCTATAACGAACGCCCAAATTTTGAATGCGTTGAATGCGTTTTATTCAATTATTTAATAACATAGCTTTCACAAATTGTATTTGCTTTTTTTTCTATTATTTTTAATTTATCTTTGCAAGAGACATAATTTGACATATATGAATATATAAATTTAATTGTTTGCCTTGATTATTGCAAACAATTTTCAAGCCAACATTTTTCTTTTGCTTAATTAAAAATTAAAACTTATGAGAAACTTACAATAATAAATTATATATATGCGCTTTGAACAATTCTATGCTATAGTATATATAAATTTGTTAAATTTTGCTCTCACTTGCTTTTCTAACTTCTATGACTTCTATGATTTTTAATGATATATAATATTTTCAATTGGACAAGCAAATTTATTTATGCTTTATATTTAGTTTTGCTAATATAAAAATAATACATTTTATTTGTAAACAATGTCAGATAATAACAATAATTTATCTTAATATATGTATATTAATCATTTTATGAATTATACTAATATGATTAACTTATTTCATATATATAAAAATATATTTAGATAAAAACAATGTTTCATTATTAAAAGAGAAAGCAACTTGAATTTTTTAAAACAAAAATTCCCAAAAGCATTAAATTAAAATATTATTTTTAAAAATAGTAAAACTGTTCTTTACTGTGACAAGAATTCTAAAAAAAAAGTTTTATTTTTTTAACTTTACCTTACAAATTTATTAAAGTTTAAATCTTAAACTGCTCGTGTAGGTTTTATTATTAATAAATGGTATTCCTTACATTGTAACTTATTATATATAGCATCTTTGTGAATGGTTGATTCATTGATTATCTCATAAATATATTTTTGTTTCAACCAGTTGAACAGTACAAAATATTTTAAAATTTAAAATAGAAAACAGCTACAAGAATTGATCAGAATTTTTATTATATTGAAGTTTCTACTTTAACAGAATAAAAAATAAAAATATATAATTCATTTTAAATTATGTAATGTATGTAATACAGTTATCTATTACCAATACAATTGAAAAAAAAAATAAATATAGTTTGGATAATTTATTAAAATAATTATGGTTCCTGACGATATTTTTAAAACATAATTTACAAAAATAAAATACTTATAATCTTAAATTCTAAAATAAATAAAAGAAAAATAAAATAAAATAAAATAAAATAATACAAAAAAATTGTATTTAGCATAACATATAAAAAATATACCATGAAGAAGAAGACAAGCTAATATCTATAATTGTTGAAAATAAAAGATAATTAATTGTCTACTAATCAGGAAGGAGAAAAAGTTGTCCTATATTTATATCATTCTATATTTAAGAATTAAGGTAATTATACTATTATTCTTTATTATAATTGTAAGATAATAAAATAGAATTATAATTAATAAATTGAGTGAAAAAAAATATAGTAAAATTATATTTATAATGCTGACAATAAATAAAAATAGAATAATAAAACACAAACTAAGAATGTATTCTTCAATATTTTCAACCAAATTATTTAATATGTTTATAATACATACAGAATAATATAAATAAATTTATTATGTTATTTTAATTAAAGTAAAAATAATTACGTTAATAAAATAGCACCAATTAGATCAATACCTTAAGAATATAACAAATAAAATAATATAGAAATACAATACAAAAAAAAATAATAATAATAAATCTAACACAGTTAAGAGATAACAAAATAAAATAAAACAAAACACAATAAAAAATGTTGTCGGTTTTAAAATTAAAATTATAAATATAACTGAAGTACAATATTAACTAAAATAATAAAATAAGTTTTAGATAATTGAAATTACATATATAGCAATCAAAAAAAAAAACATTTACCATTTATATATCAAATCATAAATGAATAATACAATAAACGCAAGTTAATGTTATTAAGAAATTCAATAAGAAAAAAAAAATTATTTAGATATAATTCAAATAGTTTCTTAATTAAATTAATTAAAATTAAAAAACAAAAACAAATCTACCTAAATGTATCGAAACTTCTCAATTATATTATAATTTGATTTTTGTTGAAGAAATGAATTGGTAAATTTTTTTTTAATATTATTATAATATTGTTATATACAATTTTTTTATATAAATTTACTGGTAGCATGTTACACAATTCTTAGTTTTTGCTAAATAATTGTAAACAATAATATTTTTACCAGTAATATACATATATATATGATATAAAGAAACTCTTCTGTTAACTATTTTGTTCAAATTAACAGAAGAGATAAGCATTTAACAACTATCGTAAATATAAATTGAAAACCTCTACTAAAAACTATACAATTTGGAATTATTTACATAAATTAATAATTGCTATTAACTTTTGAACAAATCGGTGGATTTAGCAGTGTATCATGAAAAAGTGATTTTAGAACACTTAGAAGCTTGTAAATACAGTCGAATTTCTATAACTCAAACTAAATAGAGTGCAACAGGGTTTAGAGATCAAGTTACATACATTTCTTGAACTCGAAGTTACCATAAGTCGAACATTTTCCTTGCAAAATGATATTTCGAGTTATGGAAGTTTGACTGTAATTTTTACTGTTGTTTAAAGAGTGTTCATAAATTTTTTATTCTTTATTTTTTTTAATACAAAATTTTACTTAAATTTTTCCAAAATAATGTTAAAATTTATAATTAATGTTTTTTTTTTTGGTATTTCCATAATTCAATTGTAAATTGAATTCATAGAAACAGAACCAGGTTTTTAACAGAACACCCAAAGTGTAGTATTTACTCTTTAGATTTGTATAAAATTATATTAAACATTATTTTGATATATTTAAGTTTGTTTCGCATTTAATTTTAATCCACCAATTGGCATTTTAAATTAAAATAATTTGAAAAATAAATATTCATTTATCCTAAACATGTATAATATAAAAAATGCTTTATAAGCAACAATTTTATAGAATTTTTGGTAATATTTCTTTAAGAATTTAAAATTTTACTATACAAAAAAAAAAATAATTAAAAACTTTGACTGGAGTTTGATCAAATCTTAGCTGATAAATTAAATAAATTTTAGAAATATACAACAAAATATCTAAAAAATTAATTTAATTATGAAAAATAGCACATTTAATCACTTAATAGAAAATAGTTTAAAAATCAAATAAAAATAATTAATGTTAAGCAATTTAAATATATAATTGAACAATTAAAAGAAATAATTAAATTGTGTGAATTAAAATTTTTTAAAAATACATAGATATTTTTAAAAATGATTAAAATTTATAAACAAAACAAACAAATTATAAACAAATAAATGAATATTATTATAAATTATCTCAGCATTTTAAACAGGTGCCTAAGTATGATACGTATCTAAATTAAAATTCAGATATATATATGTATGCATACAAATAAGTGAGATAACAATTAAGTTGAATAAAAATTATATTATTTAACATTCCATAAAGCATTAATGTTAATAAATTAAATTAATTTAAACTAATAAACTAAATGTAATTAAATATATTTATTGCCAGAGAAAAACAATTTGAACAAAATTCAACTAAATTCTTAGCGAATCTAAATTAAATCCTTTGACAGCAACAATTCTAGGTTGAGTGTACATATAGATATGTAAAAGTATACAGACAAAATTGAATAAATATTTTTATACTAACATAAACATAAATTAAAAATAAGCAAAAAGAATTATAATTAAGCTAAAATTAGTTTTTCTTAAGCATCACGTACAATTTCAACGATTTGATTTTAACGATTTTAATGATTTTGTTTCTCATTTATAATTTTATAAGCTTTATAAATTTTATAAATTTCATAAATTTAACTACTTGTAAAGGAACGGATGCGCATCCATTTTAGGATGCCGGTGATGCCGGTAAGAATGAACTAATGAGCCTTCTTAGCATATTTTAGACTCATACTCGTATACAACAATGAATAATAGTTTATTATATATTATAATAATTTTGTTTTTGTAGTTGTCACTTGCAGTAAATTTTATAAGCGAAACAGCAACCATTTATATCTTTTGGGATTTTCAGTTTTTGTGTAAATATGTAAATGATCAAGTTAACGAAACATGAGTTCAGCCAAAGTTCTCTCAGTCTGAAATGATAAAAAGTAAGCAGGTATTTTGTCTGTGGTCAGTAAAATTAAAAAAAAAAATAAAATACATAATTAAATATTAAAAATACTTGAAAAAGCGCATATTTCTAAGTAAAATTAATTTTTGTTTAACTATTCTAGAAAATGTGTATATAAGTACTTTAACGTTCAAGAAATTTTATACAATATCAAACAAACCAATTTCAAAACATTAAAGTATTGGAATATATATCTTGTAGTTGTTTGAAAAAATTTATATTCTCAATAATAATTAAAACATTATATGTTTATTTTATACAAAATACCAATAGCAAAATTATTTTCAATATACAATTTTATTGTTTCAACTAATATAAAACCCAAATGCAGTTCAAGTATTTAAAAAAAAAGCTTAAAACATATAAATGAAAAAAAAAAAAGGATTGAAACTAGTGTATAAAGCTTCGCAAAGCATTCATTTCGAGTTGTTTGAACTTTATTTTATGGTAATCGATAATCGGTAATCAGTAATCGGCGTAATAGAACTTGAAGTTCTAAGTTCAGCCAATCATCTATTCCGATGAACACAAGCGTCTCCTGCCACTCTCAAGCTTGAAAAAAGTAGTTCCAAAAGAAACACGTTTGAAGTGTTCAGTTAACATAGTTTGGCAGAAAGGCTGTACATTCAAAACTATTTTGAATTAAAAAAACATTCTTTTAGAGAAATATTTTTGAATGCTTAAGCGTAGACAACTTATACATAGATGTCCCACGCCGTTCAAAATAAATTAAATGTGTCCATTCGATTGCCAGTCACTCTACAACGAAGCACTGCCACTGTCACTTATATGTTTATCATAAAACAACGAACATATACATTTAAACAAAGAGAAAATGAGAGCGTAAAGCTTGTGTGACTCGTTTGGGGGATGTTCTCTTGTCCCACCGAAGTCCCACCGAACACACTAATTTAAGTTCAATCGACCTTTGGACTCATACCCTTGAGGAAGCTAGATTTTTACGGCTGAACCCCGGTTGATTTCAATTATATCCTTCCCATTATCCCCACTCCCCTACCCCTGTATTCGTTTTGTAATCCTTACATGTTATCTGCTTTTCAGATCCCGGTGAGCTACAACAACAACAACAGAGCGTAAAGATCTTTCATATGAAAAATTACCCATAAAGATAAGCAAGGCATAAGTGTGCTGAGAGCAAATTATAAATCCCAGTTAGAAACAGATCGATCTATCTCCTCTAAGATGTCTTTAAGATATGGATGCATTCATGTAGACTGGGCTTTGGGAACACTTTTTAAAAAAATGAGGAAAGTGTTTTCGATGATATTTTCCGTACGTGCCTTTAAGATTTAATCAGCCTTACAAAGTGGATGCTTTCGATTGAAAACGTTGCACTCAACATAGGTTTTTTAGTATACTTAGGTAGTATACTTAAAATTTATGATTTTCTAAACTGAGAAACCACCTTAATTAAATAAAAATTGAATACAAAAATTTTCAAACATAATCAAAAAAAGAAAATTCCAACATTTTTATATACACATCAACTAATTAATAATAATTAATACCTTAATTAGATTAAAATCAATTATATTTAAATATATACGCTTTAAAAACTAATATTAAAAATAAAAACATCACAAATAAATTTGTGGTCTAGAAAAAATATATAAAAAAATAATATATAAAATTCTTATAAAAAAATATTTCATTAAAAAATATATAATTATTATCAAAATATCTAGAAAGTTTATATTAAATAATGACAATAAAAAATATTCTAATATTTGATATGTTTCAAAATAAATGTGAAATTTTAAATAAAAAAAAATTAATTAAAAATTATCAAAATAAATGTGAAATGTGAAATTTTTAATAAAAAAAATTAATTAAAAATCATCAAAATAAATTAGTAAAATGATTTTGAAAGTTAATATATATAAGAGCTAGTTAGCGATAAACATAGAAATATAAATAAAACAAAAAGAAATACGTATATGAAATAGTGCTGACAAAAAGAAATATGAATAAAAAGAAAAGATAGATAGATAAAAATATATATAAAAAATACAGAAATTATTTGGGGGAAAAAATAGGTTTGACATTACCAAAGCTTGCGCCTAAGAACCAATTATGAATTATAGTATTATCGTACCCACAGCTGAGGATTTAATTACTCACAAGAAGAAGAAAAACTATTTGTCGGACTCACAATATAAGTCAACGTCAAAATAAATTTATTTTAAGCAATTATTTTGTATGGTTTTCATCTAAAATCTCTATGTAAAGGGACGATTGATTACCTCCAACACTAAGGGACTGGTTTGTGTGATAAAAGACTAACACATATGGACAGACTAGCAAATAGATGAAGATGGATAAATCAGTTAGTTTCGTAATAATATTAAACAGTATATACGATATATGTGCTTTCCAATACTTAACATACTCTTCTAATACTATAAGAAACATTAACATAACATAGATATTCAATTGATGTCGTATTCAATTGAAGTTATATTACACATACCTACATATGTAATAATTATATATACTGAAATTATTATTAATGTATACAAGTTCTATATAAAGATACCAAGTATTTACGAAAACAAACTTTTACATACTTATAAAACTCTCTCTCATAAAACTCTTATAAAAGCAGTTAGACGTTGAATTAAATAGTGTTCTAAAGGACATACATCATCGAATTAAATGATTCCAGGTCAAACATATTGCTTAATTTCAAATGTTTGCCGTGTCCTATCAGTTCACATTACGTTGTTGTTGAATTGAAAGCAAGGATGTAAATGAGTTAAAGAACATATATATAAGAATGAGTTAGGATAAAAGGAAAAGTTGGAGAGAGAGAGCGAGAGAGAGAGAGAATGTATATAGAGTATTGAAAATTGCTCGGGTAGAGGTGTAGAAGTCTTGAAATTTAATTAATAAATATAATTTAATATAAAGAAATGCGGTCCTATGTTCCTCCTACGAGTTCAAGGAATTTATATACATATATATATATATATGTTTATAAGAAAGAAATATTAGAGAAACATAATTTAAATTTTAAATTATATAAGTATTGAATTATAATTAAGTATTGACACGTTGTGCTAATACAATAATAAAAACTAAAATTATAATAAAAATAATACAATATATAAAAATTAAAAAAATATACATATAATATGCAAGCTGTGTAATAAACATAAAATTCAATTATGCTATTAAGAGACGATAACGATAACGATAATTTTTAATACAATAAACTACTTTAAAGCAGTTTAAAGCAATATTTATTTCTAAAAAGTTAATGGATTTGTTAACGAATGTTGAAAGGATTATGTGACCTAAATTGATATTTTTCACATAAAATTAATTAAATTAATGTAGTTAAATTAAATCTTTTTTATTTTAAATGTTATACGGTATTGACAATGCAGTCGTTATATCATGCTTTTAAAATATTAACTGCAAATCTAAATCACTTTCTTAATATATTTAAAACGTATTAATATTTAAATGTTTAGGTTGGTGTATTGTATAAGACCCTGAGGTGTGTAAGATCTTATTTAATTTTTTGTGGAATACGCGGTTATATGTAATGAAAAACAATGGCGCAACAATATAGATAAATGGTGCCAAGAGTTAAATTATTTCAAATGAAATGAAATGAAATTTATAAAAAAAATGAATAATAATTAAACGTCAAATAGACAAAAGTTTCTTAATCCAAAACGTATCGCGGATTAGAAAAATATTCAATGATATGGCACAATGGTTGATACGGTACTACGGATAAGTGATTAAGAGACGTCGAAGTAGATTATGTGCATAAAGTAAGTATATTTTAAAATAATAAAAATATTGAATTAAAAGTAGCACATTATATGTTATAGCACATTATATGTTATAGCACATTATATGTTAGATTGAGATATTAACGTGATGGAATATGGAATGGAATAGCATTCTACATGTGTATGTGTAAATTATATACTGAATTGCACACCAAATATTTAATTATTGGTAATGAAAGTAAATAGCAATACAGTTATTTATATATGAAATGAATGAAATGCTTAGTCAAAATTTTAAATTTAAAATTATTACAAAATATAATTCTATTCTATATCAAGTGTATATATTATTACTTTGACAGAAATGAAAAGCTTGACTTTGAAGCTTATAATGTACATATCAAAATAAAAATAATTATACATTTATTTTTGAATGTATATATAAAAGAAGCATATAGCAAAATGTTCATAAAAAAAAAGATATAAATATTGTATACATACATAAACACAAATTTCACAGGAAGCAATTTTTTTCATATAAAAACTCTTTAACAGACACAAAAGTTAATCACACATAAACTTTATTTATAACATATATATCTTTATATATATATATATATATAGTTAAATACAATATTAGTTATAAAAATTTGTTATTACATTATTTAGTTAATCTTCTGTTAGTAACTTTATTATTATTTTAATTTAAATAAAGCTTAATTACAGAAATTGCGTTTTTTTTTGTTTAATTTTTGTTATTGAAACAACTAAAGCTCATCGTTAAGTTCTATTATTTGTTGTGTTAGCTTGACGTCGTTGGTTATTGTTTGACAAACAATGCTCACCTTTTTCAACAAATCAATGGCAGTTTGCAATACTTTGTACCATTTCTTGAGTTCCGCTTCATGCAGAATTTCCTGTTGGCGCAACAATTCAATCCAATCTTGCGGAGTATTTGGCAATTCCCTATAAAAAATTAATAATACACTTTAGTATGAAACAAATAAATATATATATTTCTAATAATTATATTAAAATATATTCTATGATAAGCTTATTTTTGTTATACATTTAACTTGTAGGTTAGAATTCATTTCATAATTATAATTATAACCTTTAAAAACTAAATATCACCTTATAACTCTTATCATTCGCATTTTAAAATAAAATTCAATAAATAATATGCATTTTTTTTGTTCACGCACAAATAACTCTTAAATTCTCCTTTTTTATTTTAAAACGCACAAATAACTGCTATTTTTGTCTTAAAAATATAAAACGCAGGCGTAAGTTTTATAACTCACACGGCGTGCCTGATATTTTTAAAAACGATAATATAAAATACATTTTGCATGTAAGTAGTTGCTTTTGTAATTTCATACAAAATGTATTAAAGACACAAAACACCACAACAACAACAACAACAACAACAACAACAACAACAAAAACAAAAAGCAAAAGTTTTTCTTTACGTGCATCAACTCTTTAATACATTTTGTATTACAAAATTACAAAAGCGTTTTATTTTTTCGTTTTTAAAAATATCAGGCACGCCGTGTGAGTTATATTTTGTTTTCAAAAATAAAAAGTAATGCCTGCGTTTTATATTTTTTTAGGCCAAAATAACAGTTATTTGTGCTTTTTAAAATAAAAAAGCAGAATGTAAGAGTTATTTGTGCGTCGTGAAATAAAAGGCACATGATAATATTTATTTCTGAAATATATATATATATAATTATTATTTTTTAACTCTTCTTTTAAAATATGAGTTTTAAAATTTAATTATATCTTTCTCACATTGTTTTATAAGAGAGTTTAATATTATGATATCATGATATGATATATGTCTGATTGTAACTTAGTAATATGAAAATAATATATTTAACCCGAATCATTGTAATTCTTTTTTAGGTTCGTTTCTTGGATATTTATTTCCCAAAACCGGAATTAAAGGATATAAATGGCATATTTTCCAGAATGGCAATTGCTATTCTTACCACTAACAAACGGTGGGTATATACGTATTTATTTACTTTTTTACTTTACGCAATTATTGATCAATATATGATTTGATAATGAAAATTCAAAATGATTCGAATTAAGAATATAAAAAAATTAATAAAGACTAAACGAATAAATTAAACATATTTATTATATTATTATATTGTTTATATTATTATATTGTTTAGGTATGGAGAGTATTATAATGCGTATTCGCTTACTTCAATTCAGCAAGATTTGGCATACGTGCACGACTATTCAAATCATCATCAATACGTTCTTCCAGTTTCCAAAGCTTTAGCAACAATATCACATTTAAAAGAATTAAAAAGCTCATAAACAGTATAACGAAAATAGAGATCCATCTATAGCGGCTGGTAGGCTGTTGTACAGGATAATGCTTATTGGTAGGCAGCTGTTGTGCCAGCACTTGTGTAGCCAGCATATTATCCACTGGCTCTGCTTTCTGTTGCACAGGCATGGTCTCCTCCATTGGACGTACTTGTGTTGCAGTACCTTAATATATATTAAACATATTTGGCTTTAATTAAGCAAATTATACATATAAAGTACTTTATAACTACACTAATTTAAAGAAACTCTAAATAAATAAATTAATTTATAAAAATTTTTAAAAAATTCAAATGCATGCTCTTGAAAAAATGTTGCACATATATACCTATTGATATATTGTAAGAGATCTGTGTTTTCGTTGGTCTATCACCGATTTTCAAGTTAGTAGTAATGCGGTTAACAATAAGCTGGGATTTTGAATCTATCCGTTTGATCTCATGTGAAGTATGTGAAGTATGTGAAGTAAATTTTTAATGGGTGCAAACTGATTTTGCAATTATGTGAAATGGTAAGGTAATGCAACTTCATTTTAATACTAATAACAAAGCAAAACAAAACAAAACAAGATGTGAATAAAAAATAGTTTAATCAAACCAAACCCAACCAATTTAAATAGTATGAAATGTGAAAAATAGCACAGCACTTTTATAAAAATAAAATTTCATTTACAATTACACAATTATTGTATAATGTCAACTCCAAACTCAAGACTTATTTCGTTAAAAAAAGTTCAACTACTGTCAGCGTTGAACTGCTGATTAAGTATCAATGAAGTATCAGAACCGAAATATTTTTTTATAAATAAAAAAAATTTTTATAACATATGCTATGGAAAACTGA
>NC_051848.1:17686146-17968013 GCF_002237135.1 Teleopsis dalmanni
AAAATATTCTTAGTAATATAATTGTAATTACATGAAATATAAAATCCTCATGAATACATGCACAAATAATACATAAGAGTAATAAAAATAGTCCATTTTTGTCACCACAGAAAAATTTAAACCACATTAACCTTACAGAATCTTAAAGAACTTAAGATAACTCTACTCTTATCCGGGAAACTGAGTCGTTTTAACAAGCGAAAGATATAGACGTCTTCTGAAGGATGCCTTGCAGGGACAGAACAGATAAGCAACATTTTCTCTTCCGTCCTCTGCTCTAACTCACAATGAGAACAGTAGTCATTAAACTTTATTCGCATGGCAATCTAATACAAGGGGGACACGTTCCTGAATTTTACTTTTGACACGTTACTCTGAATGGTTTTCTTTTGTTACGATGGGACATGGTCCTGAGGTAAGTGTGGGTTTTCTTATGGTTATAGCGTCGTAGTCAACGAAACTATTGAGTTTCGGTGTGCTAATAATATTCTTAAGTTAAATACACTCTTCTGCCACACCTTCCACAGAAATAATCATGTAAAGTTTATTATACAGTCTAAAAAGTAGCTCTTAAACGACTCGAGATACTTTGAATGTGCGAGTCTTCGAACAAACATATCATCAATAGCCATTGTAGATAGATGAGGTGTTGGTAAAGCCGACATCTCATTCTAAAGTAATGTTACTTGCGTGGAATTGAATTATAAATCTTCCCCAAATAAGTATTCAAATATTCGGTTAGGAAGTTTAGATTGGCTTGTTTAAATTTATATACGTAGCTGTCGGTTGAAATTGAAATTAGCGTTCGGTTTATTGTTTAGCGATGCTGGCAAGGACTTTATCTTCTAGACTTCTTATTTGGAATTCTTATAGCTTTATGGATGTGATTATTTACAGAGCTGAATTTTGAAACTTTCTAAAGTTCAGAGGAAAACTGTTGCTCTGAGTTACTTAAATGGACATAGGAAGCAATTATCTAATTTGATTTTAAACCTCAATGAATATTTCTTATTCATTAGCGGTGATGACAACAACTTGATTTTAAAATGTGACCATTCCTCTCTTGACGGCTTTGCTCCATGGGCGCTTCTGCAGTCTAGCAGTCTACATTGAGCAAGGTTAGTACTTCTGCAACTTGAACCTTCACCGTATGGTCTCTTTCCTTGCATCTTCTTTCACCCACTTCATCCCGCTTCAAACGCTATTACATTAGAAAATCATCTTCCACACAGAACTCTGATGAATCCATAGTAACACCTGTTGGGATGTCAATTCTTCGTCTTATGTTCGGGTCGATATGATAGTTTTGGGTTATGGTGATTACAAGATACATGAAGCTTTGATAATATAGTCTCCAAAAGCCATGTCGGCGGCTGGAGCCCTGTTATGTGCGTCTTTGTTTTTTATTTAAAGATTCAGGAAAATTGAGCTGCGAAAGAGTAAAGTTAAGGTGAACTCTGTCAAGTCTCAGATATCAGATAGGATATGCGAATGAAGGTTTAATAAAAAAGTGAATCAAAACAGCTTTTATATTGTGGCATCCGGTGTATCCGGACTCTTTTGATTATAACTGCCGTCACTGACAATCTATTTGCAGTCACTCATAAGTAGGCTTTGCAAGCAACATAAACGAAATTTGGAAGTTTTATATAAATATTTATTTTTTGTAAATTCGTTTGTTAATTTATGCTAAGAATTGCCAAAAAACTACTAATGGGTTTCGATCTCTACTGCAAGCTTTTTTATGGGAACTGTTCAGCCGCCGACACAGACAAATACCGTATTATTACGATATGTGTAAGCTTCAGAAAACTTTCCAACAAAGACCGTATGAATAGAACCTGATTCCGTTCTTCGGTTTTAAGTGAGCTTTTAATGCAGCACTGCCTTACCGTTGCAGTTTCGTTGTTAAAATTGCGTTAAGTTTGTTTTAATACGCGTTCCAAGACAATTAAAATCCAAGGGCGTAGTGAGTCCTTGCAGGGGGGCTGAATTAAGATTTAGAAATAATTCCGGGGAAAATTTTGTTTTTAATTGGTCGAGAATTATAATTATCGCAAATAAAATGAATAATCAAATGAATTGAAAATATTTGTGATTCATCTCAGTACTTTTATAAAAAGTAAGTTGCCATTTTGAGGTGTCTGCCAAACCACTCTAGTACCTAGAGTCTTCGTCTTATTGTCTTCAACATCATTGTCATGAATCAATGGTAGTTTAGATACATTCTTTGAGTCGAAAGAGTAACTCATCACTCATCACTTAATTTTTATAATAATTTTATGAATTTATAATGACGGATGAACATTTAGATTATATTTTTCCTTAAAAATTAATAATTAAGATTTTTTCGTTTTGCTGTGAGATATTTGGCTAAATTACGATAGTTAGTAGTAGTAGTTTTTTCACAATTTCTGCTGTCAAACGATCCAGTAATGCCGCGTAGTAGATACTATTGATGGTTTTCCCTTTTTGAGATAGTTAATGAAGATTATACCAAGTGCATCCCAAAATACTGAAGCCTAACCTTCCCAGCTGCTTGTTGTGCTTTTGGATGCTTTGGACGTGGTTCACCGGCTGTAGTCCACTCAGATCGTTTTGATTCTGGAGTGAAGTGATGGATCCATGTTTCATCCATTGTCACATATCGACGCAAAAAATCTAATTTATTACGTGGCACCAACTTTGAAAAGAGCTTTCTCATGGTCAAATGTTCATGCATAATTGGAAACACATTGGCTTCTGTTATCTTTAGGGTCTCAGCTATTTCATGCAATTTCAATTTACGATCAGATATAACCAATTTCTGGACTTTTTTGATGTTTTCTAGAGTAACCACCTAAATTGGACGGCCAAAACGTTCGCTATCATCGGTGTCTGTGCAACCACATTAAAATTCAGCAATCCTATAACAAATGGTTTTTCTCAATGGAGCAAAGTTCAAATAACACTTTTGAAGCCATTGCTGAGCTTATTCAGTATTTTTTTTCATCAAGAAGCAATGATAAATGAACACACAAAATTATTTTGAATCCATTATTTTGAAAATAGCAAAAATAGCTTCACTTAAACGGCTATCACTTTTTCCTGACTAATCGAAATGTCATGAAATTTTACACATAGTCTTTTGAAGGTTAGTATTTCATAAACGTCATATAGATTTGACAATGGCAGCGCCATCTGTGTGTCAGTTGTACGACTTATTGATTGCTGTACTATTATCTAGAAATATTCTATTGAAATACCTATACGTTACGCACTGTATCTGTACACCTTTTATGGTACATACTCACATTTTGTTCATTGTGACCAGAATAATTCAAATATTTTTCTCAGCGTTTTGCATTCACGTCATGTCTTAACAAAGACAACTCATACACTATAACCAACATAAGACCTCTGAAAGTTAGTCACATTAATTCATTAAATAATTGTCCAGAGTTGACCAGAACACATATTGATATTCAATAACTATAAACTGCAGGAGGGATAACTTCATTTAAGTAATAAAACAAAAGCGATATTGAAGGGACTTACTCTCTGATGTCCTGAATTGCAAATCCTCAGATAACAAAATTGTTGTATGGTTTTGCTATGTCTGTCATTTTATTTGGCTGGTTTGAAGTAACGCACAGTTTGATTTTTTTTCAATCTCGCAACTTCAAATAGGATGGATATTGACGCAATAAGAATTCTCTTCGATACAACATATCTGTATTTGATCATTAAATTTTGTGTTAAATTATGCCTCAAAAATGCTCTTATTCTTACTTTTAAAAATCCTTTCATATAATTAAGAGTGTTATTCAATCGGTGATATGGCAATTTTAAAAAAGTTCATCATTCATTTCGAAACTGATAGTATATTTACATTCAAAATAGATTATAAAA
This sequence comes from Teleopsis dalmanni, assembly GCF_002237135.1. Lineage (NCBI taxonomy): Eukaryota > Metazoa > Arthropoda > Insecta > Diptera > Diopsidae > Teleopsis > Teleopsis dalmanni. Next base: position 17,690,038 of record NC_051848.1, read on the forward strand.
ATTTAATGTGAAAATCAGTGTTCTCAGAAAGGGATACGTAGCGCTTACTCACATTGGGTCAATATTATCGACCCAATGGACATTGTCCATTCCAAAAACAGTTGAAAAATTTTACCAACACATTGAATCTTTTGGACACCAAGCCACCATAAAAAGGCACACAAATGAAACCAACGCCATCTGTGAGACCACTACCGATGAAAAGCCTAATTGATCGATTTGACATCGTTCATAAGAACTTGATTTTTCTAAATCCATAGACGACAGCCCTATTTCCTAGTAAACATTCCTGATACATAAATAATCACCCCAGCCGCAAACCTACTGTTTCCAAACTTATTTTCTCTATTATGTCAAGAATATTCTCTACAACCAGCAACTAAAATAATGGTACGATCCTTTCTTTCCGTAGAGACTTTTTGTTAAGATGCATAGTTACAGTCGTATTATCTATCCCAAACTTAATAATCCAACTGTATAGCACTACGACGATTAACCACTTAAATTTTATCTCGAAATTGGTTTTGCTAGGTTAGTTCAGTATAATTGTCATGCTGACATTATAAAAGACCTCCGAAACAGCTACGCTGCTAGCGTTTATTATATAAAATATACATATATCTACAATACGAATACCTGAGGCAGAGCTACGTACTTAAATATACTTCAAGTCTTTAATATTGTGACGCACTAAACAATTGGTTTTAAGTGAAGCTGTACCATCGTCTCTATTCTCTCAAATAAAAAATTTAATTACAGCATACTTACCATAGAATAGAAAACAGTTGGTTCATTTTGTATGTATATATATCTGACACTCTCAGATGATGATTCACTATAGCTTACCCTGATGTATAACTCGGAAACAGCTACTACTATTTTTCTTTGGCATGAAAAGTTTTTCACATTATAACAGTCCTCAAATTAGAGTAAACTTTTGAGGAATTATAAACGTAGAGACCAGAATGATTTTTGTGGAACATCAGGCAAAATCTATGAAAAACTATTGCCTTCAAAATTGAAACCTATCATTGATACAAAAATTTTATTGCAAAACATCAATTTGATATCAAATGGCACAGAAGAAGGAGTGCCTTGAAATCACAGAATAATGAAAATAGCAATCCCAAAAAGATACTATGCACATCAGCCTTGTTGGAACACTTGGTAACTCCAGTATTTGATAAATTGTGGACAACTATTCCCTTTCTCAAGCTAATCCAGTTGATTCCCTTTCAAAACAGCTACAGTTGATGACAGTAATCCGTACCGAGACCTAGATTTAGATAGGCTACTAACATAAAATAATCACATGTGACTCATGGGAATACATTATTTTTGCTCAGATAAGCTTTTGTGAACAAGGCTGCCTCTCTAACCAGATATAGAAGAAATATATCTTCACCAAAAAAGAACATTTTGCAATTCCTCATTACGCGGCAAAATCTTCTAATTTATGAAGCAACTCCCAAACCAACATATTTTTATGATATTCAGTTATGGAACTCAGCCGGAAAGAAGAAATTTTCGATGCTCCAATATTTCCAGTCAAATGATGACAAACACGTCTTTTTTTTTCGTTAAAAAGACAGAGTGATACGAGGGCTGCCTTTTAAGTCTTGCGCCTGACAATGAAAACACATTGGTTAATCAGTGAAAATGATTTTATAGTTTTTCAAAGTATTCTCCATAACGATCAATACATTTTTGACCAATTTGAAAAACACATACAGTGGATTGCTGTTTTGTTCCGGGTTCATAAGCATAGATCAATAATTCGTCACCTGGCACAATGTTTCGAGCTTTTTCGATCGTGTTTTTTCAGCATTTCCTTGCACCAATCTTCTTGTTCTAATGAGAACAAATCTTTCTGACAGGCAAATGTATATGTAAAATTGAATTAACACTGGTCCAACTAATGTCCAAGAATGTCTAGTAAAAATCATTGATTGAAAATGTTCATTATTTAATTCCATTTTTCGCAGAGATGAAATTTAGAATCGAGGGATAGAGTGCAATAAGCGCTCGTAAACTAAAATGTTGTAATTGCATTTATGATGAAAAATTTCAAACTTTCGAACAGAAATTTCAAAATTTATCTGGCAACACTTAGTGTTGCCTAGGCGGAAGACTTAAAGGGCAGCCTACGTATTAACGTGACCAAATCAGGGGAAGAAGTAGAAAAATTTAACACATAATACTCATCGACGCAATCGATTCCACCTAACTTCACTCGGATGAGAAGTAGTGGAATCTTCAGAAAGCCAGTTTTAAATAGAAAACCCCAGCCAAATAACTTAATGGTTTTTGACTTAATGTAAGCCTAATGTATAACTTAGCGAACTTAGTTTATTTGTTAGTATAGCTTAATATTTTGAAATAAATGCAAATAAATTGAATAAGAAGAAGCTTAATAAATTCTACTTCAAACAATTGCACAAGCCAACAAGAACAATAAAAACCTAACCGAAATCATCTACGACTAATAATAGAATAGCACCTTCCTTAGCTCATCTTCGATAAATGACAGAGAAGTTCTCTATGTGCGACATCAAACCCTTAAACCTCACATAAATGGGTGGAAGCTTTTATCAAAGTGGTTGGAACTAAATAAATACCCTATTGTTCTTGATAACAGGTAATTTACTTAAAGTGACGACAACCACAACTGCTACAACAACAGTTAGCACAACAAAGACTCCGAACACTTGACTGGACTTCTGGTTTGACTTAACAATTCCGCAGAGCATCGGGCTTCGACTTTGTTTGACACACGATAATCTGAAGGCGCGCTGAGGAAAAACGTCTAAGCACACAAAGTAACGAGTTCACATGTTCAAGTTCGCAGATACTTTTTAATTAATAATCAATTTATGATTAATGCAAAAAACTTACTAGAATGTCAGCGCAGCAAAGCAATCACAGCTGAATTGCAATTTCCAACCGAAAGTCCGAGGTGAAATAGATTTTTTTGTTTGCGGGATGTAATTGATTTCTGTGGACTTTGTGCCATTGTTGGCGAGTGCACATGCACTGATAGTGCACCTGCATGCACTCGCTCGCCCTGATTACAACGTTTTGAACTCGTTTTGAACGTTTTCATTTTGCACAACGGACAGAGTTGCCAGACCATAAAATTAATACATAAAACTAGTTTCAAGCTTTTCAGAAATCGCAAAATGCTCATGATTTCAAAGTATTTACACTACATATCCCTCATTACTCTCAAAATCGTTTATTTACACTTATGGTGAACTTATTAAACTAATCATTTCCTAGGTCTGAAGTGAGAAACCAATGCACATATATAATATTGTTAGCAGATTTAATTGTAAAGTTGTCAGGTTATTTATCCAGTTATTTATCGTTTTCAACACGTTGTAAGAACTTTTGAGAAGAGAAAATAAATCAAACTTAATGGAATATAACTTACGTTTTCCTTTTCGCTTATCATTGATTACGCCTTCATTCTTAAACATCACTGAAAAACTCTTAGGCACTCTTGGGTCAATCAAACTATCTCACTAAAAAGCATTGCATACATTTCAATAAGATCTTTTTGAAACCAGAAGAAGTCTGTTGAGTCCAAGTTGAATTTAACTGATGACCGTTAATATTTTACAGAACTAAACATGTTCCTAACATCTGGGCCACCAGATGTCGTGCCTACGAAATACCAAAATAAAGTGCAATTTGCTATGGAACTGTACTGATTCTTTCACATCATCAGAATTACTCATGGTTTCAAAATAGAAAGTATTATAAAAAAAATATAATATGTTGTATAATATTTATGTACTATATACATACATGAATATACAGGAATATCAATAATTACTATGAAAATTTGTATGTATACTTCTATATATAAAGAAATATTCAGAAGATATTTACTATATTATGAGTCCTACATGAGATATCTATTTAATTTTATATGTATCCGCCGAATCTAACTGAGTCCAGATCACGAACAACTGGGATCTGAAACCAAATTTATCAATAACTTTAATTTGTCCAGATTAACTTATGAGACTCTTTCCAAAGGTAAAACAATAGGTCTCATACACCGCAGTGTAATATCGTGCCTTCGAATATGACTCTGTTATATATCATATATGACATATATGTATCAACATCCAGACGGATAAATAATATCATTAAATCGAGTTATTTTGTCATTTTTGCTTATATCGAATCATTCAAAAATAAGTTATAAAGAACACTGGGAAACGGTTGTTTTTTGGGTTTATGATATTTTATAGACGTGAATCATATTTTTTATTTGATTAGAATTTATACCAAATATGGTAACCCTAAAATTTAATTGAACGACGTCATCATATTTGCTTAGATGAGAAATAAACAAAATATTATTTTTAATAAGTAAAATTTCTTCTCTAAACAAATCTGTTCAATTACTCAAAATTCTATTAATCCAAATCAAATCATTTTCATTTTCATTAAATTTTTTTCATTTGAACAACAGAGTTTCTTGAAGTTAATATTAGTATGTCTATCAACTGTATGTATATCAGTTGTTTGAACCATATATGAGATACCAAATAAATGAGGTAGTTGACTATAATTTTTACCATTTGCAGAACCTGAAATACGAGGGTTACTGTATATATTTTGAGCCTAATAATAGAAAAGTACTAACTTGTCTTTAAAAATTGATTTATTGTTTATCGTACCATTCGTTCGAACCATTATTCAAAACATTTTTTCCAGTCTTCTTCAGACACCTCCAAAAAATGCTTTTTATATGCAACAACGTCTTATTCCATCGACAAAAATCGTTGTCCACACAATTTATTCTTGACGTTCGGGAAGAAAGAGAAGTCATTAAGTGCCAAAGCAGGACAACATCGCGGATGACCCATAAATTCAGTTTTTTGAATGTTCAAATACGAGTAGTCGGTTGTTAGACGAGATGTATTTGCACTCGCAGTGTCTGGATGGAGAATGATCCGACGACGCTTGTATTAATGATCCGATTAAAATTTTTGTAGATTTGTTATTTATTTATTTCTTTATTCTTATCGACAAAACCTTATTACCATATCGGTTTCAGTCTTACAGGTGCTCGAGCGCTTCGAAAAATCAGTTCAGAGCGTTATCAGTTCTTTGAGTTCTTATCAGACGTTTGGGAATGTTTTCGGTCATTTTCATTGTTAACTGCGAAATGACAAATTGTTTTTTATTAATGAAATAAAGTACGATATATTGTTTCAAAATAAGTAAGTAGGTAAGTAACAATCAATTAAATGTCGAATGTCAATTGCGGTAAATGAATGCAAATGGATTACACATAACATGTTCAGTATCCTAACATACTACAGCGTTTTAATAGTGTTGTTAATATACATTATAAAATCTAAAGCAATCTATAGAAATCTATATAAATACGAATAACACAAAGTATCTACATAGCTGTCATTTTACATATCCAAAAAAAAGCGAAAATACCAGCTAAGCAAAAGTTACCGGTTTCATCGCTTCAGAGAGGTTCCAATGACGAAGCGCGCACCTGTTTTTTCTTTTTTTTTAATTTTTTAAGTGATTGCATGACATTTCTGTTATTTGGATTCGATAGGTAATGCGATACGCAGAGGTATCGACTATTGTGTACTTCCATAATCATTCGACTTCCAAACGTTTTGTTCGATTTGATAACGCGTCCAGGCCAATTGCCAATTAAGGTAACAGTTCAAGCGTTGAATTCCGCAGTGCCGTGAAAACTGATTTCACGTGAATTAAACGATTAAATTCTTATTTGTTTTGCAAATCGAAATTAATTATTAAGAAAATTGAAAAGCAATTATTTTGTACTATTTCAATTATTTAAAATAGCAACTCATCCAAATAACTAATCGTTAATAATCGATTTGAACGACTAAAATAATGGCTGGACTCATTCGATGTATAGATCATTGCTTTTGTTAATAACTTTTCCATATTATTCTATATATCTAAGGTTAATAGCTTTAATATATTTAATGTATGGATCATATCTCGTTAATCGAAACACGAAAAGACTAAAGCATCAACAACATCATTTATGAAACCAATATACACTAAAAATGGCTTTAAGGCAATTCAAATAATTTACATCCATTAAGAGCTGGACTAAATTAAAAATAACTTATTAATTTTGGTCGAAATTCGATACCATAAAATGTGTCTCTGACTGTAATTTCTTAATTCAATAACAATTGAAATTCAGTCTCAATTATCTTCGTTTACAGCTAATTTAATATTTACTTACATTCATACTTTAATGTTTACAAACACTAGAATACTGGCAGCACCATCACCTACTGCGCTCCCTTCGGCACCTTAGACTGATTCTCTGAGTCACTTCCTCCACCAACTGTGTCGCGAGTTTTAGAGCATCGAATGATAAATATTCGTCTAAGTTTTTCTTCAATTTATAGATCAATACAGACCCCTTCTGCTGATCACATTTACCATAAGAACATTTCCACTTTCCAATCTTATAATGAAATTCCTGCTATATTTCCTAGCTTATTCTTCGTTAAAACCAAACAATCCTTATAGAGTACAAGTCCCCAAAAGTATTTGAAATCTGATACAACCGGTAGGTTTTTCCAGTATAATCTTGTTCGTTCTTCCTCACTGAGCTTACCTTGGCTACGCATTCAACGCTCGATCTGATTAAGAACCGAAGATTTGGGCATGAGAAATCCTTATGCGTGTTAAACGATTAATGCCATAATTTTAAAGACTTCTAACACTTTATTAGCATAAATTCGGTACTATTAGTGACACGCAAGTCCATCACTATTTATTTATTATGGGTTTTTCGAATAACCGTTTTATTTCTAAATACGCTTAAAATTAGTAAATGACGAAAGAAACGAAAGCAAATACTGCAAAATAATCACGTCGACTTTCCCCTTTCAGTAGCCATATTATTAATTTAACTCACTTGAGATCTCAACCTGAGGTCAACGAAAAGTAAAACTCGACTTTTGGAAAAATTGACGACTCCATTTTCCAGACCTTGACATAAGTCCGATGTTTAAATCTTTTTCCTATTCCTTTTTCTATTTTTTCAAAATTTTTGTCAAATTATTTTATTAATTTTTTTAAAGGTTTTTGGAAAGTTTAACAAGCTATCCGCTTGCCTTAACAGGCACAAGAGTCGCACTCATTCAGGCACATAGAATATGTGCCTTGTGAAATTTACAGCGACCGAAGAAAGAGTGGTTATCATAAGTATTATAAAGTGTGGTAAATAATAATTGTTCAACTCCTAAAAACTAAGAAATTAAGTCCAGGAATTTACATTATTACAACAAACCCCACAAATATCTCCAATAAATCATTAAAAGTGGAGAAGGATTTTCGTAAGAAGAATTTTTTATTACTACTACTAAAATATCTAATATTCTTCCCAACTTTGGTCGTATTAACTTTGATTCTTATAATATATGTTAAAAAAAAAATATATACATGTTTATAAAAAAAAAATTTTAGAATATATATTTCACAAAATTCACATCAGTTGCACAATTTTGGTTATCTTTCCAGTTCCAACTTTTCCAAATTTTACAGTTAAGTACAAATCTCTTATTACTATGTTGCAGATAGAGGAAATCGATCGTTTACCCTTAGCCGAAATAATCAGCAGATTCCGAAGGACTAACTTGAGCAAAGCTTTATCGGCAGCTAGAAGTATTTTGCCGCTATCACATCAAGTGATCATATTTCACCTCGCTGCGGAACCAAATCTGTTTGAGATGAAGATATATAACCCATGGGGTAACACACACATTATTGGCAAAACTCTCTGTAATGCAATGTCCATTGAGTTAATGCAGCATATACCAGATTATGAAATTTGTCGAATATCTTATGTGTCCCGATACATTACAGAGGAGATGTCGCTACACATAGCCACAAATATTGCTGAACAGCATATAGAATATTTGCTGCAATTAACTTATTTGGATGTAGGTTTTGACGATGAAATTTTTGATGATGAAGAAGTCGGCGATGACTTTAACACCGGTCCGCATCAAGGTAATGGAGATAGTTTACCGCTCCCTATACAAGCAAACGTGGAAGTTCACGCTCATTTTGAGGAAGGTTAGATGTTGTGGATGAAATAGCGATTTCAGCAAGAAGTGCTATCAAAACTAGGAGGAATTAATGACACTTCACAAAGGTTTACAAAAATAATTATAATCTGCTTACTACGTCTATCATGTAAGTATAACAGGTTCACAAGAAATAGAGTTAAAAAAATAACAACAATGAGCTCGTAAAATTAACGAATCGGTGACATCATGAAATAGGGAAATTAGATATGGTTGGAAATATTACATGGAAAGTTTGAACAGTTCAAAGCCTTTAACTTTAATTCCGACATAAAAGTATTGTAGATCTTACAAACATCTTGAATTTACCTTGCAGAAATCCTCCAAAAACTCAAGTTTCATATCCCCGTAAATGTGCCTGGGCGTGTCACCAATCAAAATGAGCCAAGTTTATGGTTTCTTGGTCTTTTTACAACATCCGAATCATTACAATTTGGGCATAACTTATTCTGTAAATGTTTTTTTTTGGCGAAAACGATGTCGACGATATAGTTAACTCTGGACCGTGTTGGGGCTACTAACGTACGGTAAGTTACTGAACACTGTCAAAGCAAACATCGCTGTAAATGCGCATTACACAAGATTAGATATTGAGGATCACGTCACAACATGTCATTATGCGTATCAACAATCTTGTGCATCTTGGCGTTTTCGCAACATCCGAATTAGTCGGGGTCCAAGCTGTGCGCTTCAAAACTATTATTGGATTTTTAGAAATAATTCAGTGGCTGATCCGTTATGTTTAATATAACAGACCAATGTTCGTAAAAATATAACACATAACAAATATAAATTCATTTATATATTGACTTCCAGGCTACCCACGACAACTTGCTGTTTAACACAATGAGAGAATTCAGAAGGCACAGTAACATCTGAATCTGAACGTGATGTTATGAAAGATGTTGATTGTATAGTAATTTCACAAAATGCTCCCAAACACATCTGCAAGATTAATCCAGAAAAGCTGTAATACCATATATTTTGCAAACAGTGCATCAACCTTTTGTCTACCTCACTGCCTTGTTGAGATTAAAGTGGAACATTACCTAACTATGATCCATAAACCTATTTGAATGAAAAATACTAACACAAAATTTAATGAAAATCTTTTGAGTTCCGGAACTATATTTTAGAACAAAAACTTCAAATATTCGAAAATTAGTTGAAGATTGAATCAATGGCAGCAGCTGGCATAAAAGGATATCAGCACTATTAAGTAAGCGTTTTCAATTATTTGATGGTTATTAAATTAACACAGACTCTAAATATTCCTAGTCTTAATAACCATCTCAAAACCGAGTAAGATGTACAACCTTGTTATTGTAAACCAGAAGCTTAAGGTATTCATTGGTTTTTGGCGAAAACAGAGAGATATGGAGGCAGATATGCAGTTGCCAGTTAAGGTACGACTTATTTAGTCTCTGATGGCCACTATCGTTGATGTAAACATTATAGTACATCTAAATTTCGTCTTAAAACTTCAAAACAAAGAACATGAACTTCATAATGTTTACATTGGATCATTTAATTATAAACAGTCTGCTTAACATGTAATGATTTATCGTTAAAAAAATCAATATTCTAAACATTTTATGATATTTACAAAACAAGTCTGTATTTACACATTATATTTTTTTTCACATTAAATATGACTGATCCCATCATTTCAATAGTGCAAAATCAGTAAATAACATTAAAGTATTTGGTGTTTTATTCAAACTTGAACGGTTTCCTCACATTATACTGAACACTTACAGTATTAGGTACCTCAGTCCCATAGTAGGTAAGGAAAGACATTTAAGAAGAGCTAAAAAGGAAAGGCCTATGTTGGAATATTGATTCAATAGTTTATTTGTTTACTTTGTAATTTATTTGAAATGTATGCATGCACATACATAATCTGTGATCTGTATGTACAGGGTATTTCCTAAAAAAGTGAAGAAAGCTTACGTGGTTCAAGAATCGAAAATAAATCATAAAAGAAGTGGTTCATCTTCGACACTTCCTAAAATAGAGATAGAGTCTTACTAAAAAAATCTTCAAACTAAAAAATCGCCGCTGTAAAAACGGTTCATTTAAGTTTATCTATCTACCTATCTATCTATCTATCTATCTATCTATCTATCTATCTATCTATCTATCTATCTATCTATCTATCTATCTATCTATCTATCCATCTATCTATCTATCTATCTATCTATCTATCTATCTATCTATCTATCTATCTATCTATCTATCTATCTATCTATCTATCTATCTATCTATCTATCTATCTATCTATCTATCTATCTATCTATCTATCTATCTATCTATCTATCTATCTATCTATCTATCTATCTATCTATCTATCTATCTATCTATCTATCTATCTATCTATCTATCTATCTATCTATCTATCTATCTATCTATCTATCTATCTATCTATCTATCTATCTATCTATCTATCTATCTATCTATCTATCTATCTATCTATCTATCTATCTATCTATCTATCTATCTATCTATCTATCTATCTATCTATCTATCTATCTATCTATCTATCTATCTATCTATCTATCTATCTATCTATCTATCTATCAATCTATCTATCTATCTATCAATCTATCTATCTATCTATCTATCAATCTATCTATCTATCTATCTATCTATCTATCTATCTATCTATCTATCTATCTATCTATCTATCTATCTATCTATCTATCTATCTATCTATCTATCTATCTATCTATCTATCTATCTATCTATCTATCTATCTATCTATCTATCTATCTATCTATCTATCTATCTATCTATCTATCTATCTATCTATCTCACTTAATCCTAAGCAATTACTCGGTTACATATATATGCCATAATAGTTTTGTTGAGACCATAGACAATCCTTTTCCAACCGATACACAGTGGAAAACGTATTGTATTGTTTATGGACTACTCAAATGATTAGGATACACACACATATATATACTTTCTATAAACTGAACGCAATTGGAACATCACCACTAACATCAGCCGAAATAACTTCATACACAGCTGTTATGATTAGGTCCCATACTTTTTAAAAACTGAGGTGAATCAGAATAACACCATGTATGCCGCGTAGAACAAAGCCATACACAATGGTTAACTTTTCCATGTGTGGGCAAACACATTATGTACGATTTTTGGCTCCCACGAGACTGTGCTTTGTTATGTTTTTAAAGAGTTATGGAATGAGGTGATTTATAACTATATCATCTCTTGTAATGAAACTGTGGCATGGCCTTCTAAAATGACTCTTCCCTGATAGAATACTGTTTATATAAGAATCTGATGTCATAGTTCTCAACTATATAGTTTTGGAAGAAAACGTCGAGTACATGATTCGTGGAATTAGTGCACAATTTTCGAAGAAGCATTGGAAGATTGTTTCCATGATCCAGAAGATCTAAAAGTTTTTATGATCGCCAAAATAGTTTTTCTTCATTAGTGCTATAGAATCATATATCCAATCAATAATACTTGTCTCAAATTACTCAAATTATATTTGTTTATGGTTTTTAATTGAAAAATCTATATTTTTACTATATATGTATATAGCACATTATGTGAATATATTGCCCCCTCTTTTGATATGGCAGATACATACTTAATGGGACTTTAGTCAATGTTATAGATTTGAGTAATAATAATATAATATATAATATATATAGTTTTTCTTTTTTATTTTTAATTTAATTGCAGTTCTTAAACTTAACGATGTTAGCGATGTCGAAACATCTTCGGTTACCCGCTTAAGTTTGGTTTTATATTTCTAAAATTATTTTATGACTGATTGAAATTTAAAATTTCATCAAAAAAAATCATCAGCAGTAAACAACCCGTACCGCTTCAAGAGACATCATATCGCATTAAAATGTTAGTAATTAATTAATACTTAATCACTATTTCCGTGTCTGAATTTTGATGACACTAATAATACATATCAAATACATGAAACATTCATGAAACATTCAAATGACTAAGTAATTTTTCTAGTATTTGGATTATTATTTATAAGTATTATGGCTAATATTCGCGCATCTCTTGTATTGAGAATACTAAGCAAATGAACACAGCAACAATGACACATGCACTTTGTTTGGGTTCACATGGCTACGAAATGCATTGCAGCAGTGGGTCTTTTCGAGACTCTACATTGCGGCGACTTAGTTACAAAACTTAGCTAAGTCAAAACAAAAACAAAAATTTTGCAACAAAGCCCAGTGCAACATTGAGCGCAACTTGAGTACAACATTGAGCGCAACATGTAAATTATCACTAATACAAAACTAAGTGCAGCTGCACTTAAAATATTTACAATGAATGCAATGTACAATGCACTATAGCATGTGGTAAGTGTATTCAGCAAGATAAATATTTAAATTTTGTTTTTAAATTTAATTATAAAGAAATGCAAATTATTAGACTAACGTAATGATTTTTGAAAAATGTTTATTGTTTACTTATTTATTTACATTTATTTACAATTTTGTTAAAAACTTAAAAGATAGTTAAAATTATCTCTTGTATTTATTATAATATCAATTATGAAAAAGTTTTTCGAACAGTAGTGAGCTACAACAACAAAAATCATTTTTTATGTTATTTTAATTAATTGAATTTTTAGCTGACCATACAAATGTTTCGAGTATTTTCAAATACCCATCATGAGAGTGGTACTCGTAAATAATTTTTTGAGACTTCAAGTACCAGGAATCGAACTCAATTTTTGTTTTATCAATATTATCAATATTATATCTGCAACAAAAGCTAGCACAGCATGCCTCTAATCACATTTGCTGCAGAAAAAATTTTAACATACATTAATAAACTGTTTATAAACATTTGTTACCAGAGACTTGTTGCCGGAAACATTTGCAAAGCAATAAAAAACTCATTCAAAATTCTTATTGCTACGCTGTGTATTTCTGTATTTCTGTGTTGCTCAGTGAAAACAAATAAACAAATGAGCTCTAAATGTGTTTGCTTGGCTCTCAGTGTTGTTGTGCTGCTGTAATATTAGAATTTTGCTATTGCTTTTGAGTTTCCTTTGTTTCATTATTTGCGTTTGTTGCCAGCGCTATGCTGTATTGCCCGCTGTTTTGTTGATGTTTAGGCTTTTTTGCCAGCGCTCGTGGAGCATGTTTAGTGAAATGAATGATTTTATATTTCAGTTCTTATTGGATTGTTCAATGAGGTGGTTGTTGCCACGTTTCGTGCGCTTGCATTTTGCTTATACTTTCGTGTTTGTTGTTTTGATATATTTTGTTGCCGCCGCCGCCGCTGCTGCTGCTGCATAATGTATTGAACGTAAAACGTGAAGTGTTCGCATGTGTACGGGAAACATATTTGCCACTGAAGATTTAATTTAAACTTCTTTGTTATTCTTCTTGTGATTGTGCCAGACTGAGTGACTGAGTGACTGACTGACTGACTGACTGACGGACTGACTCGTGCTGCTGTTTTTGTTGAGTGCGGAGTGTTTGTTTGGATTTCGAGTGTCGTGTTTGAAACGTTACAAAGTCGAATACTAAATGTGCTACTGATAACATTTAAATTCATTCAAACGCATAAAATTCTAATTCATATGAAATTTTAATAATAATTATAATTATAATTATAAAAATAAAATAACGAGAAAAACAAAATAGAAAATGCACAAGTATTTCTAAAAGATGCTTTCGCTGACAAACATCTGATTTTCAAAAACCATAAATATTTGAAAAACAAAAAAAACGATAATTAAGAACAGAACAGAACGGAACAGAAACAAATAAAATTTTAAATAACAAAAAAATTTTTAAAAATTTACAAATAAATAAATTAACACAAAACACAAACAAGAAAGATAAAAAAAAAAACAAAAATTGTAGGAAAATAAGAACAAGTTTGTTTTTTTAATTATTTTTTGTTATTAAGTGTTTGTGGTGTTTGTTGTTGTTGTTATTGTTGGTGTTGGTGTTGGTATTATTTTTGTTTAATATTACAAAAATTTGATGCCAGTATTTTTCTTCATCTCCGTCTTCGCCTTCGTCTTCGTATGCGTTTGTTAAAACACAAAGCATAAAACACAACAAACGTCAAGCAAATTACATATTTTGGAAGTCATAATCGCCAGAACAGCACAGCACGTACGGCCCTTGTTTGACTCTACTTGATTCGAAGGTCCAAAGGTGAGCTACAATAATTATTTATTAACTAAAAAGAATTAAAAGAATAGAAGCCATTAAAGACAAGAAGACAAGAAAAATAGAAAACATTATTTCTATGTTAAAAGATTACAAAATTCAAATTATAAATTTGAATGTTGTTTTTGCACTTTCTCACTTTCCCACTTTCACACTTTTCCACATTTCCATTTTTTAGGGGTAACAAAATACTCTGCATCTCTATGCCACACAAACTATTCGTGTGCTCTCACCACCCCGCCGCGCCGCTGCTGTTGTCTCTCTATCGCATGCACTCTTCTACTGTGGTACACATTCATATGGTGTGTGATAAGTGCCTTACGGGTTCAGCAGTTCAGCGCTTCACTGCCTCCTCCAAAAAAACAAAAAAAAACTATTCGTAACTCTTCAGCAATCGGCGTTTCCTCTTCTCTCAAATTCTCCCATCTTCAATCAATTTGCACTTCCACTTTCAATTCGTTTCCCCATCAACATTTCATCACCGTTAATTGATTAACCTAGGGACTTTTATTTTGGGGCCTGCAACTTGATATGTATTTTGTTTTCGTCACAATTTGTGGTGTCCAATTAGAAGATTATATTGCATTATCATTTGCATATTTGTAATGTTTTCACGCTTTGGTCTGAGTTTTATTGCGCCTGCGCCATCTCCAGGCCATCTCCAGTCCATCTCCAATTGAGTCTGCATTTTCCCAACAAATGTTTTGTATTTTTGTCAGCATAGATTAGAGCAGATTTCCTCTTATCATTTAACGCTCTAGAATTTTATCAATGAGACCAATAAATCAACCAACCGACCAACCGACCGAATGACTGCATGCGTACCAGTTACACTAACCGATATCAAAATACATTGAGAAAAATTTTTTTTTGCAAATAAAAACATTGAGAATTATCAATTATAATTTTAAGATTTTAAGAAAACTTAATAGCAACCTCTGCCTTATTATTATTGTTAGGGAATGTGGCACTGCTACCGTCGGGTTTATTGTGACCCCTTCTTGGCATAGAGTAGGTCTCTAAGCCCTGTTGCGTCAAAAGAACGTAGTAAAGAACCTACTTAACAGAGTTTTATTTCCTCTTCTGCAAGAATATACATCCCTATTCTAACAGCAAACGTGTTTCCGATTCTCTTGACAGAATCTATAGTTTGCATCCGTAAGTATACCTAGTCTTGTAAGGTAGTACTTTAGTTAGTTAGTTTCTGTTAGAATTCCTGTGATGATTCTAAGTTTTTCTTTTGATAGCTTTATACAATCCTGGTGTGGCTGCTACTTTCGTGGCTAATCCTAGTCGGTGTGGCTGCTCCTTTCCTGGCTAGTTGGTCCGCGTATTCGTTTCCGCATTCGCCAGTATGTCCCGGTATCCAAAGATCCCACAGCTGATTTGATCTTAAGATCAAAATTAAAATTCAGATCTTAGGATTTTAATACTCAAAGAAAGAAATGTCTGCCTACAAGAGCTATTTGAGGCTTTAAAGACTTCAAGGATTTTAATGCTCACATACTTAAACGTACATATGTGAAAATGTTCGAACAACATATTTTGTTCCAATATCTGTCATTACGAATATTTCTATAAAACAAATGAAACAAAAAATATAAAACAGTTCGAAAATTCACAAATGTTCGATCCAAATGTTCGAATTATATTATAATTAAGTTGCTCGAACACTTTAAATTTCTTCAGAAAAAAGACGGAATTACTTGTATTTTCAGAAGAGAAGATGCTTGCTGCTCATCTCTCCTAAAATAAAATTCCTGCAGAGAACAGAGTTAAGGTTGCTGGGGGTTTGTCTCACGTCCTAGAGGCGACGGCTGTTGTCTCTGCCTAAGAATCAGCAACATACGTAAAACGGGCATTCTGATTTGGATTATAAAGTAAAGTATCTAGTGTTCGAATAAACTTGGTTGCTGCATGAAGATTTGTTGATCGCAGTGCTTTATTCCAATTTAGAGCCCAGATCTTTTTATTCAACTTGAAATATATCAATATATAGCTCACATAACATTTGTGATCTTTTATAGCGCCTTCGATATAATGCCATATCAATTATTACAATCGCATTTTTTAAACAAGGTTTTGGTTTTGATTATGGTTACTGGTTATTCTTTCTTTGTGACACATCCTCGTCGACTGCAGAGATTGTGTAAACCAAATATATGATATTAATGGAAACATAACGTTGGAATAACCTTCTGTATACGTTCTGTATATAAAGGGAAATTTTTAAATGTATGTGCACAGCTACTTTTTAAAGTAAATAAATAACCTATAATATAATTTAAATGGTATGTAAAATATACATGCTTCCATTAGCATTACTATAATTTTTATTCACTTATTTTGTATTACTGCATATAGCCACCGGATTTGAGTCAGTCCCTTCAGTATCTTTATAACTGATTTTAATCAATATCATGTTTTTTTTTCTCTGTAAAACATAAATAAATATTCCAATAACGCTTTTCTGAAAACTGAGTATTGCTAAGTTTAAACAAAAAATCAGCTTACTGGTATTTTTCTGAAACTTTTCAATAACAACAATGGATTACCCTAGTCTTTAAAGGCTAAATAGAATTTTTTGAAATTCAAAAAATGTCTTTCAGTGTACTTTTCATAACGTGCCAATCTTGGAAAAATTGTTCTCACTGACACTGCATATCCACTATGAACAAAATTAGGGTAGGACCGAGTGAGGCACGCAAACACAACCACCACCCTTTCATAGAGGACTGTGTGTGCTTTGCCATGGTATGTTACCGCAATTTTTGCATATGTCGTAGGGTTGTTAGCACCCAACAAGGTTTGGGTGCTAATTTTACTCGCTCAGCGAGCATAGAGCTCTCTACGTTTTATGAGAGAACACTCGTATAGACTCACTCGCTCTTGTGCGAATAGTTCGTTCGAAATGAATTTACAAAAATTACAACTAAATTTTTGGTTTACAACTCATTTTTCACGATAATCAAAATTTTAGCAATTGAAAGGTTAACAAAGAATACCCTAATTTATTTGAGAGGGACAGATAATGAAATATTATATGGGTCCATAATATATATGGACCAATTTGCATTTTTCCTGTTTGAGTTTCCTGGTAGCGACAACGAAGCGAAAGCGCTTCGACTACGCGAGTGATTCCACTTTGTCCACTGCAGCCCCAATGGCAGACGTCTTCGTAGACTGTGAGACGACATCTTGAGCGCAAAAAATTCATCTCTTACCCCTTATGGCATGTGCCCTTGTGCTTGATTTTCATTGTTGATACTGTGATTCTTGCCAAAGAATCGGAAGAATTTCTGTTTCATTTTGTATTCGCTGCGTTCAGCGAGCGCAACAACACAGTTCGGTACGCAGGCAAAAGTAATTCAAACTATCAGAAACTAAAATTGCAATTTCGAACAAAAGCTAATAATAAATAATAAATTAAAAATTATTTAAATTTTAGAAAAACATTAAAACTGAAATTTTAATATATGTTAAAATCTTAAATATGTAAATAAAATCAAATCAAAATTTCTTAATTGCTCTATGCAATTACTATCTATGCATTTTCACGCTGGCGTTACTCATACGACTCGCGGTCTTCAGATTGAAGCGGAATAGAAGTTTTATTTCATATTTTTATTAAATTTCATAAATAAATTAGGAACCAAAATAACCTTATAATTCGATTAGGAAAACAACAACAAATACTTTTATTTAACTATAAAGTTAAAGAGCAGATAATTTGCTTGTTCTTGCCCGAATCGCTCGGCTTCGTGAGCATTTTTGACGTTTTGGCTCAAGACAAATAAAATCATCAAAATCATCAAATAAATAATTGAATTATTTAAACAAATAATTGAACGCTTCTTTGCGACGCGGTGTGCGGTGTGCGGTATGCGCTGAAAACAGCTGTGCCAGTGCAACAAAGTTGATCGACTCAAGTGCAACAGCACGCGGTGCATGTAGTGCAACGGCTGACGAGTGCAAGTGCACCCATCGCACCCATCGCAGATATCGCGACGGATATCGCTGAGTGTACACATTGGCCGTCTAGCTGAGCTCCGGCAGATTAGCACAGTCCACATACGGTTTAGTCTATAAGCTCAATAATTAAACATTTCAAAATTTTATTATCGCAAAATTCTCTGACGTGTACTTTGCGCGTCTATTAAAAGTGTAAGTATAAATGCTGTTATGGCAGATTGAATAAATGGTATTCAGAAAACAGAAATGTAATAAAAAAATAATTAAATAATTTAATGAACAATTATTTGTATTTTAAATATACGGGCGCTTACCTGGAATGCAAAGAACATTCCTAACGATTCATACATTCGTACAGCTGGTAATTATGTTCTTCTACTTCTACTAAATTAATGTGAATAGAATAGACAGTACATATATATACTCTTATAACCACATAATATAATTATTTATGTCTAATATTCAATTTCTTGCACCGCATTTGTTCATTTGAACGCCTATCCTATAAGCTGTATGGGTTTATGGGATATACATAGGTACATTATGTAAAAAGAGACTTTTTTAACTGAGGAATTATTTCTATTGTAATAAAAGGGACATCATATGTTAAAGAACATGCGGGATGAACCAATTGAACTGTGACTACCTCTAAACTGCTTTTACTTTCAAACAGGTGGTAACACTGCATTCATATTTAGCCTAATGTTCTTGCGTCTCAGTACTTTGAAAGAAATTCTGTACGTAAAAGAATCGAAATGTAGTAGAGTAATAGCGCTGTAAGATTTATGAGAACGGAGTTGGAATCAGCAGAAGAAGAGGACGACTAAGAAAACGATGGAAAGACAGTGTGCAGCAGGACTTAGAAATAATGAATATAAGAAATTGGAAAAGAAAAGCAAAAAACAGAGAAGAATGGAGACTGTTGTTAATCAGACAAGGCGACTTCAATGTTTTGGGGATTGCTTTTTCTCTGGCTTGGAAGAGATAACGAAAGCAAACTTATCGGATCTCCTCAACTTCATCTGGAAAACCAAATGGTTTAACAAGTACAACAAAGTTTAGCAACTCGCCTCTCCCGAAGGCATCACAATGGGTAATATATGCCTACGAGTGGAAGTACTGACAACTGTAATTTTTTTTTTTTATAAACAAAACTTGAAAAAATGTGCGGGGTGAATACGAATGCCTCCTACGAAAATGTGTACTGCGACATAGATAAACACCGTAAAGGTATTAAAGTAGGAAAATCGTCGTTCATTTGATACCTATAACAAATCGGTCTAGTTTTTTGTGTTAGATGTGCTCAGTTAAATGAAGTTATCAAATTCCATACCTTCTTCGATGTCTAATTAAGTAATGGTTGTATTAAATCGTAGAAGTTTGTGCGAAGTTGTAATTCCAACACCATTATGTGTAGGAAAAGACCCGCTTGTCTAGTTCGGTGCCCTTAATTGATACTAAGGAAACAAATATAGTAACAACCGATTTTACTAAGAAACCAGTGACGTATGTATTCTAAAGTATGCAATAATATTACTTAAGTTGATATATACGTGAGCAATATGTGTATCGTTCGTACAAAAAATATAAAAAAAAATTTTATATAAACTCAAAAGCTGTTAAAACTCTCTTATTTTTCTGTGTTTTAACTCGTATTCAAATGTGATTAAAATTCATCTGAGCATTTCCGAGATAATAATGAAAAAAGTGACGCGAACTTGATTTTATTTGTATTTCCCTTCAATCCACATTAATTAATTTCATTTTAATTATCAAGAATTTGTTTGTTGCTGTAAGAATTTGTTTACTATATTAGAACTTTAAAAATATTTAGTATTTTATATCGATTACTTTGGTATATAATCGATATAAGATTTCATGAAGATTGATTTATAAGAATCAACTTTGGTTCATCGCTATCGTGTTTAGACGCCTATTGGAGGCATTCTTAAGCACTACAAATATAAAACTATTTTCAAGCAATTTCTGGACTTTATTATATTTTTAATATAATTTAATTAGTTTGTTATTGAACCAATTCAAAATTAAGTGAATTCTAATGAGGTAATTTTCTATGGAGACATCTTGAGTACTTAACAGTGACGAGAATTGTTGCAATGCAGGATATAAACAAGGAAGCATTTTTATGGAAGTGTGTTATCTTTAGACTATATTATCAAATATCTTTATATATGTATTATCAAAAAATCTTCATATGTTATTCGTATGTTTGTGTAACGACTCTTCGTATTGGTCGGTATATAAATATTAATCTAAACTCACAATTCACTTAGGAAACACATTTACCGGAAATTGGCATTCAAGATTGACATAGGTGTCATCAAGAGTTCCTACTGATGTGAACAAATCTTGGATAACTTTTGAGCTACGTGTCACATAACACATTTATTGCAAAACTTTAAGATATATAGAATTTAGTGAATCAAATTCTGTTGTGTAAATATTTATGCTAGAATAAATTTTGAAAAAAACTATCTGCAATTATCTACAAATTGGCTGATTTGAATAATGTCTAACCAGTTTTAATTACGAAATTAATAATAACAGCATTTATTATTCATAATTCCCTTCTACTTTCACATGTTAGCGAATAACTTTATGCATAAAAGCAAAGAGATCAGGTCCCATATTGTATACTTAATTATTCGAAATTAATTTCTTGTCATAGGGCATATAATATATAATTAGATTTTAATTATTTATATTAAAATTATCTCTGACTAAAATTTAAATACAAATAATAGTAGTTGACCATGAGTTTTCGAGCTTACGCCTATCGACTAAGGGAACCACGTCTTCTGTTTTAACGTTCCAACTCTATTTCTCTATATCGTTTCAGTTTTTTAATATTAATATATGTATATTTATTTATATTGAGTTATGTATACATAATTATATATATCTACTCTGCTTGTAACAAGAATTTTGTTAATACTTCTAAAAAGAGGTTGTTGCGAACGATTAAAATCAAGTGAATTCTTATATATATAACCCATGTAAAAGAAAAGCATTGGCATATTTGGTATGAGAATTTTTCGTATATTTTAAGAAGATATACATGAACTAACTGATCTAAATACAGTACATCAAATACATTATATCTTATTTTCAGTCATCGTCTATCCAAAAGCTCAACTTCATCCATATTAATGATAAAGAAAATGACTTTGGTTTATAGTCATTTGATTAATGCCCTTCCTGTAAGTGTTCCAGATACCTTATTAAATAAACAACGATCTTTATTACTGTTACCTATCCAAAAACTGTGAACCTAATTTAAGTTAAAAAATTGAAATACTAATCGACGGACAAATGGAAGAAACGACGCCGTTAAATTTATTATTGTTGGTGAGCTGTAAAAAAATATATTGTAATTTATGTGTCCAATGCTGTGTTAACCTAATCCCTTTTATTAGTATTGTAAACATTATAAAGGAGAAGATCGATAACTTTAACTGCCTATGTCTAGTTAAACTCAAATCAATCATCTTATACCTAGTAGTTCCAACTTTATTAAGATTTCGAAATGATTCCTTATTACAGAACCATTTAAGGTTTCATGAGTTAAGATTATGATTTAGTATAGTAACTCTAATGATTGGAAAAGATTAAGAAAAGATTACTAGCACAAGTTAGAATTCTATATCAGCAACATTTTGTGGGTTAAACTATCACATAAACAAATAAACTGTGAACTATCTTTAATGGAATTAACTAATTTTGAATAAAGGAAGTGGAGACCGGAAAGGTATATCACCTTGATATATAAACGGAAGAAGCACTTACGTGCAAATATAATATGTCATTCATATATGTGAGCAAATACTGCAATTTAGTGAGGACATAGGTATATATAAAACTCGCAACATTCAAAGATCTTCAAGGTGGCAGTTCTATATTCTTTCCATGATAATAATTATTTGTACTTTTATTATCAATTTACTGTAGTACCATAGTTTAAAAAGTTTAGTTTGTTATAGCAACGGTCGTAGTAGATCTACATCTAGAGACCATTTATCCAGGATGACGAAGCACCGCTTATGTTGACGTTTTCAGCATTAGCGGGAGCGTTTGACAATTCGGATGACAACAATACTTAATTTTCGATTTTCTATAATATTTAGACATCTTTTAATTTTGTGAAAATGTAAAAAAATGAATCTGAATTTTGTACCCTTGGATAGAATAATTACATTATAATGATACCATTTAATAGCCAATGGATTCATAAAGAACTTTTTGATAGAATGCCTTCAGCCTTTACACCTTGCCATCTAATTATATTCCCAAACGATATTTCAGTAATAATTTCGAAGTTTTCCCTTCACTTTGATGAATTTTTATTAAAATTCAAAATATGAAAATCTTTTCCTCTAGAAAAGATTCTAACGCAAAATTTCTTCTTTATTTTGTACGCAATCCGTGCATAAAAGTTATTCCGACACTAAATATTTTCCGCTGATTACTTGAAAACGCTAAAGTGTCGCGATTTTTATTAGCGATGTACCCAGTTGCTTAGTTGGTGTACTGTGTTTGTGGGTATGGGTATGGGTGTGGGTGTGATTGTGATACAAAACCCACACTTGACCTCAAAGGAAAATAAGTATCATCAACGTGGACTCAAGGGTGTGCCATGATGTTAGTTGTTTCTTCTTCTTTGCTGTTTGATGCGGTAATGCGAGAAGAGAGCCAGGGGCGTTGCGTCGATTGGTATGGTCTAAGGTTGGTGTTTGGTGGTCGGTACACGTTACACGGTACACGGTACACGGTAGATGGTACACCTCCAAACCAAATCAGTTTTTATTAAAGCGAAAATAAAATAAAAAATTCTAAAGTAAAAATGTTAAAAAATAAAATAAAATTCTTATTTTAAAAATTCATATAAAATAAAAAAGGGAGTAAGTGTACTAGAAGTTTGCGTTGTTTCTACTCGTAACATCGTAACACCGTAACATGGTAACATGGTTACCAACCGGGCTACATAAATGTGCCTCGACGAGTGTTTTTATTACACTTCAAATTATGCCTTGGAGGTTTGCGTTTTAGAATATATACGTATATTCCTGCACATACACTGAACTCATAAGAATTTCACTCATTTCTTATCTTTAGTACACACGCTTTTTATAATTTTCCAGCGCTTTCCTCGCTGCGAGAAAAACACGAATAAATTTTACACTTTTCGGTGAATAAATGAAAGTGCTTAATTTAAGGGTTTAAATTTTCGCTTTTCGCTTTTAAAGTACTTGAAACCCATTAAAACAAAAACAGAAATGTAAGCATTATTTCTGCTCTTATGAAACTAAAAGAAATACGAGCGAAGGCGTTAGTTTCTGGGATGGTGGTCGGAATAATAATGAAAGGATTAGAATGCAAAAAAGTTCATCTGTCTAGTTCTAGGTTTACGTAAGCAGAAACTTTTACACGTACGTACCCAAACGAGACGAAGTAAAAGTAGCACAGTTAGTATCGTATTGGTGTAGCATTATTTTGGGATAAGAGGTCAAATTGTACCAGATCCATACCAAACTGTTACGACTGGTATTAAATGTACTGGCACACTTCTACTGGAAAATTAGGTTAAAACTGAACTATCACTTGCACTCTTATTCGAAAAGCATTCAGAATATGAAACAGAATATAAGACTATATATAACACTATATATGAATGGATTTATGCCAATCCATTTCGGATTATCAATTCAAACCTTAACTACGTATGATAGTTTGCGCACGGTTTTAAATGATTTAATAATTATTGAAAATATATCTTATTCATACAGAATTTTATAGATTTATACATATTCTTAACGTGATCTTACTGTGTATGAGTTCACTCGATTCTTAATTGGAGGCTTAATACCTCCAGCAAATTTTAAATAAATTCCCAGTTATTATTATTATTGAGTAAGGGATCGTGCACTGCGACCTAAAAGATCTATTGTGCCCCTTTGTCGGGTTAGAGTATTTCTCCAAGTCCGATTTCTTTAATGAAAGACAGTATGGATCCTATCTTCCCCAGTCTTGAATCCTTATGATCCATGAAATACCCTCCTAGGTGTTTCTTTCCGCGCCTCTTCTTGCAAGTTTGTCTGCTATTTCATTACCTTGGATACCAGTATGTCCCGGAATCCATAAAAGGTGCACCTGATTGATCCCACCGAGTGTGTTCAGCTTGTCAATGCATTCCCATACCAGTTTGGATGTTACCTGGTAAGATATGAGTGCCATTATAGCTGCCTGGCTGTCAGTCAGTATTGCAATTTTACGGTTCCGGTAGTTACGTTCAATATTGAAACTGGCGCATCTATCTATCGCGTATGTTTCCGCTTGAAAGATGGTTGTATTGTTTCCTAATGCTTCCCAGTATTTTTTGCCTGGTCCATAAACACCAGCTCCAGCTCCCTCATTGGTGAGAGAGCCGTCTGTATACCATGTTATCATGGTTTCCCAGTTACTTTTAAATAAAATATGATACATCTTTATTAAGTATTCTGAGTGTAACTTATTGAGATCTTATGCTTCTATTGGAGATAAAGGAACTAACAACAAGAAGTGTAACTTATAGAATAACACGGAGGTTCAGAGATACGGGCAAAAAGGTATATAGCGTATATTGAAGACTTTTTTGCAATCAATTCTTTCATATTTTTTTCTTAGCCAAAGCAAGTGTTCTAAACAAATTCATTTATTATGAAAGATGTATTATCGGCAAGCCTTCATTCATAAAGCGCTGCCTAATAGCGTCGACAACTACTTAGTAAAATGATAAGCTAACCAGACCCCAATAAAAATAATTTGATTTAGCTGATTATCGTTTAATTATTTACAGAGAGGCAAATACGTTTTACGTATTATCAGTTTCACAAAACCAGTAATCAGTTTCTTTAATCATTTAATAAAAGTGATATTAAATATAAAAAAGCTTAATGCGATTAAATACTATCTCGCATTGAGTGATTTTCTCAATCGATCGAAAGTAACATTTGTGATACAATTTTTGATTAATAATCGTCAGAATTAGCAAGCAAAAATATCGCACGTTTGCCATTAACTGTGATACATTTAATTTTTGGCGAAATGCTTACCGAATTATGCTCCAAATAACTGGTTCACCTGCAATCAGTCTGAGGTCTCTTAATCTAATCTAGTGGCTAAGCGGAAGAAATCGGTCGATTTCATCCAAAATCAGCTTAGTGCTTTGCTGCAATGATTAGATTTTAATTACTTGTTTAAAAAATGGTTTATCAATCAAAAACCTGAACTACAGATATTTGAAAAAATTATTTTTTCAATATTTTATTTGCTATATTTATCAAACAGAAGTCTTCCCAAAACTCTTCGTAGGTAATGGAAATTTCCAATAATGACGAAATATTTTTTTTCACAAACACTTGTTATGCAAATTTGGTATCGAATATTGTTGACAAATAAAATATATTCCTTTATATTGACTCGAAGACGTATAAAGAGACACATTGGCCTCTATAGGCTGTATAAATTATGAAATGTTGACTGAAGCAATGAAAAAGTGAATGACTGAAACTGTTTGTTTCTGTTGTGTAAACTTGACTTAAAAACAGCTGTTTCTGTTCCAAGGATGTTCATCCCGCGGCTTTCCATTCGTGAACTTGAACTGAAGCAATTGTGCTAAGTATACTGAAATCTGAAAAAGAACAAAGAAAACATATCCTTATTAAACACAATAGAATTTAAGGAGGAGATCCGAACAAGCTTTCATACAAATTCTTACAATATCACAATGCCGTCTTCAATCCACGCACATTCAAGTTCATCCAATGAATTTCGATGACAAAATTCAGAGCAGAAGCGGCTTTTGTCAGAAGCCTTTAAACATAATTACAGCAGCTCAGATAGATTTCTAGGAAAATTTGTGGCAATAATTTTTCGCAGGCAAGCGAATTTCACGATGGATAAAAATATTTTCCAGGAGCTTAGCGATGAGCCTTCAATAATGCGAAACGTCAAAATGCTCACATTTGCATTAAAAATATATCACATATCATTTCGGAACTGCCATTATTTTCATAATTTACCAGGAATTCAAATTAATCCCAATTTCTATTACTGGAGAAAGAAAAATAATCGCTGAGTAACTTTATATTGCGGTTGATTAAATCTAATTACCAAAGCTTGTTGCTGTTTTATTTACTAATTAAATTAATAACAATTACTTTGTGATAATTACTCTATGAAGGATACCAGCAATATGTGAATTGTATACAGTCTTCGGCTCAATACCGTAATTTATTTACAATTATTAGTGTCAAGTAGCTTTGTCCTGAGTTACTTAAATACTAGATACCTTCAAACTTAGTAAGCTGGCGACGACTGTTGTACTTAATTGCTTCGTGTAAAAATGATATATAGCGAAGGCTCTTATATGACTCCCAGGGCTGTGTTTATAGATAGCAATATGAGTATCATAATTACTTTTAATGGGATAATTTTTTCCACAAAAATTAATTTTCTGCAATTATTATTATTGAATTACTCACTTTATTGCACAACCATTACTTTTGGTGAGGTTAGGTTGGATTGGTGGCCTTGTTTACCAAGAAAGCCCACTTGAGCTCAACTAATGGTTTGTTGTGATACCACAGGAATAGCGTTGGTTCGTACATAGACAAGATGATCAGTATACGACCAACGCCGTAACCATTAATTTGGTCATTTGAAAATACGTCTATTTAATTAGAAAACCACATATTTTCATATTCAAAACATAATTCTACTTGAACAGAGATTTCAATAAATAACCCTAATAACCCATATTTAAAATTGATAATATTCAGTTAAACCTGTGCCGAATTAAGCTGTATGTGCTTTTGATTGTTGAGAGTTAATCATCTTCCATACATCTACCATACATTCGTCTTCTTTTATTATAAAGTTTAATATAAAGTTCAGGCACATCACTCAATAGATTAGTGGGATGAATAATAAAGCAAAAAGTTTTAATTGAAATTTGACTTCATGCACCTAAATACTTCCTTAATATTTCGACGTCCTGCATGTAGAACGATTTTTCTAGGGGCTCAAAATTTTGTCCACTTTTAACAATAACTTTTTCATTGATAACCGAATATCTTTCTCTTCAGCATTCTTTAAATAATTGCCATCAAATAGCTTTTGCTGGGAATCAGTTCCGTAGAATACAGTGAATGACGGGAACAAATTTAAATTGCGTTTTGTGCATTTTGTCTATCCATAACTAACGACATGTGACATCATGCATTTCCTTAGTAAAGAACAGTCTTCTCTTCCTCAGTTGAATCAAACTTTTTTTGCAATATTTTCATTCAAACGCTCCAATAATTCCATATAGTCGCTAATGATTGTTCTAGCTTTCCAAAATATTCGACACATTCGATAATAATCAATACTGTGCGTATCTCAAAATATGGGAACGAAGTCTTAACAATTTATATTTTCATTTTTAAAAATATGAAAAACCTTGTGCTGTTTTGGGAAGCTATTTAGATATCAAGAAGATATGAACAAAAATCCGCGATCAAATACAGTAACAATTGCCGAAGAACTTTCTCAAGAGCCTTATAAAGCAGTAGGTGCCTCAATCATTCGACAAACGCCCAATGACAATGGCTTGTATGAAAGAGTGTCTAGACAAAAACCATGCCTTTCTGAGATCAATCATATTAAACACAGAATATTTGCTAAAACCCACCTTTATGCATCACTTGCATTCTGGAATAACGTCATTTTATGTCATAAAAGTTTGAGGTTTTCGGATCAAACAGGATCCGAAAAAACTCCGTTCCCCTCTCAAACACGACGGTAATACAGTGATGGTTTGGGAATGCATATCAGCTATGGTGACGGGAAATCTCGCTTTTATTTAGTCGTCAATGAATAGCAGAGATTATCTGTAAATATTGAAGGATAATCCGAAACAAAGTGCAGAAATTTTAAACATTATAGCACCATGGGTCTTTCAACAAGACAATGACCCCAAGCACACCGCTAAGATTGTAAAAGAGTGACAGTCATATAACGTACCAAAACAGTTAAATTCTTCTCCTCAGTCTCCAGAACTTAACCCCATTGAACATTTATGGGCGGAACTGGACAGAAACATACGATAACCTTCGGATTCATCGAAACAAGATTTATGAACGATTTTGACCAAAAAATGGGACAAAATATCGCCTATCACCCAATACCTTGTTCAGTCGATGCAGAGGCGCTTAAAATCTGTTACCAAAGCGGAAGGCAGGCCAAAAAAGTATTAAATTTCTGTAGTCTATAATTAGAAGTAATATTATTTGTAATTCTCATATCAATGGGGACCAACTTTTGATTGCATAGTTCAGGTCGCTTTTCCTACTTTTTTTCTACTTAGAACAACATAAGCAATTAGGTGCTGTATACTTATTTTTGACTGCGACTGTATATATAGATATTTTAAACAACATTTTTGCTGACGCAATATACCAATAAAGTTTGATTTTGTTACTTATCTCTTGTGTAGTCATTGTAATCATTTTACAACATTAAACCTCGATATCTGGAGAAGTAAGCGATATAGCTTAGAGAAAGAAGTTGCTCAAAATAGCTGTATTTAGTGAAATCCATTATCGAGTTTGAGTGCCTAGAAAACCGGAATCGCAAAACGAACATAAGTAAAAATATCGTAACAACGAACTCAATGTCAAAATTTTCTCAAGCCTTTTAAAAGAGGTTACCTCTTTCGACGGCACGAGTGGCACAAATTTATTACTGCTGAACTCCGGTATGCGTGCAAATTAATGCTAAAATTCTTCTTAACTAATAAAAAAAGCAATAAAAATAATAGTGACAGCATCAACTTAATAAGAAGAATAAACAGAAATCGTAGCAGGAAGTGCTGTCTTTCCTCATCCATTGCACAGTACAGGCTTCTCTTTTTCAAAATTTTTCCATCAAATAACGAATAAAATAAGAGTAACGTTTGCCACATGTACCTGTAAGGAAATCCATAAAACAAACTCATCCCCCTTCTGTGAAGAGAATCGTCGGATTCTATAAGACATTCGGCAAAAAGATGCAAGTGGGTTTGTAGGTTGTCTTTCATATTTTCAAGCTAACGTTACATGACACAAAAGTGCGAGTATCTTAAATAATTTATTACTCACATTCACTGACTGAGTACATTAAATAAAAATTTATACTTTAGCCAAATACGACAGCGAATGTATTTGCGTATTTGCACAGCGCGTGTTATGTCGGATGAGATGCACAAGGGTCAGGTGCGCCCAAGATACTCCTACCATTGGGCTGTGATGAAATATTGTTAATGCTGGCACTTGTGTAATTTGAGTCATGTTAATAACGCATTTGTTATCACACAACTTCTTGACTTACTCTGAAATTTGAACTTTGCTCTTTGTCAATGTCATCGTCCACGGAAGAAAAAATTGAAAATGGAAATGGAAATGGAAGTATTCAGCAGCTATTACAAGTTTTTGCTCTTATATACATGATAACGCAGGGTTACGCATCTTTTAAATACCAATAAATTATCTCTGTAACATATATCAAAAAATAAAGTAGCTACCCAAGGAATAAAAAATACCTTCACTTTCGGTAGGGGCTGTGTTGTGTAAGGGTTGTGTGTACTGAAATGGTTAGCTAATCAATATTCATGCCAGTGTAGGACCTAATAATTATGATTAAAAATATCTGAAGTTATAAGAAGGAATAATTCGTTATTCGTTATTATTATTATTGAATATGTTGTAGAATATAAAAAGGCTACAAAAAATTATCACACAATAAATTAATTAATTCTTCAAAAACATAAAAGAGATGAAAGAATGAAGAATATATATGCAATATAAAATCAAAAATCTGAAAATATGCGGGCATTATCTTAGACCAGTGGTTCCTAACCGGTGGTCCGCGAAGCACAAGTGATCCGCGAGATGGTTAAAAATGGTCCGTGAATTAAATTTAACAACTACGGACGCATAACTTGTAGTCTGTCCACTAAGACCACACTTATTAGAAAATAAGCACAAAAAATTTCCAAGTAATTATATACCTATTTTATAGCCTATACAATGTAAATATTGTTATTGTTAGGGAATGTGGCACTGCGACCGTCGGGTATATTGTGCCTTCTTCTGGGTTTAGAGTAGGTATCTAACCCCTGTTGCGTAGTACAGAACCAACTTTGCGAAGCTTTATTGCCTTTTTCGTAAGAATAAACATTCCCAGGAGTCTATTCCGTATCTGCATTAGAGCAGGACATTCTAACAGCACATGTGTGACCAACTCCTCATTCTCATTCTCTTCACAGTATCTACAGTTTGCATTCGTAAGTATACCTAGTTTTGTATGGTGGTATTTTAATTTAGGTTGGGAACCACTGTCTTAGACATGAAGACCTTATTTTGTTTCAAAGAAGTCAATTTATATTAAAATCATTGACATTCATATCAATATCAAAGTCCAACTTAGGATAGAAACTAAAATCACACTAAATCGATAACCCTGTTTATATGCTTACAATTTTTACAATTTCCACATATTCTATATCCTTATATAGTACTGCTTCAAGCGATTCAATCTGTCAAAATTGTGAAATATTAAATTTAATCATTTGTAAATGAATTTAATATAAAGTTTTGCTCAACACATAACGATTATATAAGTGTTTTATATATAGCAAAGGTATTATCACCATTTAAAAACGGCTAGAAAGTTCGGCTTTGCCCAAATATAAATAGCTTTTCGCACAAAGTTACTGGGAAATTGATAGTAACTGGGAAATTGATGGAACTAGGTCTGTAGGTGTGAAAGTTATGGTTTCTTGCGTTGTAGTAGATTAAAAAATGGACAATCACATTCAAAGAAAAACATTTTCGATATTTATGAAACTCATTATTAACTTAGCTACTTACTTCATTGAAAGTCTGAAAATGAGATGTGATAATGCTGAAGATAATTATAACTAGGCCAGATGCCATGTTCTTGGAAGGCACTGTCAACAACCTAATCTAACTCGAACGAATTCCACTCTGACCACTCTGAAAGTTTAGACCCTAATCAGAGATATAGAATAGGCTTTAATTTTTCTCTCAATGTAGGCAAGGATACTGTTGGGTTTTCCCTCATTACTTTCGAGTGTTCATTACTCAATGAATACATTCTTTATATAACTGTTGGGTTGATAGTTGTGGAAATCAAAAATCATTCACATTTCTATGTGCTCATATTAAAAACATATATTTCGCTACAAAATATAATACAAAAAATTTGTTAGCTTTTAATTATAAAAGAACGATGAGCACATATAAAATATTATCATACAATGTCTTTTTCTTTAAATAAAAATAAAAGTTGAGAACATTGAATTTTTTTCTTAAAGTTTAGGTATAACGCCTGGTAATACTGTTCCATTTTCGGTCGCATAAAGAATGGATTGAATCTTTTTACATAGTTCATGATCGACTTCTTGATTTTCAGCTAAGAACTTTTCTATTAAATGTAAGCGAGAATAATTCAAGTTCCGTTTAAACTCAATGCCTTGATATAGCTCGCAACACCAGTCAGCTTGAGCATCGAGTTGTTTTATTTTATCCAAGTTTATGCAATCGCTCAACGCAGGTAATCTCTGAGTGTCTGAATCGTGGTTCAAATCAGCAGTAAGATTAACGTTGCCTTCATTGGCCTTCATGGGCTTACATTTTGAAACTTCTAAATCATTAGTTATAACCTACAATTACACATTTTTTAATATATTACTAAACTTAAGAATTTTTTACGACTTACCTTATTTAATATTGCACCATTATTTTTGATTCTATAATAACAAGGCTGGTCTGCTTTACCTTTTATGTCATTTTTTTCATTAAAACTAGTTTCTGTCCCTAGGTCTCCAGGTCTACCACATTTGTCTTCATGCTTCCTATTAAAGGATTTGCTTTCACTTGTCACATTTTCGCCTCTACATGGATTAGTAAATAAGTCTGCATTTTTTGTATTGCCTTTTCCGTTGGTTAAAGTCTCTTCCATATTTTCTATAAACAAATTACCAGATTGTGCGGCTTTATCTATGGTGTGATTTCGATGGTCGGATATATCGGTAGAACAAAACTGAGCAAAGTCATTTGCCTTTGGTGTTGCTATATTTTTATTAGTCGATGTTGTACACAATTTATTTTTTCCAATAGGTTCAGTATGCTTTTGTTTCTTCATTATCGTAGTTCTTCCTGTTTGTAAGGTCACGGATTCCTTGACTTTAAAGTGATCATTGCATACTGATCTTTCGTTTAGATCGTTTTTGCCATTAATAAATGAGTCCTCATAATAAACTGGTGCTTTCCTTGAGTCATACTGTTTGTTATTTATAGTATCTGGTTTCTGGCTTTCCAAATTATCAGCTTCCGCTGTTATCATGGTAATGTGATTTTTTTTATTGTCTATAGTGTTAATCATAGAAAAATCAATGAAGGGTAGTGACAATTTCTCTTGATTATTTTTAAATACAACAGTGGTTGGGGGTACGGGGTTAGAATCGTTTTTGTCTTTACTTTCTTCACTACCGCACTTTATTTCATAAAAATCGTCATTTACAGGTACGTCCCCATAACTGTTCTGAAGATTGAAGGTTTTGGTATTTGCATTATCAGAATAAGTCATAAATGCTGCATTTTGTGCCTCGGTTACATTTGTATTTTTGTAAGAATTACCACGAGTAAGAATGCATTGATGGTTTTCGAATTTGTCGATATCGTTCTGAAACGGTTCAGTTTGCAGATTCGAGTTTCTAAATTGAATTTGCTTAACTTTAGACGCTACCTGAGTTTCAGCAAGATCTTTACCAGGCGGGTCTTGTGATCCACAACTGTTTATATTACATAACTTGTTCTTATTGATATTTAAATTCCTTGGTTGATAAGAACCAGGAACATTATCATTATCT
This sequence comes from Teleopsis dalmanni, assembly GCF_002237135.1. Taxonomy (NCBI): domain Eukaryota; kingdom Metazoa; phylum Arthropoda; class Insecta; order Diptera; family Diopsidae; genus Teleopsis; species Teleopsis dalmanni. The sequence goes on from NC_051848.1 coordinate 17,723,316, forward strand.
AAAAATTCAGTTTCCGTTGCTGCATTTCTAGTTTTCTTCTCAAATTCATGTAAGGGATCAAACAATTGTAAAATGTCTGTTCCAATTCTTCGAACATCAATAACTTCAGCTGTTTTCATATCGAGTATCTCGGGCTTTAACCTCTCCAATTTGCTTAGTGCCACAATATTGTTTATTTCAGCTTGCAACAGCACCTTTGCTATTTCAGTGTGCACACTATTTAGTGTATCAGTATGGTCAATCGTTATCGGATCAGTTTGCTGTGCCACATTAATAAACTGTTTTTCCACATTACGTAGCTGACTGGATTTCTTAACATTCATAAGGTCAGCATTGTGCGGTGCATTTGTGTTTACATTTGTTTTGTGTGTACCATTTATGAGATCAAGTTCTTCGTCTCCCACTAAACCAGTTTTTTTTGCTGTCAGCGTGAAGTCCGTTTCTTTAACATTATCACCATTTCCCTTTCTTTCATAAACCACAGGTAAGGGTTTATGCGCTTCCTCTTTATGTTCACTTTTATATATACCTGAACTGTTGATGTCATACAAAGGACTTGCAGATAATACCATTGATATTTCTTCATTACGAAGCTGAACATTTTTAATTTTTTGAGTTACAGTGCATTGTGGTACCTTAGTTTGCTTATTTTGTGTTGCCTTATATTCGTTTTCCATAATATCTTCTTCATCTGTACGTTCATCTTTCTCGACTTCAGCATCTTCTTTTGTATTTAATTGTCCAAATGAACGTTCTTGCGAATCAACACTCCGAAAAAGTTTTCCTGGTTCGCAATTTGTCTCATAAAACATTTTGAACCATTTAAGGAAGGCGAAGTTCGCCTGGAAACGACCAATTATTAATTCGTCTATGGGCACAACTGTTTTTACTTCTAGAGATTGAAAGCTTTGTTGCAGCACTTTAAAGTTATTAATATAGTGCGTTACGAACTTGCTTGGATGTTTGACTTTCTGTAGTGGGACTGCACCCGGAAAGATCTGATTCAACAATAAACAATAGCAAGCACCGGTACACATTTCCTCGACTTTTCTCAATTTGGTACCGAGCAAATCGTTGACCCACTTTAGAAGCTCTAACCGTGGTATTGGTTTATCGTTTATGCCAGTTAAAACCACATTCTTGGCTCTCTGCATGTGAATAAAGTCTTAAAATGTAAAAGATAAAAGTTAGTATATTCAAGAAAGTTATTTCTTAAAGTTTAACTTAATTCATGGTAATAATAAAACAAGGAATTCTATAGGAAGACCACTTTTTCGTGTTTATTGTTTCATCTTCTTTTTTTTCGAAACGATATTTCATGTAAAATAATTTCAATTAATGGTCTACTAACTATACGTGTATTTAATATATATTGAAATAAATTAAAGAAACTTTTTAATGTGGAGTCTGCCGTAAACCAGCCTTTAAATCTAATATAAGTTATTGAAAAATATTGACAGATATATTATTAAGCCCGTCAGTTTTTTTTTTAAATTTCCGTTTTTATTTAACTAAAAATAATATATAATATTTACACCTTATCAGTTTCCATTACACTAGCCATTAATCAACAGTTCTTAGTATCAATAGATCAGAAAATTGTATCCATCATTATTAAACCACAGAACCTTTCTAATAAATCCTTATCTATATCAATAAAAAATTGACTAAAAATTTGAATTAAATTCTTAAAAACTTCTAATACAAAACTAAAACGGAGAAAATTAATATTCGTATTTTCCTAAGAACTTCAGTTAAAACTAACAAATGGTTTTTCTATAATTTTGAGGCGCAGGGGTATACTCTTCAGTACAACTCTGTGGATAGCATATAAAGGATCACTAAACACTATATATAGTTTTCATGTGTTGCCTTTCATGTCTGTTAGTAAAGTTTGAAACAAATTTAATTGTTAGAGAAGTGAAAGACGGCCAACTTTAACATTCTTATCCATAGCATGCGAATATTAGCTAAAATTATATATCTATGAGATCATATGAGATCTTAAAGCAATTTATTTTCAGGAAGCGTAAATCAATCTTTCTACATTCCTACTACTTAACCATACTTACCTTTCTTCGATAAATTCATTGTTTCCTCCTTTAACAAACTTGAATTCCCTTAAATTAAAAAATTATTTTAATAATTTTAAAATTAAAATAAGAACTAAATATAATAATTATGTGTCCTTATAAGAGGAATAAAAATTCCCTTATGGTAATTTTAGTATAAAAAAAAAATTATTAATAAAATAAGTAAAAAAATACTAAAACGTACAAGAGATACTTCAAAAAAAAAAAAGTGTAATATCTAAATTTTATTATTTTATTTTATAAATTATTAAAAAATTATATGACATATTGAATAACTGACATAGTCGCACCAACACGTGCCAATTCATTAGCAGTGGTAGTCGCTAAGTCGTGGTATCCCGACTATGGATACATTGTTATGATTACTGATCTCTTTCAGAGATGAAACACATTATTGAACGTTGTTCGAGTTCATATGTGGAGTGTGTAAGGTTTCGATAGCTGCTTGACTATCTATAAAGAATCATATAAAAGTTTCTGATAGAAGTCTTCCTAAAAGTATATCAAAATGGGATTACTTAAATTCTAGCAGCTCAAAAATGCACTTGAAAAATCTTGTTTTCTGTGTGACATTTAACTCATTTATTAGTAAATTTAGAACCCAATTTTCCAAATTCAATTTTTTTTATCTATGTTGGAGCTCTCTCTGTAAATCTTATATTGATTATGAAATTCGGAAGGGTTAATTTGTTAATGCATATTATATGAACCAATTATAATATAATTATAATAGTATTATAATAATATACATAATTATGTTCCATGGTACATTAGGACGAATGACATCCTCAGGCACATCAAGATTGATCCCATCAAAAAATACATAAAGGATAGAGCCCTGAAATTATTTGCGAAATCTGACAGACGTACCAACACCGCATTATCAAATCTCAAAATGGTTACAGGCTTCTCGGGGAGGTATGCAGATCTGAAGTCAATTATTGCTTAGTCTGATGAAGTGATAAACAATAATCTGGTCAAGGTGTAGAGAGGGGTTTTGAAGAAACCTCGAGTTAAAAAAGAGTATAAGTGCTTAAGTGCACTAGCTCAAAACAGCTTTAACATAATAATAATATATATAAGTTATAATATTTTAATAATACAATACTTAATTATTGAAGTACAATATAGCTTTTACATAAACATTAAAATATATCTTAATTTACTTTATACTTTTAATAATCATATATATTTTATTATAGTTATATAAAGACTCCATCTTATTTTTCAGCTTAATATATGACCTTGACGTCATCAACCTTCTGTTAAGGCATTGGTATTGAATATATTAGAGAAAGATATATTAAAAGAAAGATACCAGACTGCCACGGCGCAGAACTTATGAGTAATTGGACTAAAACCTCGCAAAAAAATTTGAAGCCAACTGCTATAAATTTTATGATTTGACTTAAAGATGTAAAATTTAAATATCCTGAAGTATAAAAAAAAACATACCCAGAACCTTATGTGTGCAGAACTTAGCCAAAGAGTATTGGACTCAACAGTGGTGGTGTTTAAGTGGTGTATTTCATACTTATTACTCCACTGATTTTCGACTTTAGGTGATAAGATAGAAAATTTGTGCCAGTAAAGACTACAATTTTTAAGAAATCCAATAAAATTCGAAATGGCTGAAGAAACTTGTTTGCCATTGGTCACAAAAACCAACTCTGACAAAGCAGTTATCCTGCCGGCAGGACCTGTTAATGTGGATGCAGTTGTCAGTTACCAGAAACAGCAAAATATAGCTCATACGGGTAGCAGTGAAGCTGCCTCTCTAATGACTACAAATTTCAATTTAAATTTAAACACAACCGAGCAGCAAGGACTCAAGCTGCAAGCTAAATTCGTGGACAACAACCTGAAGGACGGGTAAGCTTCCATACAAAATTTGTTTATGCTGCTCTACTATTATTTCAAATATTGACTTACTAGATGAATACGTACATAATATTTAAATAATAATAATAAAATTATTTACTATGATTTTAGAAAAATTATTGATTAATAAATAATTTTTTAGAAATTTAGAGAAACCAGTAAATGTTTTTCTGACACTACTTTTAAATAATTCATTTCGTTTTAAATGCCCTTAAAGGCTTTATACTTTGGTTTTGTTTCCAATTATATTCACGCATTTCACAGAAACTAATTCCATTTCCTAGAACAACTTCCCTTCTGGGATTCAAATAAAATTTGAATTGCAAATACGAGGGAATGCAGTACTCAAGAATACGTAATTCCGTAATTCGATACTTAAGCAATCAGAACGTATATGCATGTATCTTCCACTACATCCCAAACAAATGCTGTTAGATAAACCGGCAGCAATGGTAGTGGGTGGTGACCGACAACTTTGAATTTATCAATAAGCTCTAAAGATGTTTTTATAGTTTTATAGTAATTGTATTTATGTTGGCATTCAACTGAAATCATTTGCATATACACATCTAAACACATAAATCCACACCTATATAAACTACAGTTCAATAACTACAAATTACAAACTCTACTGAGTTTTAAGCAATGGAAAATCATTGGTAATTGGTAGTTTCCTCCTAACAGGGATTAGTGCTCCTGGTGAAATTCTGCTTCCTGAAAGCGAATGCAACGCAATAAAATGAAATCGAAATTTGTGGCAACACCGCTGCTTTCCATCTGCTCCTCCTTCTCGCTTCCACTGGATTCGGATTATTCCAAATATTTCAATAAATTCTCTATTCCATTTTAATGGCAGGCAGGACATATGCTAAGTTCTCTCGTAAATTGGCAGGAATATTGCATTCGCTGCATGCACAGAGAACCTGAACGTGATGTCCTATAAAACTAACAGCAGGAAAGCCAATAAAAGAGGAATTTCAAATGAAATAGTTTTAACACTTTGTGGATAGCAATTTAAAGTGTTTGTATAATTGCAGAGATTGTTTTGTAATGTTATGAAGTATTGTATTAATTTAATTCGTAGGCATTAAAGCAGTACTAGTTCAGTTTAGACATAGCCTATTCTATTAAAAGCTTGTTCCTTTCAAAAATGAACGTAACCGCTATATGGGAAATGTGGCTTTGATTGCATTAGTTGAGTACGCTAAGGATTCTATAGATTCTATATTTTAATTTAATTCGTAGGCATTAAAGCAGTACTAGTTCAGTTCAGACATAGCCTATTTTATTAAAAGCTTGTTCCTTTCAAAAATGAACGTAACCGATATATGGGAAACGTGGCTTTGATTATATTAGTTGGGCACGCTAAGGATTCTATAACACTTAAAATGCTGTTAGGCTGGAGGATTTTCAGGAACTTCCTTGACAATTCTAGTTAAATTTACAAAACTTCGAAAAGTCTTCTATATGCAAGAACATATCCAAAATATTTGTTTTTTTTTTTGCGAATAAATATAAACCATCAACCATCATGGAAAAAACCAAATATTAATTTCAAATTAATTAATGATGTGTTATAGTCATGATACATGTATAGATCGAAAAGTGATATTGAATACACAATTTCATTTAAAAGCAAAAAAATCGTGCAACAACTCCGTTTTTTGTCAATAACAAAGCCAATTTTCTCCCCCCTTATAAGATTTTAATACCCATTAATGAACTGTCAAATAATTTGGGAACACGAAAAAAGTATCTTAATGCCTCTGAATACCAAAACGCTAACCAACAAGAAAACAATCCGATTTGATATGCCTTTAACCACGTACAATAAATTTATCAGCCTTATGAAGTACACTCGGGCGGAAAAAGAAATCTGTTCCAGCCGTCATTGTTGCTGATGAAATTCCCCAACAAAATTGGCACACCTTAATACACACAGCCCGGAATTAAATTTGCAACGAATTGATTTCAGACTTCAGATTTCATTCGTGTGCAGATATGCGTCTTATAGATGGATACACGCGTATCTTCCACCAAACAAGCGTTCCCATTTTCCACAATATTTGCCTATTGCCTCAACGATGTGCAGAGAGTCAGACGCAGTTCTGTGTTGGTGCGTGGGCATATGAGCAATTGGCAGGATAATGGCACGAATCTGTGGCAATAGATACATTGTGTGCAATTTGCTGGCGTGTTATGAGAATCACGCCCACTGACATGCTTAGCTTTTCTAATGCCTAAGTATTATTTGCTGTTTTTGCATTTTCCAAAGACTAAAAAAATGAAATTTTTTTCCTACTTTCATTGCTATTTGGTACAACTTCCACTTCCGTGAAATTATTGTATGCGCAGGCAGAAGAATACTGGTTCAGCTTGACTGAAGCTGCAAATGTATGAATAGTAGCGTTACGTCAGGAATTTTTAGGAGGAGTGTGGGGGTGGAAGTAGTTATGGGATGTATAATAGACCCAGTTCTCTTAAATACTGCATGTACATGTTTGATGCTTACAAGTTCTGTCTTTTTTTCGATCATTAGCGGAAAACCATTTAATACCATAATTGCATCCTTGCAAATTTTGAACACCTACGACCTACAACTTTCCCGTATTCTGCCTCTGCCTCTGCCTCTGCCTATGCCACTTCTGAGGAGGCTTAGAAATTGCGATTCCGTTTTAGTTTGCTGTGCTGTGCACGTCTCATTGTTGCTCAGCATTAGTTACAATTACTATGTGAAGGAAGAGAAGTATACGTGGCCTCATTCAAGGTCCCTGTTTCTGGCCCTGTACTTGTGCTACTCATTGTCGGTAAATGTATCTAAGCATTCGCTATGCATTTATTGTGTATCTTAAGTGTGTCGTACACAATCAATGCGTTCGCATTAATGGTGTCTATGTTGCTTTGGAAGGGTATTCTTTTTTCAAGTTCAGATGGAAGTGCATTAAACGCTGATAATACTAGATGCTTCAACTTGCAGAACTATTAAATTACAAGGTTAATGAAAATCTGTTGATTGAAAAGAAAATGTGACTGAAAAACTGTAAAACAATGAAAAGATAATTACGTTTTGAATTTTTTTGTATCAAAAATGAGAAAAATTGTGTTTTTTAACAATTCGAAAAAAATTATTCACAATAAATAGCAGTAGTTAACCTTGACTTTCAGTAAAAAAATGTAAATACTAAACGCTTCTGCTATTAAATAACAATATAATAACTCGTATATTCGTACGAGTGTACAGGATGCTTTTCCACATATTATTCCTATTTTTTCTCCTTGTTACATTAAAGTTCTTTGTGTGGGCATGGAACGCAAACAAAACTTTTCCTTCGCTTTAGATTTAATCTCACCTGACGGTCCAATTTGCTAATATTCTGTATAAATAGATCGCAGGTCATGAAAAGTCCTCTTCTTCCTTACAAAATCTGTATTCTATCCATCACAATCTTAATCTCTTGGTCTCAATTTTCACAGACTCGCAAGCAGTTAAAGTGAGTAAGTAATTGTTCAACATAATTCTTGTATATGCAACATAGGCGAATATTATTGAATAACTTCCACCCAAAGAGCTCATGCTGAAAAGGTCAAATGTGATACGGTATGATTGCCTTTTTCACTTTACGAAAGGCGGTCATACCTTTTATTAGTACATGTGTCTTTGACACATTAAAATATTAAATATTAAAAATTTCAGAATCCGTTCACTCTAGCTCGGTGTGGCCACCTTTCACCTTAACTGTGGGCTTCAATCGGTTAAAAAATGAGTTGCATACTTCACGAATGTAATATTCCGGTATTTTGAAATATTCCTGAAGAATGACTTTCTTCAGCGCATCCATATTGGCATATTTTTAGTTCAAACCTTTCTCTCCAAAATGGCTCAGATGGAAGAGTCCATTGGACTTGCATCTGGTGAATTCGAAAGCCATTATATGGACGCAATAAAGTGTGGAACATGCTTTTCTAACCATTCTTGACTCGCACGAGCTTTATGAGACGGTGCCGAGTCTTGTTGGAACGTTCATGGTCTACGATCAAAATGTTTGCGTGCCTGCGGCTCTAAAACAACTTCCATAACATTTTGTCGATAATAAGTCGATTGACTTTGACACCAGGCTCGATGAAAACGATTGGAGAGCGTCCATCGGTGGAATGTGATGGAAAATTACTTCGGGTGGCCATTAGTAGTCTCAAATTTCAGGCAGTGCCTTCAGTTAAGTAAACACGATCATTCTGAGAATATTTGAAATGCTCAATGGAGAAATTTTTCTTATCAGAGAACACAATGTGTGAAAATTAGCCACGTTCGTACAAGCGTATCAAAATCCTTTGCTCTTTCCAGTCTTACTTTTTGTTGCTTTCGCGTAGGATCTTGTGCCTTTTGAAACTTGTAAGGCTCTACCTTAAGCTCAGTTTGGAATATGAGTCGAATGCTTCGCTTGAATATTTTCTGTTCTCTGGCCATTAGATCACCACTACGACGTGAATTTCCTTCAAGCCGAGTCTTCACTTTCCGAACTATTTCAGATGATGTTGCTGTTATCTTTCGTTCACCACCATAGCCTTTGGCGGCACTGCGTGTACTATTATAACAATTTATTGTACATTGCTCACGAATAATAGCTAATTGTCATTGCCAGCCAAATACAATGCAATCACACTATTGCATTTGAATTCCATTTCGAATAACTTTTGTTCTATAAAATTTAGACGCAAATAGTTGTGGTAGCTTGTAAACAATATAGACAGCTGTCATTCGTATGAATTTTACGCAGTTGGCAATTTGACAGATATACCTGTGTATAGTTGGTAACACTTCAATCGCATAATCCTGTGTATTAATTAGTATATATTTGCATTTTTCTCGAAAAAATACGTAGTAGTTTAATTCAGAGATCAATAGTAGGATAATGGTCCGCTCCAAATAGAAAATTTTTTCCACAAACAAAAAAAAAATTACAAAAAAATTTAGATGAGATTTTCGTAATCAGTCACTGAAAGGTTTTGAAAAAAGTCAATTTGGTACCATTATTAAATCCAAATGCAAAAACATTAAAATTTAAATTAATGGATATAATCTCCCTCTTTCTTATCCTCATCACCCAATGGAACATAGGGCCTCTTCTATATTAAAGCACTTAAGCTTCTGATTATTCCAATACATAACATTAGAACTACTTTTTGTGAGACATTTACAGTCTCTATTTCTTGTAGTTCTCTTCGTTTTATGCAACAATAAATCACCTCGTGAATTAAATGTAGAAAATAATCAGTACATATATATCCATTGACTAAGCATATACTCACTAAAGCAATGATTGACAATTAAAGAAAAGTTGAAGCCGATATATTTTAATATATCATGAATCGAGCTTTATAAATCAAAATTAATTAAAAGATATTAGTATGTCAACGACCAAATTAGCAAGGAAGAAACTTAATTCATTTTTAAAGTTTTTATTAAAATATTAGGTACACCTTAGTTACATGAATTCGTCCGCCTCACACTTTTTAACGATTAGGTAAACAAAAATAGTGCTTTATTGCAGCAACTTAGTGCAACAAAGAAGCTTTTATATAGCATTATTTCCCGTAGTAGACGCGATTTGCCCATTATTTTATTTTGCACTTTATATTTTTGATATATCTCACTAATAAAAAATGTTTCCCAGCTTCTGTAGGCACTTACTACTTAAAGAGTCAAGTTATAAGTGTCTAATAAAAATGAAAAGATGTTTTCCTAATTACATTATTTGACCTTTGTACTACTTGATCGCATGAAAATATGATTGCGTGCATAATCAAATATATTTAAAAAAATTTTTTCAATTGGCAGAAAATTTCACATAATACTTTACGTATCTTCTAGGTTTTCAACCTTTCGGTTTGAAATACCATGCCACAATTGGCATTTGATCCATGCAACACAGAGACTTGTGAATTTGATTGAAAATATGCAACTTGTACCCAACTAAAATTATGGAAATATATTCGAAATAGAATCTTGAGAGTTATATTTCATTCATTGCCATTCATTGTTCAAAGGGAAACGTCGGGCACTCGGGACGATTTGGATTGCAATGCAATAAATTGAACTTTAGTTTTGAAGTGAAAAAAAATACTCTACTATAGTAAACAGAAATAAATTGAGACCTTTAAAAATTAAAGGGGCGCTGTTTGAAGTGAACATCTCTACTAACTATGAGATGTTTCCGGGCACAGTTGCTGGCCCCAGCTCATCCCATCCCGTTTTATGGAGTTTTAATTATGTTAAAGGTAAAAGAAATATTCACGAGCGATAAATTGTTCTAATGGGAAGTTACAGTTCTTAAATTTTATTCAATTCTGTGGCTTCTTATTATTTTTTATATCTTGAGTGACGCTAGAAAGATTAGTTAGCATCTGTACTTATTTTTTAGAGCTGTTGTGCATTCAAAGTACAAAAGAGCATATATAATTGTCTATACAGACATTATCATAATTGCTGTAATTGTATACTCACTAATTTTAATGGAACCTTTAATAAGCTCACTTAAAATTAATCAAAGCACATAATTTGCAAATGATATAATTGACATTTATAATTATAAATTATTAATCAACTTTTTATTTTTTTGATAGTACATATAATATAGTTTGTGTTTATTGTAATATACATACTCACCGAATTTCTGAAACCCTCTTACACTGAAGCTATCTAATATAAGCACTTCTCTATTAATGAATGGAGTGATGTCCAGATAATCTTCCGTTGTTCAAATAAAATATCTAGAAGATTGGAAAATTGTTTTGATTCTTAAACTATTCTATAATATATATAGTATATATTCTATATATATTCTATATTTAAAAATGTAAGCAAAGTTCTTAATTTTGTTTTATACCAGTATTGATAAGTTCATATATTGATGTCCATGAAATATTTACTATATCTGAAAAACTTTTAGAAAAGGTTATATATTAGAGGTTGTCGGAAAAGTAATAACTTTTGACACTAAATAGTTTCAACTTCATTTAAAAAAAGAAATTTATTAAGTTTTCTTCATATTTGACCATCTTCCCTGCGTAAATATATAAATCAACTTAGGTTGTAAATTGTTACCTTATTTAGTTCTTAGCAGATAAACATATATTTCTTTATGAATGAGATTTTATAAAACTCATTCTAAGATAGAAAAAAATTATTGAACAAAAAAGTCAATGCATCGCTGATTAAGCTTTGAACTCTCTTCTAATAAATGACATTTGAAAAATAGAAAAAATACCTGATGATATTTCCGACAACCGTGCGATATGATAATAATAAATAATTAACGTAAATAAGATTTTTTTATATGGTGTCGTCATCTTCTTATTACATGTATTAATATTAATACGCTATTTAACTTACCTAGCTGGAATTAAAAACAACCAAACTAGATGACCTCTATAAGCGAGCTCTATAACGGAACTTTGATCTCAGTATTTCTTATTAGAGCAGAGAAATGTGCAAGTCCAGTCCCCCAAGTGTTTGTATATTAAACCGCGGGTGCTCAACGCAGGCAATGTCCAAATCAACTTCTGGTTAAAGTTACTAATTGTTAAAATTATAGATGGTTAGAATGAAGTATAAAGAGTTAACATTTGCAGAGATTACATTAAGTTTAAGGGGATACTTGGCCTTACAAAAATTTCATGAAACAATGACTATTGAAAATGTGACTTACATTAATGATAGAGCTCTTCAGCTATTGAGATTACGTTAATATACCGAAACCCAAAAATATGTCTCGTTCAAAAAAACTCAATGCAGAGCACAGAAAAATAAGTTAAACTGTTTTTAGAATAGATATTTTCTGTTTTGGACAGAATTTTTAAAACTTCAACTTTTTTATTATTTTTTCTGACAGTAAATATGTGATATCTACGATCTAAAAATTCAAAAAAAAACTTTAAATAACAAGATTTTATAAATCAAAAAAAAACTATAATAAAAACTTAAAAATAATAAAAACTCTACTTGGCATTTTATATTAGCAAAACAGCTGCACTTTCAAACCAATATTCGCTGGAGAGTTCCGTACATCGAATGTCATGTTGTAATAGAAACCACAGATCCCCACCCATTTGCACTGTTCAGCAAAAAAAATACAAATTTGGTTAAAAATAAAAAGAGTGCAAAAAGGTCAAAAACAATGAATGCAAAACAAAAAGAAAATGAATATTAAAGTACCGGAAATAGGCGAAATGTGTATGAAAAGACACAGAAAATGGGTGTGTGTGAGCGTTTTCAATATTTAATATGTGTAAAACTGAGAAAACCGGGCGACCGAACGTGACAAATGGGGCTGGGTTTACCTTCGCAAAGTACACGCAAATTAACTTCTGACATTTTTTGCAGGTCTCTTTCATCGTTAGCGCCGGCTTGCGAATGTCCCATGCAAACCGAACAAAAATCAATAGAACAGAAATTGACAATGAAGTGAGCCGTAAACGATTATACCAGGAAACATATTTCCTAAATGAACTAACTTCATATTGCGTGAACATATTTCTTGCGAGGCATAAAATTAATTAAATGAAAGTAAATCAATAATAAAATAGTTTTCGAAATTAATATTCTAATCCTTTAAATAAACAAATGAGGCATGCAAGATTGGTTATTAGGAGAACAATAATTGCTTCACAGACTTTCACAGACCTTGACAGAGCTTGTCAATACTAATCAATTTTGGTTTGGAATAAATTAGATTTTTGTGTTCATATTAACGAAAAAATAACATGCTTTTAATTTACATATATACCTACAATATTATATATACATATACTGTATGTAGAATATATCAAAGAGTCGTTAGCGGAAATATATATTCAGCAGGTCATCACTACCGAAAAGCATCAAAACATTGCGCTATATTTTGAAATATCTGCAATGATTAAAACATTGCAATGCAATGATTAAAAATTTATATTTTAAGAAATCATTATATATATTCAGTGCACCTTCAGCAATGTGTACAGTCTGAAATAAATATTTCCTTCAAGATATTCGTGAACGGATTGATGGATTAAGTTCGATTTAAGGACGAGACTGTATCAGAAAAAAGTTTGCTGTTTGCTAATATTTAAATTTACTACGTTAAAATACGTAGTTTCCAGTAGAAACAATCTTGGCATGACTAGAGCAGCCATACACTTCTGTATGTCGGAGCTTTATTGTGAAATAAATTGAACCACAACAAGATCTCTCATAGAAAAATTCGGCCGTACAAGTACAGTAAGGCGTTTCTTCGCAGTAGGAAAGATGTAAGTTGTTGGCAGATCATGTTGTTTTGACAGTAGGTGAAAGCATCGAAAGCCACCGTGTAAGACTTGAACCCACTAATGAAAGAATGGAGAAGATTTTCACAGCATTGTCAAAACTTCATTCCAGTAATCAGGGAAGAGAGAAAAAGATAGACTTAGTACCTAGCGAGCTAGATTCATTTAAGCCAGAAAGCAAAACCGGGTTATAGAGAAGAAGGTGGGGCTAGAGCTGATGCTCGGTGTGAGGTTAGCGTTAAACTTTGTAACTGGGGTTACGAAAGCCACGAAAGTTATATAGTGAAATGGAATGGAGGTTACGGTCCCACTCATTGAGATAGTGGAACAGGTATTGAGGAGGAGTTGCTATACATATGTTTTGTTCCTGCCTAGTAAAAGCGCAATATTGATTGCACATACTAGAAACGTGGTTTTACGAGGAGTTTCAGCTATTACATTACCCTCTCTTGAAAAGTTACTTAGTCTTCGAATTTTATACCAGAACATAATGGCCAGATTAAACTTTGTTCACAAACCCAAACTTTAGAAAATTTATATTAGGTTAATTTAATGTAACCTATATTATCTACTTTTCATAATTTCAAATTTAGATCTAAGTCCTTTCTTTGACTTATCATGAAATCCATACGTAATCCAACTGCCCCGACACATTTCGTTAGATATTCAATTATAAAATTAGAATCCTGCAATTGAGAACAGTAAAATATTTAAATCAATAATGACATTTCGTACATCTCTTATTGAACTGCATCCGTAAATACAAAAAAAAAGAGACCATTTTCCAAATACTCGAAAATCTGCATCATTTTCAATACTCATTTTCTCAATAAACAAAAATCCATCGCTTATTAAAACAGAAATTTTCTTGAAATTGATAAAATACTATAAAATTTATGCTTACATCGGAGAAATATACGGATCAGCCACCTTTTCCAAACTTAATCTAAGTCCTTTAAACTTCCAAAAGGTGAAACTACTATTTTTATCATTCTATATTGTGTTAAAAAAAATTAAAATAAAATAACTGCAAACCCTATTTTTGTCCCTTGCGGTTTGGTTCATCCTACTCATTCTCATATATGTAAAACTGAAACAAATCTGTCCAGCCGTGGGCGATTCCCAACATCCACACACATGCGGGAGTACAAAATATAAAACAATCAATTAATTAATGTCACTTTCAATTATGCTCAATTGGAAATTTAATACTGCATCAAATGGTATAATTAAATCCACTTTATTTGTAATGCAAACGGGTCGGAATCCTTGAAGGTGTCCGATTGATGTGGGCGACCAACATATGTCGCTGTGTGTGAACCTCTCGCTCTATTTATGGTGCTGGAAAAGCTGTGTAGTGACAAATAGTCACAACTGTAGCCCACAGAAAATGTACCGTCATTGGCCTGAAGAGCAAAAACCTACTAAAACTATCTACCACTTACTTTTACTTTTTCCACTACTTTATTGACTTTTGTTTTGTAAGTAAATAGTACACAAAAAAAATGGGCCAACTTCCGACTTGTTGGGCACATAAATTGCAACTCGGTCATGTCACAACAAATCGTCGGATTGTGCACATAGTCCGTCGTCATGCAATGAAGTGGCATACTCAAAACCAATATCCAATAGTCAAATAGTATTTACTATATTGGGACCTCAGCCAAGTCACAACAGTTAAATGTTCACCCTAGACAATACTACTCGTATCACAACAGTAGGAAGCGAACGGCAGACACACAGTCACAGTTACAGTTGCAGTCACACAGTCACACAGTCACACAGTCACTCTTGCATCGCACATACGAGTTAATTTGTATGGAAAACGGTGTGCGAACTGCCCACATGCCTTCTCATACGCTTCATTGATTGTTTCATTTATTCGCTTTTTATTCACTCCACTACACACGAATATATTCACAACATTATCCTTCCGTGGTGGCATTTTCAGTTCGTTTTGGGGCAGGCCACGGCACTATTTAATGCCAGCAGAAGAAACCTGCAACCAGGCCGCCAAGCACAATAAACAGTCACAGCCAACCCGCCAGCCAAAGCCCCATAGAAGCAATAGCGCAAGGAAGCGGCAGTGAGGTAAGAAGGCTGCCAATTAGGTACGTTAAGCACTAAGCCACATAAGCATATGAAAGCAAACGAGTCAGTCACACAACCTAAACTAAAAAGGCTAAAAGGACTAAAAGGACTAAAAGAACTAAAAGAAGTAAAAGTGTAACTAAAAAGCAAGGCAAGGCAAAAATATAGAAAAAATCGAAAATGCCAGCGATTGTGTGGCATCGATGTTGAAGCAGCGAAAAACCGTTTTTTAGTCTTCGTCGGTATGGCACAACGTGCATTATTCCTGCTTAACCACTGCAGTCGAAGTCGAACGGTGCCAGCAGCTGCCTTGCTGCCTAGCTGCCTTTAGAAATTATCCAACGAACACAACAAAAGTTCTTGTATTTCATTAAAATTATTGTGTAATTATTGTGCAATAAATGTGTAAAATTTCTACACAAATGTGTATTGAATTCAAATGAAATCATTTATTTAAACGTATATTTACGTATATTTATGAGAATTTTTAAATAAATGCAACAACAAAATAAATAAATAAAAATCCTAAAAGTTCGAAAAGTTTGAAAAGTTCTTAAAATATAAAAATATTTACGTTCATACATTTTTTTTTCTTTATTTTATAAACAACAGCGTTAAAATTACATAACAAAAATAAATTTATTGTTGTTGTTGTTGTTGTTGTTATTATAGTGAGTGTTAGTGTTGGTGTTAGTGTTTTTAGCCGGCGGTAATTGATGATTCGCCTTTTTTTTTGAGTTGTTATTATTGTTGTTGTTGTTTTTGTTTTAGTTGTATTGTTGTTAACTTGTTTTGTTAAATAATTGGCGTGCTTTAAGCAACAAAACCAACAACAAAAAAAATTAAATTAAAACGTCACAACCGCGTTTCCGATTCGCCTTTTCATTTGAACTTTCGCATTGTTCGTACGTTTTTCTTGACTTCCAGCATAAATGTGCGCCATTTTTTAACATTTCTGCGGGCTTTGCTGACTTTGCCGACTTTGCCGATTTTGCCGATTTTGCCGAGTGCCATTTTGCATTTTGGTGGACACTATTGCATGTGGCATTTATTTGCAATTCAGCGAATAAAATATATTCAGCATTTGTGAGTGCGAAAATGCGTCGTCATGCTGCTGCAGGGCATTTCAGTTTGAATTCATTTAAGAAGTGTGTGTGTATGTGTGTGTGTGTTTTTTATGGCAAAAATTTGAGCGCTGGTATTCGTGATCTAGCATAATTGTATTCTGTCTGTGTGTAATTGTGTATTTGTTTGTGGTTTTTGTGCATTTGTGCTTTTTATGAATGAACGAACTATGCAAGCCACACAAAAGGCATTGGCGCTCATAAAAGTTAAAAGGATATTAAAATTTATTTTAATATTCTCTTGTTACAAATAATTAATTAAAATATTATTATTTTTATTATTAAATTCATTTTATAATTTAATAATTAAATGTGGCAGATTTAAATATATAAAATTTGCTTCTATTGATTTTTATTAAATTATAAAGAATATATTTTTGCTTTCATAATAAGAAATCTATTTTTGAAAAGAAAAGAAGGGGGTGGATAATAGAGAGCCAAGTAAAACAACAGGAATTAATCCATATAATTATTAAATTTTATTTTTAAAGTCATCTACGACAAAAGAAAATATTTTTTTCATATAAACTATTTTTAATTTGAAGATTTTTTATTAAATTTCATACTGGATTCACACGAAAGTTTCATTTGTAATTTTAGCTGTCAATTATTGTTGCTTTTAATGCAAAATGAAAATTTTTGACAGCTAAAATTACAAACTAAACTCTGGTGTAAATCTAGTGTTAATGTATTTAATTTTAGCCACTTGTGATCTAAAATTTCCAAGACCACTGTTGATGGATATTTGGTAATACTCGAAACAGCTGTATGGTCAGCCAAAAATTCAATTAGTTAAAATAATATAAAATGAATTTTTGTTGTTGTAGTTCACTACTGTTCGAAAAACTTCTTTATGAAATAAACTAGTTTCTAATAAATGAAATAGTCACTTCCGTCAGAAAAATATGACGTTAAATTACAAAATTACACATGGAATATTAAATTCAAAAAATATTCTCAATTAAAACAGATTATAGATATTTATCAATATCCGAAAAATCGTTATGGTCAGCTAAAAAAATTTATTTCATCCAAAATTAATATTAGTTCTTAAGATAAAATAATAATTCCCTAAATATTTTATTACATATTATAATATATATTTTAACATATCAAATACTATGTTTAAACATATCAAATATGGTTTATAAACTGGATATTCAACATAATTCTGTTAAAGACTTGACTTGAGTTTCTTTATTGACATATATTAATGGGTATTTACCCGAACATTTCAAGGTTTTAGACAAGAAGTAATTCTTCTCTTCTTAAACTAAAGACTCCTTTCCCCTTTCAAATTAATCTAAGTCTAAGTAAACATATTTATTATCCCAAAAAACTGTTTTCTCACCAACAGAAGTATTTTTTTAACAATTTTTCTAGTACCATGCAACTGGCTTTAATCTGTTGTTATGAGAATTTTTTTATCTTAAAAAATACATATAAAAACATTAGTCTATATACCAAATAACAAGTAGAGTAAATTTTTTATTTATGATACGAAAATATCTGCAAAATCCTTAAAATAATAATTATAACGATTGCCACTCAAAAATTACCTATTTTGAGTACATTTTTAATTAAAAAAAAATTATGATTTACTCAACTATGAATATAGGTATGTATATGAGTATGCGATGAAAGTATACTCAACTAATTGAAGCTAAAAATAATTATTTATTTTTGAAGTTAATTTTTACGCCTTAAATTAATTTATAACTTATTTACAGATAATGGAATTTTTATTTACTTTTGTCCCATTTACATTATCCTTGAAACGCTTTAGCTGCCGGAAGTTCTGAAACCATCCACCATTGTCCATTTTCGTCATGTATCAACGCACACAATATAAAACATTTATAAATGTGATCTATTTAATTATTCAAATCATTAAAATATTCATTATTTGAGCTTTTAACATTGAGTATCGTTAAAGGATACAAAGCAAAAATAAAATATATATGCATTATCCTGTCGTAATGTTTGTGAGAAAATCACAGGCGTCACAAGTGGACGAGCCCATAACATAAAACCTGCAACTATTGTACAAATCCGTACGGCAACAACAATAACGACGACAATGAAACGACAACGACGACGACTACGGCACGGCAGCGACAAAAATAAATGGCGGCAAAGACATCAGTGACTGGAAAGCCCAATTGGAACAATTGAATTATTGGCATTTAGTACATATTTACAGCGTATTCAAGTATTATACATACTTATAGACCAATAACGTCCCTGACGGACAATCGAATATATTAATAACCCCTTCCCTCATTTATCAACCGATGATTTACTATACTCTTCGAAAATTCATTTTGTGAATAGTCGGTACTTGTTGAATTCTGCGGATTTCCCCTCTTTCATGTTTCAATTATTGTATTTTAGATCATTATCAGCAGAGATTAAGAGGATGTCATATTTTCTTTCGAAAATTTAAAGGCTGCATTTAATTGGGTTCGAAAGGTTAAATGTCAAAATTTTTAAAATGATATTTTTATGTGTCCATCTCTGCTCGTATATATTTACATTTGTGTCTGGAGACATTACTATACATAAGTGCACACATATCCTTTTATATTACCATTTTTTTTTGTGTGTGTAAAGCTATTTTGGAGCATTTTAACTGCGATGGGCTTACCCAGTTATTTATTTAGGTTAAGAGTCAATAAATTATTTCTTACAATTGTGTTTATATAATAATTGAAAAAAAATATTTTATACTTCATCAAATTGTCCAATAAAAAACATTTTTGATAATCAGGTCTAAGAGGAATAAAATGTATTCAATTAGAGTATATTAAAGTTATCTAAAATAAGTCTACTTTGCTGAATTTCGAAATGTATCATAAAAAATTTAATTAAAATTAATTAAAGAGGTTTTCGAAAAGTAGTGGACTACAGAAACAAAAATTCTTTTTATATTATGTTAATTATTTGGATTTTTGACCCATCATCAGTGCGCTTGGAAATAATTTTTGTATATAATTATTCGTAAATAATTTTTTGAGACGCACGTACCAGGAATCGAACTCGTGCCCTGCCAAATGTGAAGCTCAGAGTCAGCGCACTTTAACCGTACTTCACTTTTATGTTTGCACATTTTTCTGGAGTTTTATTACGGCACTGCGGTAATCAAACTATTTAATATTCGTTTTGTCTTGAGTAATTCAAACTATTTCAGTTACAACTATTCCTACTACAGATTTTTTTTCATGTATACGTCCGTATAAATCCGCTTGTGAATAAGATAGTCATGAGGTTGTATCGATCATAATTGACTGCTTTTGGATCATTCGATCCATTGGTCTCTCGAGAGTTACTTGTAAATTTTGACTGCCACAGATCGTCAATTGTGTTTGTTACTATATTCTCTAAGCGAGAAATAAGCCTCATCTCTGAAGAAAAAAGTAGTAACATTACCACAATGAGCGGTTGTTAAACAACCCACATCGGATAATGGCAAGGCTTAAACTAAACATTTGATGGGCAAATGTTTAATATATGTTACTGAAACAGTTCTGCCAAACCGGGACCACGAAATGGATCACAATTTATTTGAAAAAAGTAAAATGCTAATCAAAGTTATCACTTATAACTAATACCAATAAAAGTAAATCCGAATCTTAGATAAAGTTACTAACAATTAAAATTATAAAAATAAAATATTTCTAACATAAATACAACATTCGGTTATTCAACTTCACCCTGAAGCAATCCTTAAGCAATTCTTGAAAATGCTGCGCATCTACTGAGCTTCGTATTTCCACATTGAAGTCTATCATGATTAATTTTATTCATTGTATTTCGCAATTTCGTTTTATTTTGTAGTATTTACGTTTTTGCATTTATTTATTTTTTATACAAATATGCATTATTTACAGAGATAAGGAAATCAGAATCACGAGCAACTGCAATTTGCTTTTAATTGCTTTTGTAGGCAAATATTGCGCAAATTAAGTTGTTCTTGAAATGCTAAATATTGTTAAAAAAATTTTCAAATCATTTCAATGCCTTGAATTTTCTCGCAAAATAAGCTGAGCTTAGTAACAATTTTATAAATAAAGACTTCAATGTAAAATTATGTTCTTAAACTAAAATGCTATATTGGCTGTTCACATTTTCAAAGGGTGTGAAGTACTCACGCAACCTCAGACAATTGAATTGATACCAATCATCCCTTCACTGCATACCCTTCAAAGGACAAAAATAAATTTCAATTATAAATTTAAGCAAAGTCCAAACACATGTTCCTTTTGGTTCCGCCTCGCATATTATTATTATTGAGAAGAAGGAATATTGCAGCACTGCGACCTAAAAGATCTATTGTGACCATTAGTCGGATTAGAGTGTTCCTCTATGTCCGATTTCTTTAATGAAAGACAGCATAGAGCCTATATTTTCTAGTCTTGATACTCCCTTTGTTCTATGGAACACCTTCCTAGCTGGTTTTTCCGCTTGGGCATCAGTGTCGCTCACTTCCCAAACACATGGTATGCAGTTTCTCTCTCTTCTCTGCAGTATCTGCAGTCAGAGTTGGATTGAATTCCTAACTTCAATAGGTGATTACTCAATCTACAGTGACCGGGCAATAATCCCGCGTAATTCTTAGGTTATTTTTATTATTGTGCTATGCAATCTTTAAAGCGTTTTACGTTGTAAGTTTCTAAAAGCATTTTAGATCGTCTAAAATAGTCTAAAATGCTTTTCCCAATAGAATTCTCTTTCGTTTGCCTCCGCGCCGTTCATAAGAATGGATAGAGTTCCTTTGCCTTGGCCACCGAATGGTTCTGGGCTTATCATTCTTGAAGCCGCACCTCTTTTTGCAAGTTTATCTGCCATTTCATTGCCTTGTAATCACCTAATCGTTCCAGCCGAGTATATTCAGTTTGTCACTGCAACCCCATATCAGTTTGAATGTTACCTGCTAGGATATGAGGGCCAATATAGCTGCCTAGCTGTCAGTCAGTATCACTTAATGCACAAATTAAGTGCAAATTATCTTTGGGTGTTCAAATGAAAGTCTATTTGGCAGGCCGAATTTGGCAGGGTTCAATCCTTGCTATAAACATCAATTTGGCCGTGTGCGAGTTCGAATAAATTGATGGTAAATTAAAGAAAATAGTAAATTATGTCGGAATGACAGCGAATGTTGGTATTTACCAGAATTGCGAGTAGGGTAAATTAGATAAAAATTAAGTAAATTAAATAATAAATAAATTTTAACCAAAAATAATAAATAAGTGCAATAGATAAAGAAGTAAATATTTATATAAGTGCAGTGCAAAAAATCCCTAGGAAATTTTAATTTAATTTACCTCTTTACCTTACTTCATAAATAATTGGGAAAAGTTTTTGTGCTATTACCCACTTTTGCATTCAAGATTGATATCTTAACTCAGAATAAAATTCATTTTTAATTAACAGTCGCGATTGAATAAAACACAATTTATCTATACGAAGACTACGAAGAAGCCACCAAAAACAGCAACAATGGCAGTAATAAATTATGACAGAAAGTGCAAGGAGGTCGACATACTTTGCTGAATTTGGAGCTAATTGATACTGGTTTGCAATTACAGCAGTAATTGAACCAAATTTCCCCTCCCGTTCGGTTTCCATTTCGTTTGTTAGCGACGCAGAAAAAAAGCAAAAAACAAGTGTGAGAAAACAACCGTACATGCCAGAATTGCAACGAATGAAACGTCACGATTTTTCGTAATGGCCATCGGTAACATCAGCGTTCCTTCGTGTACTCGTTTTGTGTTTATATTTTTTTTTATCAAACGTTAAAAGCAAAACAAAAAAACACCAACATCAACAATAAGAAGCTTAAAGTAGAATAATAAAAACTGAACTTTGTACGATTGAAATGAACAAAAAAGCTTATGACGCATCAGAATTTGGTAGCTCATGCAATGCAGCGAATAATTGAACAATTGAACAATTGAACAATTGAATAATTACAAAGAAAACGCAAACCAAAACAAAATGTAAATCAACGGCATGGCGTGCACACTTGATAAAAAATATAGAAAAAAAAACAAAAACAAAAACAAAAACAAAACAAAACAAATGATATTGGTGCAATTTTTTGTATAAATGATTGTCATTTCGTTTATACATAAATTATAGGAACAAGCAAAAAACCATATGATTACGGACACTACTATAAATATTGCTGCTTCTTAACAAATCACTTATTCACTCACTCGCGAATCAACCACAAAGCAGTTCATTCAACCACACTGGCGAAATGGTTCAAGAAGCAAAACTTAAGTGCAAGTGTACTTAAATGTGTAACCGTTTTGCTTGTTGGCTACAGCACAGCGCTGATTTCCCATTCGCTTCGTTCGGTGCAAGTGTACCCAGATACAACAACAAATACTATGGATAAAAAACATAAACAAAAAAGAAGAAATATCATTACAAAAGCTAAAATTATAATGTGCACATACATACAAAACAAAAAAGAATACAAATACACAAACAAAAGTATTAAAAATATTACTAAAGAAGAACAAAGCTGTAGAGAAACTAAATAAATGACTCAATGACTAAATAAAAAACAACTGCAAACCAAATTGGCTCAGAAAAAAAACAAAATTTTGTTAATATTTTTTATTTGTGTGTGTGCACACGTATAACCAAACACTAATAAGTTGATATTTCTATACGATTGCATTTGGCTGAAGGGGGCTTGCTTGGTACAGGAATGACAATTTGCCCAAGGTAGCTTAAACAGCTGAGTTTTTCTGTTTTTTTCTTCCCATACGTGTTTGCTTTGACTTCTTGAAACAGCATTCTGTGCGCTACATTCATTTAGTAGGCTAGTTTCGTTCGTTTTACCGTGGGCCAGTGCAGTTCTACACAATAAGCTATTTTATATGTAAAAGTGCAGACATTTTAAATTTTATACATAATGTAATATAAATGTAATATAATAATAAACATATAAATATGAATATAAAAATAAAAATATTATTATAGAAGAAAAAAATGACGAATATTTGAAGGTTCCATAGAGTGTTAATTTTTGTGCACAGTTATGTATAAACATATACTCGTATAAAACTGCCTTGACTTTATGTTTCGGATTTTACGATATTATTAAATGGATGTGCTTTGTACTGGCGTGGTAATTTAATAGTCCATAAAATATGTTGGTTTGCTAATAAATCGACTGGAAGGCAAATAAAACAGATAGGGTCCTTTATTATGTTCTCTCAACAATAGAATTACATTATTGTGCAATATGAATATGTTCACACGAATTATTTTATAAATGAAACACAAGCAATATCCGAAATAATAACAATACGGATGCCAATTACCTGGACAGGAGATAAATTACAAAATCATGGCATAGTTTTGGTTTTAGTTTTAAAGCATTGTATTTGTTTAAAATACTAAATGAAATGAGTCTAATTGAACTCAAATATAATTATTTTAATCTTTGATATAGCTATCAGTAGTTCTTTTATACAGCTGTGAGTTCCTAAGTAATAGAGAGACTCATTATTTGGTCTTTTTAGACACATTTTTTATACAAAAGAGGCATAAAATATTCATTCTAATTATTTTCTGGTAACACAATTTTAACAAATTTTACATAATGGAATTAAAGTCTTCAGGTAGACTTTCAAAGCTGCATATTACTAACGGTAACATATCTCTCTATATATAACCGTCCTTTAATCTCCTTTATAGTCGTTTGGACTAATTTTTGCGGTGTCACCAAAAACTAATAGGCAACTTTTGAAATAGCTATCAGAGTTAGATATCGTTTGAAACTAATTTGACAGCTATTTTACAGTTAAGATTACGATTGCTTATTATACTAAGATGTTAGTCGTAATCTGCTTCACAACATCTAATAATATGAATAAAAGATTTACTGCTCTTCAACAGCCAAATAAAATGTCTCCTCTATTGAATTCGGAATTGTTGCAGTCGTAGTGCCTGTTGTTCCAAACATTTATTATTATTTTTTAATGTAACAATTGTAGGAATGTATTGAACTGTAAAAAGATCACATTTAATTAAAAATTTTAAAATCAATTTTTATTTAATTACTCATGTCTGCCGTTTTCACTGAAAAACCCATTCAGCTGTTTTAGTGAACTACAACAACAAAAATTCATTTTATATTATTTTAAGTAATTGAATTATTGGCTGACCATACAGCTGTTTCGAGTATTGCCAAATACCCATCATCAGTGGTCTTGGAAATAATTCT
Organism: Teleopsis dalmanni; assembly: GCF_002237135.1. Lineage (NCBI taxonomy): Eukaryota > Metazoa > Arthropoda > Insecta > Diptera > Diopsidae > Teleopsis > Teleopsis dalmanni. Next base: position 17,748,050 of record NC_051848.1, read on the forward strand.
TGTATTTAATTATTCGTAAATAATTTTTTTAAACTTGAAGTACCAGGAATCAAACTGGTGTCCTGCCAAATTTGAAGCTCAGAGTCAGCGCACCTTAACCAACTAACTCAAAGCCGTACTTGAGTTTTTATGTTCACTAATTTTTCTGGAGTTTTGTTAATTTGCTGTAAAAGCTTTATTAACAAATTCACTTGCTGTGTTTATATATGAACAAAATTATAAACCAGTAGAATAATTGAATTAATTAACTAAACTTTTGCTTATTATTTAAAAAAAATCATATGTTTTTATAACACAAGAGAGAATTTAGACCATATTAAAATAAACCATATTTTCTTTTAAATAATTAATTATTATATCAGACATAAAGTAATTGTTAATGAAATTTCAACAAATATTTACTTATCTTAATAATTTTTTCTTACATTACGATTAAAAATACTTAACAAAAAAATAATGATTATAAAAATAATAATTATAAAATTTTATAAAAAATTATAAAAATCATAAAATTAATTTTATTTTTAATTAAAGACAATGAAAATAATTTTGATATTACTGATATTAAAAGTAACTAGTTCATTCAATTATTTTGAACTTACTGAACTTCTAAAGAACTTAAAAAATAAGCACAGGGATGTTCGCCAATCTTAGTCGCAAATTTTATCTATAAATATTAAATTTGTTTTGGAGAAATAAATAAAGAGGAATCAAATTAATTAATCAATTAATTAATTGAAAGAACTTTCTTTTTGCCAATCTCTATAATAATCATCCATTTTTCCACTGAACATTTATCCTTCCACTAATTTAATAAGATCCTTCTATGTTTGTGTAATAATCATATTATGATATTTTTTGTATATTTCAGCTTTAAATTAGTATTTCATACACAGTTTACCATTACAATTTATAGTCATTGCGTACTAACCAACGTAAGCATAATTCTTGCCTCTTGCTCCTTCCTTAACATTCAATTGCTCACTTACATATATTCATGCATATTTACAGAGCTCGCCACTGTTAAGGAACAGTCAACAGTAATCCACTTTAAAGTCAGGCACAGTTCATACAAACTAGTATTGCCTCTGCTACTGCTTCTTCTTGTGCTTGTGCTTGTGCTTGTGCTCATATGTGATACCTTAAATACTGTGTTAAGAAACTCACTGGTGTATCTATTTTGTACTCTAGCACAAATAAGCAAACAACAACCAAATATTTTACATTAAACATTTATTACCAATCAACACTTATCGTTTATGTGGTACGACAACAGAAAACAAAGTAAAAAATTTTCAGTCTTCTATAACAAATTCTAAATGCATACCAAGGTCAAAAAAAAAAAATTAAATAAAATTATTCCAAGTTTTTGACGTAAATTTTTTTTGTTTATACTGCTGATTTTGAAGTATGCTTAAACATTTAATTAAAACAAGAATTGTGTAACTTCCGCTCTTCTTCAATTACAAGCTCTCTTTCAACATGTTGCTGACACACATTTTAATTGTTGCTCAACATGCAGCTATCAGCTGTTATTGCAGCTGACACACATTGTGCTTAGACACAAAGTTGCTTAAATAGCTACTGTTACTGTAGTGTGCAATGTAATGAAATATGTATAAGAACACTATTCATAATTGCTTTATGTTAGTATATATAATGGCAAAAATAGGCGTGACTATTCATGGCAGATTTATTATATTTATTTAATTAGTTATAATGTAACTGCCAGGAATGTCTGTCCGTTAAAATGGCTGGTATAATATCACAGTAATAAAACAGATATGATATTAAACGGATGTCTACAAGCAATAACAGTGTTTTAAGGTTAGCTTAATTTAAGTAGCATCTATGAAATTGATATATTTAAATAAATAATAGTTTTTACGAAACGTCATAATGTATTGGATTGCTACGATTTTACCTTTTGTAATTCCGTCTCTGCTCTCGTTCATATCTTTAGATTGTCAGTAACCTAACAACTGTCTTATATACTTTCGAAGAAAATATTCGTTAAAAATACAAAAATCACAAACAAAGTTTTTTATAAAAGATATACCCAACTAATTAATTATTATTTACAATTGAAATTAAAAACAATAAATTCGCCTCTTGGCGAAACACAACTTCCCGAAGAAGCGTAAAAAAGGTATCTGTCTAAGTTTTTCTTATTCCTGTCAACTAACAGTGTTGCCGTGTTGCTATGATTTTATATTTTCCAGACCGAATTCGTCACAATATAATACAAAGTTATGAATACCAAATTAATTTTTCGGTAAGAATACTGTTTATGACTTTTCATTCTTATAAAAAGAAAAATATTTTAAATCAAGGTATTACAGCTTAGTGATCGCCAAAGCTTCCTTCATCACACTTCACTCTTCGAATTTCTCTCTCAAAATTGTACCTGACTTCGGGATAATTTCTAACCTTCATTGTTCGTAGATCTTTTTCTACAGCGTCAAAATCCCGCTTTTTACTTCTTGGACTACTTCCAGATATTTGATATTTCTATATTGCAATATACATAAAAACGTATCCTAATCATACTATTTGTTGAAATTTCGTAAGGTAGGTCAAATGTAAATATGAAATAATATTTGTAACATAAAAGCAACACATCAAACTATCAAACTCAATTTCCAAGAAAAAATTTTGACAGTTAAATGAAAATTGACCTTATTTATTATTCCTCACATATTGAATGAATTCTATATCATTGGTCTTCTAAATTATTCAAATATGTCACACCATTTTGCTGCAATTGCCAAAAAGTATTTTAAATTATATGCGAATAATTTTAAATTGGCACAAAAGGATCCACATTTCAGTGACGTGTATATCATAGAAGACGTGGAAATTAATGAACAATTAACTGAGTCAATGGATCAGCTTTGGGTCGATAACCTTAACAAAAACTATCCAAATCAGACTTATTTTGTGGATAATACTGTTATTATTCAATACCAAGGATCAGCGTTTACTGATGAGATAGATGGTATTACCGAAAAATAATAAAAATTCACATTTAACAAAGTTACAGAAATATGTTTTATTCAGTTTTTGTTTTTTGTATATAGAAGTTCAATGAAATTACGCTTATTGCTTTCAAGATCCATATGATATAGACAGTCATATGGCAAATGGTCACAGCACTTGTACGGTTATTTTTTTGCCATGACTAATCCGCATGCTTCATAGAGTCATCACAGTTGTCGCTTTCGTGTCTTTAGTGTTACTTTAGTACTTTATGGTTGTACCTGAATTTAAAAGGTAATTATTTTTATACTGATGCATTGAGTTCTGAGCTTTAGACTGTTATTCTGTGTTATTCTCATCTCATTCATTAGAGCGACCCGAATGGTGGTCTATTTTGGTCTGATATTTTTGATGAGATCAATTTTCGGTACAGACACCGCACACCACTTAATATTACCACAAAAACGATGTTGTCTTCTGTATAATACGAATTCGTTTGTTTGTTAAATTGTGTATTGACTACATACGTACATGAATTGATTTTTACTTAGTACTTTATATAAAGTCGATCCTGCATTTACTTTTTTGTGGCATGAATCGACAACTTTTTTTAACCATTGTGAATGTATTGGTTCTTTTGTTCTAGTAAGCATTTCTATGTGTATCGTTCCATGGTCAGCCGTCTTTCTTTGCAGGACACAAGGTCCTGCCATTAAACTAACTCAGCATGGGGTGTTGACGCTCCCTTAAATTGTAGGTTTTAATAGCCAAGCACCGCAGACATTTCAAGGATTTCGATATTCTCTTCGCTCAACTACAAGGAGGCTTCTTAAAATGACTGTAGGTGGGTTGATAAATCTTTCACATCAACTTTGCGCAATTTATTTCATCTGATAGCTTCTTAGCTTAATAGGAGCAATTTGAATTGCTCACACTCCCTACACAAGAACGGTTCACAGTCATTTCTTTCGTTATTTTTGTGTCTCTCATGTCCCGAAACTGAACACAAAATGGAGTGTTTGTTTTTTTCCAGATTATTTGACGTCTACACTAACAAGACTTTCACAAGATTGTTATATTAGATTGTAACTACGCATTATTTTCGTCTTTTATGTAGACACCGGGTTGTTGAGAAATAGTTGATAATTGTTCAGCATTCGTGAATATAAGTAACGTAGAATATAGTAGACATATGTTAAGAAGCGGTTTTCTATTAAGAACTCTTGTAAGTGAAATCCTAATAAATCTGTGATATATAAACACTAGTTATGGTCTCTCTTAGCCAAACGAGGAGATTAAAAAATATTTAAAGTCATACACCTATTAATATGTATATACGACATATATATATTACCTACTATTAATTCCCTTATGAGATTAGGGAAGTCAGTTAGAAATTGCCAAGAACCAGTAAATGAAATTAAAGGGTTTCTTTCTCTTCTTATTTTTCTTTCTTTGTCCCTTTCACTCTGATATCCTTTCTTTTTCTTTGTATATTCCTCCTTTCTTACTATCTTTTTAAAATAAAAATTAATAACATTTAAACAATCATGAGAAGGGTTAGGTGGTCTCCGTCTTAAAGACTCTTTAAAGAAACGACCTTATCAACCCGAAAGAGAAGCCTACATTCCCCCAAACAGAAAATTCATCTTCAAGCGTAGCACATCCAGCACACCAACGTACTAGTCAACAAAGTATCCTGTTGTCATTCGGAATGAATTTATTTAACGATGTACGTTTTAGCTCAAGTGTCATTTGTGAGTAAAGTATTTGTAAAGTATATTGCCAGAGTATATAAGGACCTTTTTATTAAGGTACAAATTAAAGTTTTTTCTCCGAGCAAACTCGAAGTCTTCTCAACTGCTTGCGCGTGTTTATAAATTTCAGTTCCGTTAATATTATTTTTCCCTCTGGTTTTTATGGTTTTGTTCTTTTCTTATTTTTCAAAAATATTTTATTTTATTTGCCATGTCAAACTCATCACCCTTTGTACCACTTGAAATGTAACTGTATTCTATATTTTAGTTATGTTAGACACGATTGACATTCCTGTTTTCCACCTTCCGACAGATGGATTTCGTATTACTGCTCTCAGCAGGACCACAAGTTTCTTGTGTATTGAAGGCCACAGTTACAAATAGAACTGGGAAAGTAATTTCCTGTCTAACAAAATGACAATATGAAGAATTATTCTAGTGGCGGGCGGGAAATAAATTGTTTGCAAAGTCTTGTAGGAGAAGAGGGCACGGACTGACGATGTAATTTAACAAATACAAAAAAAATTACATAAAATTTGTTCCGTAAACTTTTTGGATATAAATTTAATTGTCTATGAAATTGTTTTGTGAATATTTGAGGTACGAATATTTTATTTACGTTTAAAATATTTTCAAATCTCTTATTTTTCTTTATTATTTTGTTAACTATTTGCACATATATATTATTAACTGTGAGCTAATTTAACAGAAAATAAAAAAAATAGTTTATAAATTATTAAAGAAAATGAAGAACATTCGTATGTTCTTTCAAATAATTTACAATACAATTTCATAGACAATTCAATTTGTATCCATTAAGCTTACGGAATAAATATATATAGTTTTCTCATAAAATTATATCAAAATTTTTTGGTGTACAACAAACTTTAATATTAGTGGTGATCTTTCTTTTGACAGATCAGTTATCAAGGTTAGAATATCTAAATTATGCAGCATAATAGATGGTTCTCTGTTCTTAATTTGTACCCAGAGAGGAAGACAGAAAGAGATAAAGGCTCTAAGTGCTAGTAACTCCATCAAATCACAAAATAATTTTAAGAGGTTTAGTTTAGATTATGTGGAATCTATGAGTAGTAATTTAATGCACCCACAAAGTGTAACAATTGTAATGTTATGATGTATAAACTCTACGCTATATATCTGTAGTCCTGGTAGTCTAAGTTCAAAACTTAGTTAAAAATTTAAAGCTATTTCATCTGGGATTCTTTTAAATACCCGTATCTGTACTCATATGTTTTTGATGGCATTAAATTTTAAAATGTGTATGTTTAAACAAAACTGCCCGTGTTTTGGATATATGGATATTGATCCCAATCTCTGTGAAAAGTGAAATTCTGCTACAAATAAACGCTTTATTCTCACAATGAATTCATTTGCATTTGCATTTGCATTTGCCTTTGTAACTTTAACTCATTTTCAATTCAAATCAGTGTCAATAGCTGCTTTATGTGCGTATCAACGATTTATTCAATTCCTACGCATCCGGCATGAAATCAAAATGTATTTACAGTACGGCTCGACTACATTAACGGACTATCGAACCATCAGAAGTCAAACAGTTCTGGTTGCTTCTTCTTCTTCTGGTTGCCGTTGCGTATGAGTGGCTTTCGGTTTGATGACGGTTTTTTCTCGAATGTTCTTCTTCTTCTGCTCCTTGCGTTCAAAATGTTTACTTATGCTAAATATTATCACTGAGAAAGTAGAGGATGCCAGAGTCGATGGAGTTGATGTTGCTTTCATTTAATTTGCATAATGTTTGTGAAATGTTCTGAATTTAGTTATTCCTTTCAGTCCAGAGATGCAGGTAGGGGTAGTTGAAACTGTTTTTGCAGTTGCATTAACGAATGCATTAACGAAACTTAGTCAATGCAGAAGTAATTTATGCGAATATTATTGTTTGATTAACCGGTTCACTCAGGTATGATATGGTTAAACTATAAGTTGAGTTAGATAAGTACGGTGTTGGTCGATTCATCTACCTGTCCATATAAAACTTGATATAAAACTTGAAGGGTTCAAATTTATTTTAAAACTGTGTTAAAGTCTCAGTCTAAGATGCTGTCTCAGTCCGAGATGTTCTAAGTTATCTAAAACGCATCATACGCATCATGCATGTACTAAATATTGAGAATGCACTTTTTGTGTCTTTCTTGCAGTTGCGGCCAAAATTATAGACGGGAAAATAAAATCGGTTAGCATGGTTAGCATGGTAACCCGATGTTAGTCAGCCTACCAACAATAAAACCGATATCTCAATTTATAGAGTCTTCCATATTGAACAGTTGCTAACTTGTGAGTAGATGTGAGTAGATGTCTGTCTGTATATTGTTGAACTTTCCCATTTTCCATTTAATTGAATAATGCAGAAATACTTCAGTAAGTGTTTGCATGTGTTAACGGTGTGCCTAGATAATTCACACGTTTCAGATGGATTCCTAAGTCACCTTAAATGGCTAGACCACCAACATCATCGCAAATATTATAGTTTGTCGACATGTACATGTAATTTATACTGAACTGACGGCCCTTAAAACAATTGAATGTGTTGTGAATAGATTAAATATGTATATTATGGTTCACAATGCCGCTTTCGTAATATTAACTACTTCTGTTTGATGCTGCAGTGGCCAGCGCCTCTTTTAATTAAAAATATTCTTTTGAAAACAAACATTTTTTTACAAAATTGTTTACTTTAATTGATTCCTGATTTTCCATTACAGCATTCTAACGCTTTTGTTTCTTTTAATTTATTTTAAATAACCTCCTCTTATCTTCCTCTTTATCGGATTGCATGTCGAAAGTATTTAAAATTCAATTAAAATATTTCATTTTTCCATTCTCAATTTTACATGAAATATTTCTCAATGGAGCTAGCAGCTAAGTACATTTATTTCATGATTGAATGATATTTGTTTTTTGTTTTTTTTTTGTTTTTAATTTAATTAACTTATTTTTGTATCAAAGACAAAGCGTTATTGAATTAACTTTACTCTTCAATTTAATAAAAAATTTTCATCTTCATTCATTTTAACTTGCTACAACAAAAACTTCCGAAATAATTAATGATTGAGTGCAGAAGTGGATCCGTCATCTACTTTTCTGAAATGTACTTTAACAAAGTTGACACCTAAAAGTTATTCTTATTTAAAAATTAATCCAACATCATCCTTCTGGCTTTCATGGAATCAAATGATGTTATGGATTTATCAAGAGTCTTACCTTCTAAGTTCTGAATAGCACAACTCCTGTTCCGTTATCTACTTTTCTAAAATGGAATTTGACAAAGTTGACACCTATAAAGTTTAATTTTACCTATATTCTCTGTATGTGGCATTTTATTGTCTTGAAATTAGTCCAACATCATCATTCTGGCTGTCATGGAATTAAATGATATTAAGGATTTATCAAGAGTCTTAGCTTCTAAGTTCTGAATAGCGTAACACCTGTTCTGTTATCTACTTTTCTGAAATGGAATTTGACGAAGTTGACACCTATAAAGTTTAATTTTACCTATATTTTCTGTATGTGGCATTTTATTGTCTTGAAATTAGTCCAACATCATCATTCTGGCTGTCATGGAATTAAATGATATTAAGGATTTATCAAGAGTCTTAGCTTCTAAGTTCTGAATAGCGTAACACCTGTTCTGTTATCTACTTTTCTGAAATGGAATTTGACGAAGTTGACACCTATAAATATGTCACCTATATGAAGTTGGAAATATTTCACCTATTGGTAAAATATTCTCTGTTTATGGCATTTTATTATCTGGAAATTAGTCCAAAATCATCATTTTGCCTTTTATGGAATTATGGATTTATCAAGAGTCTTAGCTTCTAAATTCTGAATAGTACAACTTCTGCATACTTTTGCCCCTGAAGGATATTCATACATAAAATTTAAAAAGTTTTTTTCGGATTCCATTTTTTAAAATGACTAAGAGTTTATAATCAAAACAAGTATCTGCAGATTAATACCTAATAAATCAGGTTCCGTGGTTTAGATTTTGTTAATCTAATTTCTTATATATATTATTTAAAAAATATATTTTTAATTTCTTTCCTCCTCGTTTCTTAGTTTATGTGCTTGACACATTTTTGCTTTATATGAAAACTTTTCTTGTTTCTTTCTCTAAACCATTCAATATCACACCTGATCTTACGTTTGTTCCCTTGTAATTTTTAATATCATTTAAAACAAATCCATATCTATAAATAAATCGCTTCAATGCAGTTATAATTTGAGAGGCTTCCGAACAGAGGCATCAATTATGTGAGTTTCCTCTACAGATGAACCGAATTTTCTTCGTTCTGTTCGCATAAATGGGTTGCCATTAAATCGTAAAATCCTTCATTGACTTTTACACCAACGCCCAAAGTAAAAGATACTTTGAAAAATGGACTAAATTTTTAAAATGGTTTAATTCGGAAATAAAATTTTACATATGATAAATTTTGATAGCGCAATTCACCTTTGTTTTAGTGCTTACGCATAAAATCCGCGCGAAGGTGTTCGATTTTATGGCCTCCCCGTGAAATGCTTGAGTCGTTCTGGATGCTCTATGCGGACGCCAAAAAAAACGAATTTCATGGATGCGTGTGTAATCATTGGTCGCCTAATTGCGCTCATTCAACGCCTGCGAAGCACCCATCACTGCGCGGCGCGGCACTTCGTTATCAACGCACATCCATTTAATAGGTTTGTGCACCTCCGCCTCCTTCCCCACTAACAGTTGTTCGTTCTTCCATTTGAATATACACAGTTTTATGAATGAAAATATTTTAAGTGCGAACTTTGCCATTAAAATGACTATCGTCGCTCGAAATGACTGGAGATGTTGCAATAAAAGTGTAAAAGTGGGTGCGACAAATCTGCACGGAGTAAATGAGGCGAGAACGATGAAATCCATTTAAGAATTGAAAATGAAAAATGTCAATAAAAATTCTTCGCGCTGATTGAGTTCATTCTTGCGTGATTTCTCTTTAGAGACTATGCCAATGTTAATACAAAGGTCAAATTTTTGTGTACTCTTGGATGTATGCAAAGGCTACACAATGCTTCAACTCAATATTTAAATACATTTATAATAATTGTGTCCAGTTTTTTAAATGGAATAAAAAACTAAGATGCCCGATAAAGAGATTACACTAACAAGATCTTCCCATCGTTTTTATAAAAATTTATTTTGTGGCTGTAGCAATTAGAATTGACAGTTTTTGTCACACCTTAATCATCTTTAAAGAGTACTGGGTTATCATACCTCCAGGCCAAAGGCCATACAGTATCACATAGTTACTTTTCGTGAATGCAATGGCCTACCGGCAGTAATATGTAAATGTTCACTGCCTTATATGCAGCAATTCACTTCAATGGCATATCCAACTTGACTAAAGAAATTTGATGTAAAAAATTGTCTAAATTTTTGTCTAAAGTTTTAACAAACTGGGCATGTCTAGCGGTTGTTAAACGATCCATATTATAAAATGCCAAACCCGAATATAAACACTAGAATCAGAACCATAAATGTTACTTATACATATTAACTGATAAAAGAAAAGAAATCTGTACCAAGACTACTATAAAACTATGTCCGATCGGGAATGCAATAAAAATAAAAAGAGATGGATTAAAGAAATTGAGGAAAACCTGATGACGGTTAATATAGAAAATCGTACGATTATAAGAGACATATGGTGAATGAATTAAAATGATTGTTTTAAAATTATATCTATTAAAAGTTAAGTACCATTAGTCAGCGCCATGAATCATATACCTCTGTATCAGAGTTTCAAAAATTAATTCATTAGGCATAAACATTTTTTATGGCTTTCATAAAGAGTTTAGAGCCTAGTTGACATTTAAACAATTACTTCGATGCTTCGATTATGGAAGTATCAAATTCTATTTGTTCGAGATATTGATGTTAACTAATTATATATAGATCGAATCTATAATACAGTTATAACAGAATTAGATCCTATAAGTTACGGTTCACAGTTGTGCTTTTCAAAAATATATAGTTGCCGTTTTTTGTCATAATATTACTTGATCATGTCATGATTTTAATTTTGGTCTTAATACTTCCTTAACATATTCAATTTTCTTTAACTATATGTGAATCTTATAATTTGTAGGCAGTAACGGAATATCTTCTACATATATAGCACGATGGAAACAGATGATTTTTGTTCCAAGAAAAAAATTCGTGAGGGAGTAAGGAAACAGTAGTAGTATTAATAGATATACAAATGTCTTGTATATATTACGGAAAAGCTACTTTATTATAACTTTGATTTAGGCGATAATCCATAAACCAAATTCCTTATATTGTCTTCATTTTACATTTGATGCACTATAGGTTGTAATGTTATGAGTTCAGAAAATTCATAGAAAGATTTGATATTTATAGTACTGACACCTTATACTTGTTCTGACCTTTTCTTCTTCACAATTATATGTTTACGTTAATGTTCATATATATGTTTACGATTTTCTGGGTCCATTTAAACTAAAAATCGTCCTCTCATGCTTGATAATTTTCCTTTAAGTAAAAAAAAAAACACTGATATTCCTCAAGTTAAATACAGCAGTTAAATTATAATCCCAGTAAATAGTACATAATCCTTCCATCCTTAATACTACACTTCTACATCCCTTCAGTTAGTTGCAGTTGTCCACTTAAGTACATGATAAATAAATTTACATGCAAGTAATCAAGGCACTGACACTCGAAGGCAATTCAAATGATGTACGGTAATCACAACAGTTTGTTACTGTCACTCAAAGTGTAAAAGCTCTGACATAAATATTGCGTTCCCTGACCAAAATAATGGCACGCATAGTGCCACCTTCCCGAAAAACTCACTTAAGAGCCGAACCATCAGCTTAGAACTCAAGCAAAGCCCCAATACATACTACGAAAAATGCTCTACTAAGTGTCTATCATAAATTCAACAACAATGGCTATGGTAATGATGGAATGTAGGGAAAGGGTGTGTGTTGTGTGTGTATGTATGAATGAGTATGAATGAGAATGACTGCATATGATTGTGTACAATTGTGTATTGCAGGGCTATTTGGGGTGAATTGATGTTATTAGCATCATTGACGGCGGTTCCATGTCATTCAAAGTTATGCAGCAGCAAGTTGAGTGTACATTTGAAATATTTTTCATTCATTCTATGCTTCTCATATCAACAACAACAACATCTACACCAAGAACAACAATGAAAATAATAACAACAAATGGCAAATGACAGAGCACAAAAGCAAGTACTGGACAGTCAAGTGCCAATGAAATAAAAAAATCTTCACAGAAACAAACGCATTTCGGACGGCTAAAGTAAGCAGTTAATACGTTTCGACGGACGTGAGCTTGCAGTTGGAGAAGATATTACAGACCAAGAAGACCGTAAATATTCCTATAAGATGAGAAGTTAAAAGTCGCAAAATATAAAAGTAAAAAATAAGACATAAGACATAAGACTTTAAATGCTAAACAAAAACATTAAGTGATGTGAGAAAGTATTTATAAAAACGTGACAAAAAGTTTTCTATGCAAAAACAGAAGCAATTCAAATTAATTTATAAATTTAGTGATTTAATTATAATAATTAAATTTGAAAATAGTTTTATGAAATCAAAAATTCCAAAAGAAAATTAAAAATCAATGCATATAAAACAGGAAAAAAATTAAAAAAAAAAATACGGAAAAAAACTACAACGGAATACGGAAGATATATATAAAAAATATGTCATACACAACAATTTGTTATACTAATGTGGATGATATTTCATCCAAACAACAGCAACAACAACCACACATACCATCACCTCTTTTGAACTCCAATAATCAGTGCAGTAGCAGTGCCAATAGCCTTGAAAATGATACCAATCCCAAATTGAAAATCCACAAAAATGTACACAACAAACCAAAATTACCAACTCCAACAAAAACTACATCAACCCCAATGCCAACAACTGTAGCGATGAATTGTAGTATCAACACAGCAGGAAATACAAATGATGCCACCCAACTACCATTGTGTATCGTACATGATTCCGCTGCTGCGGAGGGTATTAACAATATGGGCTTTGTGGGTAATTTTCCCGCACATACCGGCAGCGGAAGTCAACAGAGTGCGCTAGCAATGGAAGAAGTGCAACGTCGTCGTTCTGAGTATGCGATAGCCTATGCAACGGATGCCTTGCAAAGTGATAGTAACTATTTAAGCAGTATTAATCGGACACGTCCACTGTCGTATGTTCAAACGAAATTAACCAAAAATGGCTATGCTAGTGTGCTGCAAAGACAGGAACTTGAAGATACAACAACAATGATGAGCAGCAATCAGCGACCGTGTATGAACACCAAAAAGTACGCAAATATATTAAGTAATGGTAGTTCTGGTAATGTATCTATTGAAACAACACTTCAAATTTGAGTTTCGTAAAATTTCTTCATAGGTGTTTGTAAGACATTTGAATTATAGCCTGCATCCAATTGCACAAAGTGCTGACATAATGGTGCGTTACAATAACAATGACATATCTACAACGATATGACATTCGATATTTTGGAAAATTTTGTGAAATACACGTAGTGCAGTTTAATTTTCTTGAAACATTTGAATGAACCAAAACTAATAAACATATATTTTCAATAGATCCTTGCCGTCACATTTTTTTGATTTTCACTGCTTCTCCAAGACAACAGTCTTATTCCAAGACAACCTGACGATGGTCGTCTGTTATCTGTTTCATATTTTGCTCTAATAAAATTATTTCACTTTATTGTCTTCACTGTATGTTGATATGGTTCCAAGCTAGATGCTTGGTTGTTCTTTAGTGCCACCGCTATCTCGTGACAACTTGCGTGTCGGTGTTGCTCTGCCAGATGCAAAATTTAAGCGGGTTTTAATGACTTGCCGACCAGAGTGATGTGCTTCTTCAACAGTGAAACTGGCGTTCAATCACAGCACCATCACTGCAAACCCACACTTTTTTCGACATCAAACATCGTTTTTCTTAAGATATATCAGTAATCATAACTTCACTAGAATATGTAGTCTGAAATGTCATCTTTCAAACACGTATTCGTATGACAAAATCGGATAAGTGTTGCCCGATATATGGTACTAACACTATATTAAGATAAGAAACCGCGAATACTTTTTAATATCATCCAATATGTGCATATGCATCTGTTTTAACAATTTTTCATTTAGTTGAATATAACTTTTCGATTACATGTATCAAAAATATTTAAATCTTTCAGATTTTTTTAATAGTTTACTTACTCTCTAATAATACTTCCTCCTATCAGTAGTAAAACAGAAAATAATTAAAAAAAGACTTAATCAATTAGATCTTATTACCATCAACTCAAGTGCTTATCCATACAAGCAAGGTTAGCTTCCTTCTACCATAAAATATTTAAAATTCATCTTCTCATCATATGTAAACTATCTGTATTGAAGTTAAAAAATAATCTCCCATATCTTCCTGCTTTTATTTCAGTTCACAAAATAATCTATGCAATGGTGGCATATCTGGTAATCACATACTACCTACCAAAATACAAAATAATACCAGTCCGAATGGACAGAAGAAGGGCACAGTTTCATTATCACACCTACCGCAGCGTCCACCAGTTGATATTGAATTTTGTGATATATCCTATTCGGTGTCGGAAGGACGACGACGTGGCTTTAAAACAATACTGAAAGGCGTTTCGGGTAAATTTCGAAATGGCGAGCTTACTGCAATTATGGGTCCATCTGGTGCTGGCAAGAGTACGCTTATGAATATTTTGGCAGGTTACAAGTAAGTAAACACACACATGTTCTTTCAAATAAATAAAGGTAAAGCGATGTACATTTCAAAATAGGTGCTCTGCGGTAATCCCGTGCCGTTGTAATTTAATAAGTTTTTTTAATGCATATAGAGCAGATTAGTTATTTCGCCTTCAAATTTTTTTTCCTTATTGTTGGATTTGTGGGGCTTCTCAGATTTAATGCGTATGAAATTCATTGAGGTCGAAAGATACAATCAAAACACTAACTTTCAATTCCATTTATGCTCTACTCGTATGCAACATAAAAACTTATTCGACTTCCTTGAATACACGAGGTCCTTACTGTTTTTAGAACACAGCAATATGTTAAAAAGTGGACTAGTTGGGAAAGTAAATGTGGCTTCACCACAAATCACTTTTAAACCAATTACCCTATTAAAATTTAAGGCTTCAAGACTTAACGTATAGAGTTTTGATTAAAATCTAAAAAGGTCACTAAAAAGTTTTGATGAATTTATCAAATCAGGATATAACATACATACATACATACATGCATACATACATACATACATACATACATATAATTTTTCATCATTCGTGATAGATTTTTCTGAGCTATTTGGTATTGTGTTTAAGTAGTTAACTTTAAATTTCGTCCAACTATTAAACGTTCGACATTTAATCACAACAGTTCCATACGTTCAAGTCATTTTCTATGATTCTATAAATAAATATCCTTGACGAAGTTTTATTTTAATAACTGCATGTCTTCTCTCCATCTTACAGAACGGCTCAATTGAGCGGCTCAGTATTGATAAATGGCAAAGAACGCAATTTACGTCGCTTCCGGAAGCTGTCTTGTTACATTATGCAAGACGATGTGCTCATTGCGAATCTCTCTGTCCGTGAAGCAATGATGATATCTGCCAATCTGAAATTGGGTAAGAACATGAGCAAGGCTGCCAAAAAAGTTGTTGTTAATGAAATTCTCGAAACGATTGGCTTAATGGAATCAAGCAATACTCAGACTTGTAATCTCTCGGGTGGACAACGTAAACGTCTGTCTATAGCATTAGAATTGGTCAACAATCCACCTGTTATGTTTTTCGATGAGCCCACATCTGGCCTAGACAGTTCAACATGCTTCCAGTTAATATCATTGCTCAAGTCATTAGCACGTGGTGGCCGCACTATAGTTTGCACTATTCATCAACCCTCTGCACGTTTATTTGAGAAATTTGATCATCTCTATATGTTGGCCGAGGGACAATGCATGTATCAAGGACGTGTACGCGGCTTGGTGCCATTTTTATCATCATTAGGTTACGATTGTCCATCATATCACAATCCAGCTGATTATGTGCTCGAAGTAGCCTCGGGTGAGTACGGCGAATGTGTGAGCAAGCTGGTGTGTGCTGTTAAGAGCGGTATGTGCAAGAAGTACAGTCAAAAAGACTATGGTGTTGGTTTGGTTAATGCAAAGGTTATAGCAAATGACATAGCTAAGGGTGGTGGTTGCAGTAGTGGTGTAAATGCCAGCACTGCCACTACAACTGTAACACTGGAAGATGAGAAAAATAAACTGGATGAATTACCAACAGCCGAAGATGAATTGGGCGAACTTAAACCACCGAAACTAGAAACACAACAATCACAACAATCTGATTGCACTGTTATAAATATGTCCATGCCTAGCAATGGGAATAGTAGTTCTGGTGCCATACCGTTTGGCGCGAATGGCAACGATGATAGCTGCAGCTTCAGTTCAAAGGGAGGTCAGAGCGCCCATGCAGTGGGAACTAATGCTAATACGGCTGGCTGCACTACATCGTTATTGGATTCGCATGAGAGTGTTATAACATTACCGAATAAGTCGGGTTTCCCCACAAGTGGCTGGACACAATTTTGGATATTGCTCAAACGTTCCTTCGTTACAATAATGCGTGATCGCATGCTGACGCATATGCGTCTGGCATCGCATATAATTGTTGGTGCAATTATTGGCATGATCTACTACGATGTTGGTAATGAGGCTTCCAAAGTAATGAGCAATGCTGGTTGCATTTTCTTTACAACTTTATTCACCATGTTTACGGCCATGATGCCAACTATTTTAACATGTAAGTTTATTCCATTATTAACAAAAAACATTTTGTTCATTTTTTTAATTTACAGTTCCAACCGAGATGTCTGTATTTGTGCGAGAACATCTCAACTATTGGTATTCGTTGAAAGCATTCTATTTTGCCAAAACCATGGCTGATCTGCCATTTCAGGTAAATTAATAGAAATATAAATATCCCTTTGGATTTTTGTTTTAATTTCTCCATTTCAATGCAGATCATCTTCTCAAGCGTTTATGTGATTGTTGTCTACTATTTGACTTCCCAACCTATGGAATTGCAACGGGTATCGATGTTCGTTTTTATTTGTGTCCTTACCTCCCTGGTGGCTCAATCGCTCGGTCTACTTATCGGCGCTGGTTTGAATATCGAGGCAGGCGTATTTTTAGGCCCGGTCACGACAATACCTACAATATTGTTTTCGGGCTTCTTTGTCAACTTCGATACCATACCAGGTTATCTGCAATGGGTGACTTATGTCAGCTATGTACGCTATGGCTTTGAAGGTAAGCGTTGAGAATTTATCACATAATTCCTTTGGTAATAATTGCTTCTCTACTTATCTCTTATCTCAGGCGCTATGGTCTCCATTTATGGCATGGATCGTGCTAAATTACAATGCAGTGAAATGTATTGCCACTTCCGCAGCCCCAAAAAGTTCCTCGAAGAAATGTCCATGGACACTGCAGTTTACTGGGTCGATGCGGTGGCACTAATTGGCACATTCATCGCTCTACGTATAATCGCGTACTTCGTATTACGCTGGAAATTGCATTTGATACGTTAAATATCGTTAGTCTATTATTATTAATATTAATATTATGATTATTATTAGTATGTCTGCATATATATATATATATATGTATATATATATATATATGAATAATTGTAATTGTATTTGTAACTGAATTTGTACTAGAAATTAGTGAACATAATCATTTTCATCAGGATCATTTTACTCAATTGACAAATACGAGTATTTATTATTGTTTTATGTATTTTAATTGATAATTCGTTCCGTTTAGTAAATTAGCAATGCGATATTATTATCAATTAATTAATAAACTTAAGTATTTTTTATATATTATTTTAATACTTACATCTTAATTGGTAGCAAATTGTATGTACGTGCTGTTATGACTATTTTTACACCTTAGGATACATTTAAATGCGTTTGTAATCCACAGATAAAAAATACAAAGTGATTATTATTAAGTACTATTAGTTAATTAATTAAGGGTGCATGTGTGCATGAGGTGCTTTTTTTCTATTCATTTTTAATGGATTTTTTTTATCAATTTAATGTTTATTTTTAATTATTTAATTATTTTTAATTTTTAATTTTTTATATGTTTATTACAATTTTTTATGAATTCTTTAATTTTAAAAAAACCTATAAATATACACAAAGCATTATCGAGAGACATACCAAATATTATTGAAATTACAATAAAATTGTAAACTCCAGCAAGATATAAACAAAATCGATACATATGTGATTTATTATTAATATTAGTAACATTTCAGACACGTAATAAAATTTAAAATATTTTAAAATATGTATTGCAATGTGCAATGTGATCACAATTTCATTGTCTCATGATTCCTTCGAAACAGTGCTGATTAGCTGATTAGCTGAATGCGATGAATATTGTTAAATTAAAAACAAAATAAAAAACTTTGAACTCATACTTTAGTTTTCAACTATTTTTGATATATATTTTTTAAAAACTATAACAAGTGGTATTGTATATTTTGTTATTATTTTGTCAATTATCAATTTATTTATATGGGCTCAGCAAGGAACTACATATCTCAAAATTGACAAATCTCTTAGGGTCGCAGTCTTATTCTAATGAGTTAGAATAATTGAGGTACCTCTAGACAGAAATACTTAGACTTACCTCTAAACTTTGTATATTGAATTTGTTTGCTAATAATTATAATTAATTATTTAATACTTATTTGAAATTAAGTTTTTGTGAAAGAATATTTATAATTTACGAGACTCACATATGTCACACTCACATATATAAAGAAGTTTTCAAAATTTTACATGTGTCACTGACTCAATTGATAGAAATAACTCTTCGTATTTAACACTCTTCATAAAAATAGTATTTCAGTTTCAGTTTCAGAAATAATAGGTATACTAAACTGCTCAAGCAGTTTTGTCAGTTCAAGATTTCCATTATAGATAACTTGTTGCATTTCTGAAAAGAATGATCTATAAAATTTTCTATTGTATATTAAGATTTTTAGATATATAAACTGAAGAGTTGTAAATACCTGATCCCTCTATAGCTATATTTTCAAAAATTATAAAACAAATTCTTGACTGATTACTGAAAATTAATAAATGACAATTGAACTTATCGATTTGCTTCGATACTGAGTTGTAATTGTAGTACCATTGAAGAAATAAAAGCACATTCATCCGAATTTCAAGGTATCTCTCTTAACGCAAGATTTTACTGTATGGGTGACAACTGGGCTAATGTATCACCACATCACTAAAAATAAAATAAAATCATTGTTATACAGAATAATGATATTTATTACAAGACTAGTTATATACTTCAATATAGTAATGGCAAAAAAAATATTTTCTTAAGGTCGTTGGTTGTTAGGTTGTTAGCCCTAACTTCAGGAGAATATCTCCAGAAGTTGAAGAGCACTGAAAATTTCATTACACTCTATAAATGTATGAAATGCAGAGTAGTTTTCATGTTATTTGTGCAGAATATTTGATTACACTGTTACACTTAGTGACATATAGTCCGCTTATTTGTTAGGATCATAAAATACTTCTATACATAATAACCAATGGTTTTGTCAATGTTTTATAGAAATAAAATGTTAATATAGCAAATGAAAAAATGTTAAATGTTAATTGTCATCTTTGG
The DNA here is from genome assembly GCF_002237135.1 of Teleopsis dalmanni. Classification (NCBI taxonomy): domain Eukaryota; kingdom Metazoa; phylum Arthropoda; class Insecta; order Diptera; family Diopsidae; genus Teleopsis; species Teleopsis dalmanni. The sequence goes on from NC_051848.1 coordinate 17,767,632, forward strand.
GTATTCACGTCTTCCAAGCCGTTTATTAAAAATAACTTCAAAATATTTAAAGAGGCTGAATACTGGTATTCTAAGAAAAAATTTTTCTTCTACTCAAAGAAGGGACTAAAGTAGTGCATTATCTAGTGCACTATTTGTAGCTGCTCACAGTCATAGGTGTGTTAAATTTGTTTCTACCATATATATAAAATCACCATTCTTTATATATACATTCTTTATATAAAAATCAAAATTGGTACTTATTAGAAGGGTTTCAATCTCCACCATTTCGTAGGACCACAACGTATTTAAAATTTATTCCTTTCGATAGAATAGTCTGGCAGATATGATGTACCTACCATTCAAAACCAAAGAATTGAGAGAATACTAGGTCAGTATTTGTGGGATCTAGTTTATAAAATAACTTTTTATAAAAATACAACTATTTCTGCTATTACAACCGCCTTGTATGTCCAGAAATACCAAATAAGGCAAGGTATTCTCAAGAAGCAGATTCACTGACAGATGACACTGTATATTGGTAAATATTGACTTATTAAATACCTCTTGCCATATGATTTTATTCCAACGCCAACTTTTTTGTAGAGAGCATAGAGTGTAATGATAAAATAGGTTCTTTAATTCGATTTCAGAAATTGTAGGAAGAGACCAAAATAAAGCAAGAGGCACATAATTTATTATTTATTACAATCCAACTAAAAGTCAAATATAGTTATTATTTATTATATTTATAAATTTTTTAAAAAAATTTACTTGTGATCAATTTTATATAAAAAAAGACTTCACAGCACTGAGACTTCTTAGGCTTTCGGCTATATACACTATATTATTATGGGACAGCGTACCACATTATCTTCCACTTACATTATTTTACTAATTTGTATAGGTTTAAACGCTTTTGATTTAACTTCGCAGCCTACTTTTTGGCAGCATGCTTAGAACAATTGCAGCTTTTGTAACCAAAAGCTCTCAGATAATTTATAATTAAAATTAAAAAAAAACTTTTATGAGTCAGAATCGGAAACAATGAAAAGTTATTTAGAATTTAAAAAAGTAAATCGGTAGAAATCCACACATCAATATGTTTACAGAATATGGCTTGCTTATCATCAACTCAGGTCAAGAAATTTCTGAGAATGTCGATCTTCAGAAAATTAATTTTTGTTTTGAATTATCGCAACAAATAATAAATTTATATATAAAAAAATAGAGTAGGAAGCTAGAATCATTTATACAGACCTTTCAAGATACGGAAGTAGATAATCCACTGAATTCAATACCACAAAGTATTTTGTGTTGCAAATTTTTAAGAAAAATATGACTAATAATTTACTAAAAAAAATAATTATTTTAAGAACTTGATTTATAAATTTATAAATATCAATTTAATAATTTATTTAGGTATTTAGGGTATTTAGTAGAGAGCATCAGTATGGAAACGGAATGCCCTCTTCAATGAATGGAGAAAATGTCTTCAACTAAAAAATCACATTACGTATATATGTCGCTTTAATACCTGACATCCTATATACGTATATTATACGTACATAATAAACATTCGTATCCATGCATTTATGGACGTAGTTGGGAAGCGTGTTATACTCTTAATTCAAATATGGCTTCAATTTCTACGCAATGGCTACCTGATCATACAAATGCTTTTGCCACCGGTTTATAGCATTTAGGGACAACCATTATCCACATGAGCCATTTCTTTTATTATAAAATATTGTAAAATATTTTCTCGGGCACAGTCTTACGTCCATGCACTCATTATTAAAATCTTTTTAAAAAAATTACGAAGTTCACTTAGTCTTCATTCCATCCATAGAATAGTGAACGAATTAATAAGTCAACGCACCAAGACGGACGTTGAATATACACTCATCTGAAGTGCCATCGAAAGCTCGAATCACCTCCAAAAACATCACAGGGTTTTAGACTCAAACATAATTTCGATTTTATTAACCAGATGGTATTCCACGATTTTTCATTAGGCGGTATCTGCAACTGCACAAATTTACGAGATCTTAGAGATCAAGTAGATAGGTCAACACACGCAATTTTTCCAGTTAGGTCCAAAATATATCCCACTGAAAATTTTCAACTTATCAGACGAATATAGAGTGCATGAGTTAGTATTCTACTTTTAGTTTAGAACACGGCCCGAGAGTCATACAAAATATGACTAGAGATTTTATCTGTCTTTAATCGAAACCAATATTCTGTCTGCTCAGAGAAATTTATACTATTGAACTGATAACGCAGAGTATGGTAATATGCTAAATAACCTGTCAATACCTTCAACTCTGTTCAGTTTAGAATGGACACCATATCATAGTTGTGAAGACGAACTAGTTTTTTAGACTTGCAGTTACGTAGATCGTCATCGCAGTAGTGATTTCATTTAGTTAAGATTCATATTTCTATCAGACACTGTTGTGAATCAACGTACGTCACAATAAGGCTGACCCGGTTCTTGTGAATTCAGTACCATTAACACAGTTTGACCAAGTACCCGACAGAGTACTACCTTTTTTGCTTGCGAGTTGCTTCAGCATGTCGTGGCAGTCCACCAATTCAGAGATAACAACGAAACATCCCTGCATACCAAAAGAGTTGGTATGCAACCGGCAATTGTTGCAAGTCGTATTGTAATATTTTTACAACATTACGTATATTGTGGCTCAGAGGTCAGTACTGAAAGAAACAATCATTTCGAACGATTTTTAGCGATTCGTTAGGTTTAGCGATGCGTAAATGAACGCGCTTAACTATTTCTTCACAACAATATTGGCGAATACTTTTTCGAATTTGTCTTTTCCTTTTTCTGGCTATACGAGTGCAGAAGAAGCAGTCTCTGCTCTGGAGAACTCTTTGCATGGGTAGCGCATTTGGAGAAGTTGTCAATATTGTGCGACCATGAACACACAGCAGTTGTCAGTGGCCACAATTGTTGCTAATGGCAACAGTTTCGTCGCTATCCAAACCACAGTAACAAGTGGGTTCGAGCCCCGCGAAGTAGCGAGTTTACATTGGTTACATTTGCATTGGCTTAACCTCTTGTGTGTACGTGTCCGTACGTCTCAGCATTGCTGGTGTGCGTATATGTGCATTTTTCCAGCATAGAGCGAGCGCATTTTCTGCACTTACTGCACATTTTCCACAAGTCAGAGTTTTCAGTTCGTCAGCGTTTTTTGTGGTTGTCGGTTTGCGATTATTTCTTCGAGCGCGCGCGTCGGCGGTGCTGAACGGTTTTTTCTTTTATTTTCATTTTTTCCAGTTTAATTTTGGAGTGAAATTTGAAATTTGAAATTTGGAATTTATCTACCATAAAAAGTAAAATTGAAAAAATATTATAAAATATTTCTCTTTATTATATTGCAAAAGTTTTAAAAATAAAAATATATATGTTAGCAATTACCATGAGAAAATGATTGTCTAATACAACTATTAACATACTTACGTATGTACCTACGTACATTCGCAAACGTTTAAAATTGTTATGTCAAATGTTGAAAGCCTTAATTGCAACTTGTTGCTCAATACAGTTGAATAATCTTATAATCGTCGTCAACACCTGACCTTGTGATACTTGCATCGACTCTTATCTCTCTGTGTTGCAATTATTTTTTACTATTTTCCTCTACTAGCGCTAGTTAGCACTAGTTGGAACAGTGCTAACAGTGCTAACAGCAATACTAGTTGCTGAACTCAAGTGCTACTTACAGTTTGTTTTGGTTTTTCTACACATCTCTTCCATAGTTGCATGTTTAAGATACTTTTGTATCTTACCCACAAATTTCGCCATTAATATAATTATTTGTTTTATTTGAAAAGTTATCATCAATATACATATATGACATTATATTGCAATATGGATAAGGACGAGCATTCGGTAAATCTACTGAATTCCAAAAATGGGTAAGCAAATTGACACTTTTCTCTAGTACGTAAACCTAGACCTATGTACATTATCAATGTTAATGTTTTTTAAAGATTTCGCACCGATCATAATAAGATAATGTGTCCAGATGCAAATTTTAATCTGCAATTGAAAAATTATTTTGATAAAAAATGAGTGGAATTGATTTGGCAGGCAATCACTATTTAGTCCTTCCCATATCACCCATCCACGCTGAACTTTATTAGACTCTTTTCTTCTACGATTTTTTATTTTTCAATGCACAATAAAAGGAAGGAATTACTTTTGTGTTTTGTTTGCTGCTAAGGAACGAATAGCCGCAAAGGTTTTATGGTTTTGTGACTAAAGATCCTATACAATACACCCACATCCATTGCTTTTAATTAATCTATAGCAGAAAGTAGTAGAGTTTTTATTATTACTGCACAACAAAAAAAAAAATTCACATCAATTAATAGAGCAACTGACAAAGAAGTACAAAAGTTTTTAAGCGAAACTGTAATTGTCACTTCCACAACTCCGAGTGTTCAGTTTCGAAGATAAGGCTTTAACTAAGACTTTGAAAATCACACTTAACTACTAGTAGCGATGTTCTAACATATATTTGAACAATATATGAAAATTATAAATAAAACAATAAAAGCTGAAATATTTAATACATTGTTCCTTCTAATTTTCGTCTCTGACTCTGACAAAGTGTGGTGATATCTTTGGAAACATTATTTATCACATATTAGTACATTTACTGGATATAAGTCGGTAGTGTTAGTCACTTTGTACTTAGAAACTGCAAGATATCAATCCCCATTAGTTCAATTCGAAAATAGCATATACGTTTTCATATCTGTGATATCATATGTTGTCCACTTCTTTTTTTTATCACATTGCGATCATATATAATTTGTATCTTTCACATATATGATAAGTTTTTGCAGTGTCTTCGGTTTAAATCAATGTTTCTCAATCCAAAACCCATCTCAAAACCTCTCAAAAACTATATTTGAAGTAAATTCAATTTAAATTTATTCACTTGTTACGAGAATACCGAGTTTTGATCGTATCATTTTAATTCTGTCACACAGTACGGCTGCTCTAAACAGGGTTTTGTTTTTTCCGTATTCTAAGAATCGGATACCTAAAAAAAATTTATCAAACGCATTACCGATTATACGAAAGTTTTTCTCTCATTCGAAACAAGTTTTAGAGTTTCATAGGTTTTTTTCCGTTGAAAAGTCGTTGGCCATTTGATCTGTTGAGCCTCTATGGTTGACAAGTCGCCTTGCAAATTCTTTTCACAATGAATTCTTGCAGAAATTAAAGAATCTCAAATAAATGAGATTCCATCATTCAGTTCATATAAGATGAGATATAAGATGAGATGAGAAGATGAGCACTCCTAGTTACTTGATATGATCGAAACCTTCATATTGAATTTCATCAAAAGAATTGAAGATTCAGTGAGTAAGGAATCTAAGTTAGTACAACTATTAAATGCTATAGTAATATGCAATTTTATTATATCTTGAGGCTGTTATTATGGTTATGCCGTAATTTTTCTAAAATTTTAACAGATATTTTTCAGGAAGTGATATTCATATAGATAATCATTTGGTCCACTGTCTTATCGTTAGTGCAGTATAGTACTCCTTGGAATTTTGAATAAAAATTATTAAATTGTGTGATCCCGTATAAGATTTTAAGTTAATAAGATTTACTTGTAAACAGCAATAGCAAAACACATTATTATTATTTTGAAAAATACATATGGTATTATCTCTCTGTATGGCTACCTACACAATGTATACCAATAATACAATTTAAGATCAATCCTTTAAATAGAATTAATCTCATTGGGAAAGACCATAATACAGCTTAAATGTAATTCGCTTGAAAGTGGTTGTCTTCCGTGAAGCTATATCGAGCATATTTTGATAAAAAAAAATTAAAGACCTTTTCAACATGAATCCACATATTGGATCTGTATATTCTTTTAGTGTAATATATGTTCAACGATTTGATTTCTACCGGTAATGAATTGTTGTTCATTGCATTATTATAGCCATTACAACTGATTCCAGAATGTTTTACATGTAATCCTATTATCGCGTATATCTTTGTAGAAAAACTTTTATAACGGACATCAGAATGGACAGACAGAAACAAATGTTATACATCATATCTTCTTTTTTATAATTATTTATTTATTATGTTATTATTACTAGATTTCCATATCTGTTATAATAATACACAGGTCCATATACTATAAACCATTAGTTTTAGTTTATTTAATGTAAATGCATTATATCTATTCGTTATAAACTGAAATGTTTGACAGGAAATATATTTAAGATCAGTGTCTTTCCACTACAATTTGTCAACTAAACGTCAAATTGCTCCGCTTGAACTCACCGTTTGAGTAGAGACCCAATCCATTTGCCATTCGCCATTCGCCATTCTCTATTCAACAATTAAGTGATTGAGAAGCAACTGTGGGTAATTTTTCTATGATTTAGTGTAGATTAGTGGGTGGGTCTATAAATACAATATGACGAAATATAACCCTACAAAAGAAGGTTCAATAAAATTCCTAAGGTATATGCGTATGAGTTTTCACAACAACAAGATATTTTAACACTATGGCTGTATTTTCAGGGCTTAAATGACTCGGTCTCTAGAAGCTACTTACATCTAGAAAATTGTTTAAATTCGTTCGAGATGTATGTCTTCTATTATTTCCTTAAAATAATTGAAATATTTTTTCACATCACTATAATTTGAAGTTTTAAATTAGTTCTGTTTTAAATAAGGCAATTATTTATGTATGACTTTTTACTGTGCACTTTGAGGCAGTTTTATATTTTGTTGTTAAACTGGAAATATTAAATTGTAACAATTTAGTAATCAAGTAATCACAACTAATAAAATATATACTTAACTCGAGATAACTGGGAAATTTCATAACAAACAAAACTTGCAAACCTTTTATTATAAAAGGCCTGAGTTAAATAATCACGTTACTTAACAAATTAATTTGTTAATTCCATATTAAATATTTTATAGATATTTTTCATGATAAATAATTGTTTAATTACATTTTTGCTACGTACGACTAAAACGCTAATGAAAACTTACTTGATGTAATATCATGTTTAGACTGAAATGTAATACTCTTATTAAATCTAATACATTTGAAGTCCAAACAACATTTTGAACTTTGTCTTCAATTTCATTTGTAACGAAGCTGAGAAATTTATTAAAAACTATTACAAAGTTTTTTAGTTTTACGATTTTAGGATTTATTAAATAGCCACCATATATCATAACTATGAAGACAGAACTCAAAATAAATTAACTTAAAGTTTGGGAGTGTTTTACGTAGACTCCGGTCATTTGCCTTATAGCTAGACACGTAGCTAGAGAGACGTTTAAAGGGCTGATGTCTATTCACCTAAACTAATGGAATGATTATATTCATATATCAGGATTAAATTTACAACAGACGAAGTTCGAAAATTTAAATCTCGAGTTGAATTAAATCCAAGTCAAAGTAGAAGACAAATATCTATCGAAACCATCAAACAACTATTCAAAAACAAGCTAGAGAGAGAGAGAGAGAGAGTCCCACAAAAATACCTCACCAAAAATATCAGAGAATATTTAAGTTTAAACTTTAAGGAATATTACTAAGACTTGTATATTACGTTATCATGCCAGAGTCACGTCAGATATCACCGCTAATGTTCCTTTAGTCGTAATATCCAGCTCTATGTAAGATTCTAACATGTATCTCATTATTAAAAATGAAAAAGACTTTATAGTTGCCTGAGTATGTAGATCTATAATAGTGGTAGTATTTTTTGATCAGATTTCAATATTATGCACATCTACTTTAAAAACTCAACAGCTAGATTCGATTAGATTATACTGGCAGACCAATAGACCATTAAGGTCCATTGTGATATCAGATCAGAGTCTTATTTTAGCGATTGTGTGCATCACTTAGGGTGCGCGTTTCGTTAAGAAATTTTTTTAAGATTCCAACAGAAACCTCAGGTATGTGCTTCAGTCCTGTAAAACTGATAGCCCCCAAGTATTTTTGTCGAGCTCTCGAGAGAGCCGAAGAGTTACACAATAGATGCTCGGCTCGTTGCATTTCTTACAAGCATCGCTGTGAGTTAGGTCTAGTTTTCGGGCATGTGATGCGACAACTCAATAGCTAGCCTCTACCCACATGACAGGAGAGGTTAACGAAATACAATTTTGCTATATCAAAACAAAAAAAGCTCATTCCACTGAAAATACAGTTCTGATTAATATTTGTAATTCTATAACTTACAAATGACTTTAACTTAGGGGGCCGCTTACACCCTCCTAACCACACCCATGGCGGTCGCGCCGCCTCTGCCCAACATTTCTGCGCAGTAAAAACGCGTGAAATTTAAAACTAAGCCACATTTTCAGTCTTACAGAAAGAAACTAAAGAAACAATAAGCAATTGTACACCACTTGCGGCACTTGGATGTGACGCAATCCGAGTTGCTTGGAAAATGGAATAGCAATGCTACATACTCGTGATTTTCCGGCCCAAATGGCGATGTACGCTTAATTGAAAAGCATAAGCAATCAAACGATGTGCAAAGCGTTTTCCGCTCAATGCCGATACGTAATACCGCGCGTGCAAGTTCGTGTTATAAGCCGAGAGTGTGGCTCTTAATGTCAGACCTGGCTTATCCAATAAGTGGCTTAGACAAGCCTCAATCAAATGTGTATGGTTTGATAGTTGAACTTTGAGACAAAGTCGCAGCCCAAGTGAAAGGAAATTGTAGAAGAGATTTTTGTCATTTTTCCAGCAGTTTTATGTGTTATTATATTTTTTAATTGTTGTTGCTAAATAATTGTTATTAATTTTAGTAAAACATCACTTAAGAGTGGCATTGCCTTCGGATTGCTTGTCTGACACATAAAATTTACAATTAAAATTATTTTAACATTAGTGACTTTTGACTCTCCTCTTCGCTATACTAAAATGTGTTTCGCGATTTTAGATTCGCAAGTGTTGTTTTTGTACAACAACATTAATTATTGTCATTTCATTTAAATGGAAATAAAATATACTTGATTTATAGAAACACTGAAAATAAACTCTTTTTGTGCGGTGCGCAGCCGCTTATCCGAAATAGGGGTTTCTTTATTGGAAACTATATTCACTTAAAGTTTTTGTCATCATGAATTTATTTTCTATAACCTTATTCAATTCAATTAAATTAGTATACAATTCTATTAGATTGATTGGTTTGTGAAAGCAGGATCACGAACAGTCTTATTCCATTCATGTACGCCCTTAACAACAATTCATGGTTTCAAATTTACAAATGCTTATTTTGTTTTTGATATGCTATATATTCCGTCTATAAGTTCCCTGATCTTTTGTCGTCTTCAGTCTCGGATAAGATTAGGTAACGCTCTTCTGCTAGTTACCTAGACGTTGTGTTTGACTGGAAATTTAATTGGAGAAATAATATTGAGGGGAGAGAACTATTATAAAAATAGCTGCTTACTTTCGCAAAAAAATAACATTTGAGAAACTATGGACTATGAACACGAAATCTCTCCTCTAATGGTAGGACTTGGGCGCGTATTCGATTTCACAAGCATACAGATTTGACAGCAAATTTTAGTTGAGCCAGCTAATTTTTTCACTTCGCTGTATTCCGATATAGTTAAGTTCTCAAGATAAACTTGATTCCGTGGGTAATGGTCGAATGATAACACTAAGCTGATCTTACACTGCAAGGGTTCAGAAAAAAAACCTTTGCTAACGCAGAAATTAATAAGACCAGGAATTTTTGCTGTATATGATGGCCAGTATGTGGGCTCTCTCGTAGAAAAAACTTCAAGTTTTAAGTTCACTACCTCGTATAATTCACGTCCCTTTGTTGTAGTTAACTGGGATCCCCAGAATATATTTTTCGCATTATAATCACTTCTTACACAATTTTCAATGAAATTAAAAATAGAGGTCGTAAATTGGCCAAATTTGTTTTGTGAAATCAGCTACGGATAACCCGACACTTATCCTTAACACTTATTTTATAACTAAATCTTTTCCTCTTTATTCTATTAAGTAAAACCAGGATTTTGGATTTATCACAGGTAATTCTGCAGTTACCATCGTGGATGAGTGAATAATAGATAGGGATACGCGATGATATCAGGGCGAAGGTAAAAACTGTTATATCGACTCCCTGACACTTAAAACTGGCAGATAAGCTCAAAAGCGGCTGACGACGAATGACTAATGGACTAATCTCAAAGACTATAAAAGTGCCATATAGAATATAGATGTAAATAGATAGATGTAAATAGAATAGATATAAAAGGAAAGGAAGGAGTTGCCATGATAAAAAGGTTGTTGAATATATTAATATGTTCCACATAATAATATATAATATAACAGAATATAAGTTTTTTTTGCTTTGGAACCCCCTGCAAAATTGCAGTCGAAAAGGCCTACGAAGATTGCACAACTGTAAGCAAGGTTAGGTTGACTTAGTTGACCTCACACATATGCACTTGTTTGTTATAAAAACAAATTCAAGTTAAAACTATCTTATTAGGAGTTGGAAACATTTAAATAATTAAACAAATCTTTGCGAATTACGTTATTTTACACAAAATCAACTCTTCATGTATATTGCAGCTACAAAACATCAGTCTCCCGTTTGGAGGTATATGTAATGTTTGTTGTTGAAAAATATCCAAGTGCTTTAACCGATTAAAAGAAGCCCTCTAAAAGTCCCCTCACTCTAAAAATGAGTGAAAACGATAGTTAAAATAGTAATATCGCAACACGATTATATTAATTTCCATTTTAGTTGGTCTGAACTTTACTTACATAAATAACACCATCAATATATTATCATCGTCATACGTGACTACACAGTCCATATAGGACCTAAGCCTGTTTAACAACAGTCTTCCATTCTTGTCTGTTTTTGGCTTAAGTTTTCCAATTTCTTATGTTCATTTCTTCTTAATTCTGCTGTACACTCTTTTTCAATCGTTTTCTTGGTCGCCCTCTCCTTCTGCTGGTTTCTATTTCGTTTTAATAAGTCTTAAGCGGTACTCTCATATCCGGCATTCTTATCTTATTCTTATCTTAAATTTATTGATTGAATCACCTTCAGCTACCCGTTCTAGCTCGTGAATATATATCATACGACACATCACTGATACTGATAACTTATCAAAGCTTAGAGCATGCCATTAAAGCTGCTCATGGTATTGTCCTTCAGAACTTAGAAAAAATCATTCCCTTTATGGAAATTACATATACTATACTTTTGGAATTTTATATATAATAAATAATCTATGTAAATAGATTTAAAACGTCATCCATAAAATAGAAATAAGTGACTATAAAGTTCAGGTTATTAAACCGTGAAAGACTTGGTTAGGTATTTATAGAGTAATTATAATATAGGGTCACTATAGTGACATATGACCCTATATGATTTAAGACTGTAGATAGAATATTAGAAGAAGATGCACATTATTATTAGATTGTTATGAAAAGGTATCCCACAGATTATTATTGTTAATATATGTAAATAGGCATAGATGGTACTACACATTGTCAATGAACATGAAAATATGCACTTTATGCAGTAAATTCGCGAATATTTTTCTCCAATTGAGCAATTCTAATAAATAATTGTGAAAATGAGGAGTTTCTCAATGCAACAACTACAAAAATATAAAATATAAAAATAATGCTACCCGCATAAAGTTGTCGAAAATACAGCACAAATGTGATTTTTTAAAGCAATAAAATCAACAATTTTCAATGATCAATCTATAAAAGTCGAACAAATTGGTAGATAAAAATGTCGCACGGAGTTTTAATATAGTTAATGTAGGTGCTTAGAAAGTGGTTGTATGTTTTTACTACAGAGTTCTTTTTTGAGATAAGTTTGACCTCAGGATATTATTATTATTCTGGAAGAGAATAAAATAAAGTCATAAAAGTTATTTAGAAAATCTTTGAGAGCCTTGGGATTGGGATTAATTTACTTTTACAAATGCGTAACAGTATTTTGGAAAAATGAACTTTATTCTCAGCAAGAGTATGTACTATAAATCTTGCTATGTATTTCTATATCTCTAAGAAAGAGTGCGTAATTAATTTTTTACGTTATAAGCCATGTAAAGTCAAGGCTTGTCATTATAATTACTGCAAATTGTTGTGTTTCATGAAAAGATACGTTAAACCAAAAATAATTGTATTAAGAAAAATGAAGAATGCAGATACTTATGCGCATTCAAAGACGAAGCAGTGTTGGAATTTTTTTGCAAAGGCCATTGTTTTCTGTCTGTCATTTAAGCGAACTTGATTAACTTGTCAAGTGTCGACTTAGCAAGTGAGCAGCCGTAAAAATAGACTGAACCAACGGCCAAGTTTAAAGTACAACTAATCCATAGCGGTTGGTTCACAAAATTACGCTTAAACAAAAACAAATAAAACAGTTTTAATTGTGCATTTAAAATTTACAAGTACGGGTCTGTCGCGTACATACGCGTATGTCGTATGTAAAAAGCGACTCTTTTCAAAACCTGTCGCTTCATTGCCCCACCGCCTTCAAAAGCAATGCAATGAAAGTATCGTACTTAATTGCTATTAAATTTCTTTTTTACTGCTAGTCGTAATTAAATTTATATTTCAACAACTGAGCTAATAAATTATTTAAAAGCCTGCATTTGCCTACGTCATAACGTTTATATATTATTGAACATTACAACGCATAAAGGACGAGCTCTGCATCACTTCTAGTCCTTCGAGAATATCCTGAAGAATGTATCGTGCGTGATACTAATGTAATTAAAGAGGAAGAGGAATGTAAATAGAAATGCACACTGGAAGCTCTCAAAACACCAAACAAAAAATATTAGTAAAAACCTGAAATTCGATTATTATTTTAGATTTCATATATAAATAAATATTTCTGAAGGAATAGGAAAAGCTATTCCTATTATATATGCAAATAACAAAAAAAAAGTCAAATATTTTAAAAATATAAAATTAATGCATTTTTTTAAAAAACTCTAATAAAATGTAAAAGTTAATTAATTAAAAATTATTTAAAGTACACTTAATACTATGATTTAGACCTTATAGAATACAGTGACGTAGCTATTGTTTTGGCAATTGAATTTAATAAGCATTTCCTTTAAGCTAATGGTTTTGCTGTCCTACAATAATCCTTTAGCATATATGTGATGGTTTTGGAATTTCAGTTAAGAACCTTAAGAGGTGAATGTTGCTATTTAAAAGACACAATCTAAGTGACCGGACACAAAAGACGGATATGAAATGAAATCATATTTGCAGAAATTTCCAATGTAAAGCAAGACATCGTAAATTTACATCTTATATGGGTTTTGGATTTTATGTACTAAAAATACTGATTTAAAGCATTTTTCAAAACAAACTGTTGCAATCCATCAGGTGTTTTACGAATTATATTACGAGTACTATAATATACATGCTCACATACAAATCTTTCCGGCTCTTACGACAAAGAATAACCAAAAGAATAGACAAAAGAAACTAAAAAATCATACACAAGATAGGTTCAGTATTCAAAATTTCCCAAAATACTAGGTTCCAAAGAAGAATCCACTCGAAGAAAAGCTCCCGAAAAGCAATTCATCCAAATAGCTTAACGCTTGCATCGGGTTTAAACGTCAATGATTTCAAAAGTTATGACAGTTATTTTCTTTGATAACCTTTTTTCTTAACATGATTGATTGATTGAATGGGACATTGATTTTTAATTAAGTAGAGCTAATTAAACAACTACTTATGTATATAACATCATTATTATTTAGTTAAAAAAAAAGGAATTAGAATTACAGAATAAGAATTGCTGGGATCTGTAGTTGTTCTACAAATCCCAGCAAGTCTCAGACGAGAAACTATTAAGCAGCATTTCCGTTGACTGACGAAGTAATTATGAATAACTACAACTGCTGAGCTAATATTAACCCTTTAATGTTCAATGTTGCCTAAAGGCCTAAAGGCAACATTAGGTCTTTTCTTTTGTGAGCATATCACAAAAGAACAACCGCTTATTTTAAAAATAACATGAGAAACAACAACACTGCTGGTTTATTTAGTCCAAGCTTTTTGAAATCGCCTTACTAAAAAGCATGGTTGGCAACGCATGGTTGCTAAGACTAAAAATTTGTCTATTGTGGACGACCAATAAACTGTTCTAATCTCAGACCAGAGTATAAATCATTTTAAAATTAGTGTCAATGGGTAGTGTTTATATTTACATATATTATAAAAAGTGTGTGACAATAAATGTTATCAAATCCTTTTATTTTGATACGGACGTGAAGGGATTTAGAAATTTTCCATTACAAAAAATTTCCATTTCTAAAAGTGATACCATAGTTTGACGCAGCTTCTCCAGGTTATCGCTGAATCATTTTAATTATTGTAAATTGTATTTTTACTGTTATATTAGTTGAGATCAGATTATTGTATTTGATTATTTTAATAACAGAATTTATGACGAGTTCGCCATCTATCGAATTTCGTATTATCTATACAACTGTTTAAATTATTTAAATCTGATGATTTTATAAAACAAAAAAATATTATTAATATTATTAAATGAACTTGTAATAATTGAGAAAAATATTATTTGGTTGAGAAAAAGAATATACTAACATACATAACCTACATTATATGATTAGGAAAAAATTTCACTAATTTTAATAAAAGTAGTTTATAATTTTGTTTATTTAAATAGTTTGAATAAATTAAATAAGTAATTATTACTACTAATTATTTTTTTAATTTTATTTATGGGTTTCGCTTAAACGCCGCCGCCACACCTTATGTGGCGGTCTCCACATCTTTATGTCCATTAAATCAAACATTTCTGAAATGACAGCAAATGTGTTTCTACCTACTTAGGTTTCTGTGAATAAATTGTTACCAATTCTAAAAAAGAGATTCAGTTCAATAGATTTTAATACGTTTAATGACCCCACCCAAAAAGACTATTTGCGGCAAAACGAGATCCATAAAACGCTAACAGATTGTATTCAGTGTAAATCGCAGATAAATTCAGTCTCTTGGATGCAGGCAAAGAAAAATCCAGTTTTTAATGACAAGAAAGCTATAAAAAGCCTTTTGTGCCAGATGAGTTGAGATGAGTTGAGATGAGTTGAGATGAGGTTCAAAATTGTGTCAGTAGAACGAATCGAGAACGAACTCATGTTTGGCTTAAGATAAACACAATGAAGGGGAGATTTCCCCCATCTCCCCTTTAGATGGGGAGCGCAGCTTTAAATTAGAAAAACAAACTTCTCTTATTTTTGGTCAAATTTATTTTTTAATACAATTTTGTTTTTGTTTATCGTTAGTTCAGGGCTGCAGCAAAAGCACTACTGTTCACTCCGTTACGACGTCGTATTTGCCATTGTTTACGTCGGATTTGTTGCCTACGTTTCTGCATTCTTCTGCGTTTTTGCTGTTGTCGTCTACGTTTTTGCTTTTGCCTACGTCTACGTATTTGTTGCTTCCGTTTTTGTTGTTGTATTCTACGCCGCCTATTGCGATTTTGATTAACTGTTTGCTGACGACGTTTCTGAGCCTGTTGACGTCGCCTACGTAACATTTGATTACGTCTACGTTGCACTCTGCTTCCTCTAAGTGCCTTTCCGTTGACTGGCGACGTGCGTTGCAAACGGCTGGGTTTTACTACATTTGAATGTGAGGCCGATAAATGTGCTACATCTGCGACATCTAAATGAGCGGTATCATCTTCATCATCATCATGTCTACCATAGTCGGCGTCATCACCATCATCATCGTCTACTTCAACTCTTTGATTTCGTTGAATTTTCCGATTCTTTCGTAATTTATTGTACCGTGCAATTGCTGCATCGCATTTTCTTTTCAATTGTCCCTTGGTGTCGACAAAGCATTTCGCTGGGATGTGTGTTACTGCAGTATTCGCTACAACTTCTGCATCTGAGTCTAGCGGAGTAACCCCAACAGGCTCGAAAGTAACAGAGATTGGTTCACCTTCATTGCTATCATGCTCTGCGTTGAACCTAACCCAAGACTGCAATAATTCCGGTGATATATCAGATGCTGTGGACTTTGGCGTTTCGAATTCATCATCACCGTCAGCTTTATTATGTGCATGGAATCTAGCCCATTTCTTTAATAAACCTTGTGGAATATCATCTTCAGCCTCATAATAATCACCAGTATTGCCACTACCGACACTATCAATGTCAAAGCTGTCAGCGTCGTCTTTATAATTCTGAGCATGGAATCTTTGCCAAGATTGTACTAGCTTTGGAGGTACATCTGCATCTGCTTCCAAATTATTGTCGTGGACTAAATTTTTTCTATGCTGACGTCGAAATGCTTCTTGTCCTTTTTTATCCAATTTAGCTGCAATATTGAAAGTAATATTCCGAAACTTTGAATTTTATATGCACTTGGGAGTCATTACCAAAAAAACTTACCACCTTCACCAAGACTGATGACTGCAATTAACAGCAAAACTATAAACAATTTTACAAAAGCCATTTTTACTATGATTTTTACATAGAACTCATAACGTTTGTGGGTCAACTTAGTCTTTTAGTGTTACTAAATCGATCTAACACTGAAATTTCTTTTTATACCAAAATCTACTTCGAATCCGACTTAAAATAGAAAAAAATTTGTTTTTGGTATTTAAATTTTTGCAAATAGAACCGTTAGAATTAATCTAGCGTTTTATAGAAGAAAATTTTGTGGCTCATATACAAATCCAAATTCTATTATGAAAGATGTGATCTGCCCATGTCATCTCATTTCACAAATCATTCAATAATTTAGCCGGTCTTTTACTTTCTTCGTCGTACATTTTGGCCAATCTTCGGTCAGGTTCTTTCTATATTGGAACGTCTTCTATATTTTATTACTGCAAAAAGGGCGAAGCACACAAAATATTTGGGAAAAGGTGTCACTCCAAACATAAACGGACATCTCAAGAGTAATTAACATAAATAAAATGCTTTGCTTCTTTTTTTGCATTAATTAAGATTGTTCTTTGTGGAGTAAACTTAGTCCAAATTAATAAAAAAAAATTTATTTATTATGTAAAATACAATGTATCTTTCCAAGTTAATATGCAAATCTGCGTTTAGTCAGAGCTCTGGTTTGACAAGACAAGATCAATGGTGAACGTTATGTTTTGGGAGAAATGATGCGAACATGACAGATTTGGCGTTCTCTACATAACCAAGAGCTTCCGACTTTCTTTGGATTTATTAAATTTTTTATTTAAAAACAAAAACAAAAACAAAAACAGAAACAGAAACTTTGAACGAATCATTGGGTGAGAATATCACAAACAAAATTTATTGAATTTTATTCTGAAGAAATTTCATATTCAAAATAAGCTGACATGTGAACAATTCCGGACAATATACGAAAAACAGTTAAAAATTAATTTAGTTTTTGCTTTGTGACGATTTTGGAAGAGTATATAATATATGTATATAGTTTTTTTGTCATTTTTTTTTTATTTTTTTTTTATTTAATGAAATTTTTTATATTACACTAAACCAAAACAAAAATTGCAGTTAACAAATCATGTGCACTCGAGGAGAATAATGAATTATGTATTAATTAATCAATAGGTTACCATATTCGTTTTTCAACAAGAAAAGCGATTAAAAAACGTCAGTACTATTATATATCTAAATAGCCAGGAAGCTACATAATCTCTTCAACTTTGAACTGCAAACAGCCAATTCGGTTGCCACCAAGAAGTGGCAAGTATACTTAATCTATGTTAAACTGCTTAGTACAAACATGCTAGTACTCATCTAGATAACTATTTGTCAAGGATCAATGGATATTTTACTCAATCTTCTCAGGCCCCACCACAAAAGTATCTAAAAAAAGAAGTAAGAAAAATTGCAAAAATATATATGTACATTATATTATTATATATATAATATTTTAATATTATAATTATATATTATATTATATTATTATTATATATGTACGTTCTCGTTAATTATGTTGGTCCATATAAACATTTTAGAAGACATTTGAATAAAAACCGTTTCTTCTTCATTTTTTATTTTTTTGCTTACAATTTAAGCCCTTGCCTTATTAATAATTAATAATCAATAATTATTAATAATTAATAATGAACTTTTTGAAAAATATTTTTTAAGAAGAGCCAAAAAATTGATGGCACTACTATAGCGCTACATCAAATATAAACTCTCTCTCTGAAGGCTTTGATCATTTCCATTGATCAATTCATTGGAGGGTACAAAAAAAATGTTAATAAGTTTCTTAATGTTAAAATAGATATAAACTCACATAAATAACCAGTTTCTTAATGGTACGAGTACACACTACTGACAATTGCCATCTTCATTATTATAGAATCTATTAAAACTAATAGACTCTAACTCCCACAACTCCAACTCCAACCCCAAAATGTCGAATGAAACTTACCGCCCATGTTATCTGTTCATGAGAAGTAATTAACGAGAAACGATTCCAATATCTTAACGAGTTTCATTCGAATATAATAAGATATCAATCTTGGATCAATCTAGAACTAAGAAAGGTTTAATGTAGTCACAAATTATTATTTATAGGTTTGTACTCTCAAAAGTGTAGTTCTAAACTTGTGACTGTGCATTTGTTAGACACTACAATACATTACAATACGTAAGGATAAGTAATGAATAAGGACTTTTAATTAATATTCACTACAAGTACTCCAGAACATTTTTAGGATCTTACAAGAGATAATTACTTTATTTTAAACAGAATGTTTGGAATTTCATCTTACAAGCCTATACAAAGTCGTTTATTCTCATGGCAAGATATCAAAGCCATTAGC
This sequence comes from Teleopsis dalmanni, assembly GCF_002237135.1. Taxonomy (NCBI): domain Eukaryota; kingdom Metazoa; phylum Arthropoda; class Insecta; order Diptera; family Diopsidae; genus Teleopsis; species Teleopsis dalmanni. Next base: position 17,786,505 of record NC_051848.1, read on the forward strand.
TTGCCCTTCTAATAATAATAATAGTTGGTCAGTTTTCTCAATTAATTTAATTTAACTAACATTAAGTAGAAAATTATCAATGGTAAAAATATATGAAAATGTTTGATAAAAGATATCACATGCATGAAACAACATAAACTATGTTATCGTCATAACTACAATGTCCAGTTTAATAGGGGCCGATAAGAAATAATATATTCCAAAGTCCAAAACTTTATTAAATTTTATTTATATACTCGCTGACTTGTATGTTTCGCAAGAGTACAAACACATAAGATAATATCCGAAATGCTGAGCAAAAATAATTATTTAAACAAATACGAGCACTTAAAAATAGTTGGACTTATGGGAAGACATTACTTCGCACATAGATTATCGGTACGAATTGTATTTGTAGCTTGATAAAAAGTTAATGAAATTTGTAACTTCAAAAGGTCGTTTATTGTGGTAGCAACCAAAAAATTAGTCATAAAAGTGTGACTGACTACTTGAAAAATTCTAATTCACAGGAGACCTAATTGAATGAAATTCTCAAGATAATAACTAAACTCACTTCAATACAACTAAACTAAACATCCACGAGTTTACTTTGTCCCATTGTTCCTTATATAACAGTAATATTGATAACAGTCATAAAAAGATAGGTAAGTGTAGATTGGATTACTTTAGCACAGCTGTGGGCACAGCTACGACCACAGCTGCTTTTTATATGTAGTGTAGTCCGTAGAAGTGTTGTATCAGAAACCAAATACTTGTCAGTCATATTGGAAATTATTGTTTTTTTTGGATTTTTTAAATAATACAAATTTAATCGGGGTGCTTATCATTTACGAGCATTGACATAAAGATAACATAACTGAAATGTTCTTTTGATATTGATAATGAAATTATTTTTTATTACTGGAAGAACACAACTTTGCGGCTATAAAAGTTCAATGCTAAAATTTTAGTTAATTGAACTTTTTAAGGCAAAACTCTTAAACAATCTTAAACTATTTTCGTGCAATAAAAATAATAAATAATAAATGGTTAAGCAACAAATATTGAAGAAATATGAATAATACAGAACATCACGTAGAACGTACAAGCAAAAATAAGAATATTTAATATACTTCTTCACGCCCACTGCAGAATTTAGACTTACACAGAAAGAAGCTCTCTAACGTATCATTCCAGAGAAATCTAGCAAGTGTAAGTGAGACCTGCATTTGCGTCTCTAATTTTCTTATTTTTCCATTGACTCTTCTTGAGGCTTATTTATGCCTCAATTACTACAAGTCTTAAGTTTGAGTCTTAAGTGTTAAGTTTCTAAAAAAATAGACAGATATTCTATCTACTTATTTTTACTCAAATACAAAACTACAAGCGCTTAAGGCTTAAGTTCTAGAAACATTACATGCTTTGAGAACATTTTACAAAGGACGGAAATGCATTTCAAAATTATGTAAAAATTTATTCTAGAAATGCTTTAGGGCGAAAGGCAGGAATAAAAATAAGTACAAATATATTTTTGCATTTGTTTATAAATATATTTATTTGGAATCTGTTCTTCAAGAAAACAATCAGCTTTCTAAGAAAATACACAACATATGCAAATTTTTTAATACTCGTTTTTGTGAAGATGATATACTAAGAGAGGTGCTTCAATCTTCTAATAAAGACGAAGTCATACTACCACTTGAAGTAACGTATTTGTAACGTATTTGCTATTTCGTATCTAACATACGGCTAATATCAAACGGATATTGGCATACATACAGATATAAGATAATTATGAAATAATTACCTACACGAGAGAGTTTTATTGCTTCGTCGTGTATGAAATCTCTGCCTAGGTAATTCTTTCGTTTACATATCAGTATCAGGCAAATATCAGTATCAGGTAAGTTTCCTGTTTTGCAAGAACATAGTTTAATCTACAGTGCCCTGTCAAAGTTCCTGCAATGATTTTTAAATTATTTTTAATTAGTTATACACAAACTGTAAATAGTTTTAGATTGACAGACTATAAGAATTTTAATTGTGAAAACCTCTTTATATTTATATTTACTCGTTTTTCCAAATGAGGAAGGTGATAAGAAACTACCTACTCTCAAGCCACATATTGGTTTCGGGACTACAAGCCGTCTTGCCATCCCTTTCTTGGCAAGTTCGTCTGCAATTCTAGTGTGACCTGGAAACCATATCTAATCGATCCATATCTAATCATTTTAGCAAAGGATATTTAACTTTTTAGAACACTCCAAATGTTTTCAAGCATAATAAGCAATTTTGGAACAGTATATATATATAAGGTTAATGGTGTGTGTGTTCCTACGAGTATCTATGCTAACTCATATCGATACTCTCAAAAAGTGGAGTTTTAGAAATTCTTGGCACAGAAATCGATATAGATCAATGTGTTCTATACTTAGAAGTTTAAAAATTTGTGTTCAAAATCTTTCTGGGTATTTTTCAACTAACTTGTATCTGCATTTTCGATACTTTAAATTACTTGGAAGAGCATGAGTTTGGTTCATAATACAGAATTAATCTAAAATACACGTGTCTTTAAAAATAATGCATTTCACGATTTTGTTTGTACAGAATTCATTTTTCTTCCTTCTTTATGCCTTTCAGGCTATTGAAAATAAAAATTATATTAGATTTGTTCGTTAGTTTTTTTGTAATATGTTACAGAGAAGATATATGCATATATACGTTGAGCACGATATAAAACATTTATGAATATTTTTAATCAGTTGAACGAGATAGATCGATTTAATTGAATAGCTTTGTTTGTAAGTTTGTCTGGATATCGGTCATTTAATTGAGTTGATTGACTACAACAAAACACCTACAAAAACAAGACCAGACCTGACCAGACCAGACAAGTTACTTCAGTTACTTCAGTTACCTCAGTTACTTGAGGTTTTCGGTTGCCGTTTTCTACTGTTTATTACGTTTCGAGTATTTTTAATCAGGTTCATTGTCAAGGTTATGAAGCTATCGGTAAAAAATTTGTTAAGAAGCCGCTTTGACGAAAACGAGTTTCATTTTTTTCGGCACTGTAACTCTAAAGAAACGCATACCTGTTACCGTATGCATGGCATTCACTTAACTGTCACTACACTTTTCGACATGTACGAAAAATCACAAGAGTGCTAATTAAATTATTAAGTCCGCTATGCGCTTCACTTATTGCTTTCATGATTAGTAGATGGATTTATAGATTCACTCATACCTATGTTATATGTGTTTTACCAATCAACCAAAAAACATATAAACAAACTATTATGTTATAAGCTAACATATAATAATGCAGTATGTTTACAATAATTCTACTGTTCTTACATTGTTTTAGTTTTTATCACCTCATGCCTTTTATCTATTTATCTATACCTATATAGGTATCTGTATACGAATGCATTAGATTAAAATCTGAAAATATGTTTGCTTCTTAAATCATTTCATTGCATTTAGTAATGATGAAGTTTGCCTCGCTCAAATCAGTATACCATAAGCTGCCAATGGTATTGACTGCTGCAATTAACATATCGATCAACTATCTATCATGTGCTATGCGTATATATTAATGATTATAAATTAATATTATATATTCCAATAAAATGTAACGTTATAAATGCAATTTTACAGCTTAAGTGAAAGTAATAGCCATACACTTGCACAGTACGATTTACAGAAATTAATTAAATTAGTTATCATCTAGTGTATCTACCCTAGAGTATCCCTTCCATAAGTGTCTCTTCAACTTCATCAGTTTGGGTATAAATGACATTAGCTATTGTTTTCGAAGCATACGGTAAATGTTTGCCTATATCTATTAGAATTGATCTTGTGAAAACTCGTGTGGCACTTTAGACCCGTTTACAATTGTCGGTTATGTCCCCTGAACCATATCCATCTTTGAGTAAACAATGAATGTAGTGACATTTCGTTCAAAGACATACAATATTCTCAGAGAACTTTAGACCTTATGGTAAATATTAGGCTGTCACAAAAAAAGGTAAATATCACAGTTTAAGGTCACGTTCCTCAGAGAATTCACACACCCTCCGACTTTATACATACACATATGTACATATATACATAATAATCATAAACAGATTTTCATTTAGTGAAGATTAATACATTTTAGAAGACAAAAATTGATCAATTTAACTGCTTTGAGTAGGCTCGTTTGGTCCAAATAATTTCCTAATACCCTACGTACTTAATCACGACTTTGTTCAAAGTTCAAACTTATATATTTGATTTAATAAAATAAAGTATCAAAAAGTATATAAATTTAATCAAGTTTCCCGGAATGTAATGCACTTACTTGCGTTCAAGTGAAATTCTAAGTAAAGACTTGTAGTTGTTTTCTACGAATTGAATTGCTTTTTGAAATCTCGGAGCACGACGTGTATGTCAATGGAATAATTGCCTTCCGACAGCAATGAAATTTTCAGTTTACCGACTCGTGTGCATTCAATGCGTGAACTTTGATCGGAGCCGGAAATCTGCTTGTACCAAATGTAAAATATATACTCGTATTCAACAAGCTCGACTGTAATCGCATCATATATAGTTATAGTACACTTAAACGTTTAGAATCACAGTTCCGTGTTTAAGATTTTTTATTGGAAAGTGTATGCAAGTATAATGGAGAAACGCAAGCACTTGATGAGAATTTAATTTCAAAATGCATGATAGGTGGAATTTGTTGTTTCAAATTGAAATCATTGAAAGCTAATCACTTTAAACTGTTAGTTTTATTTACACAAAGAACAAACTTGAGCTGTATTGTACTATAATTCTTATCACACCCACTAAATTCTAAATGCAAGTCCGTCCACACAGTGGCAGACAATCTAAATAATGTTTATGTTTGAAGCGCTACTCTATTATCGATCGTAGATTAGTCTCAAAGACATCCGTCTATCACGCGTTTCTGAGTTCGATCATCACTAAAACATAGTACTTTGTGTTAAACTAGAAACCAACCAGCCAATCGATTGGACAGACGGGTCACCGAATAAATATTGACATATATATACACATATATAACATATATAACATATATACATATATATAAATATTAATTAAAGGAAAATCAGCGATTGGAAACTGTTTAAGAAAAATATAATTTTTAATAAACATATACCAACAACTTCAGAACTATTATTTAATGTCTTGAGTGCGCCTAAGTGTATACTACAAACTCATTAAAGTAACAAAATGTTATGTGAAGAAAGCAATCTTATTTAAGATGTTCCAGTAGCAACCAATCAGCACGCAACGTTCCCAATAGAATCCAAAATTGCAGATATCTCCAGGTCACAACAACAATAAGAGCTAAAATGTTGGGGGAGAACAATAATTAATAAAATGAATAGTCAGGTAGGAGATGATTGATCAAATGTCATGATCAAGACCTTGACTCGGATTTTTTTTCATTCCGATTTAATTAAAATTTTTATATTGGTTCGCTTAGGGTTTTCGTTTAAACACAAATAACGATTGCTAGCGCTATCACGCTATTAGAACGAATATTTGTATAGTATTTGGAGAACAGTCGTGGTCTCCATTGTTTACGGCAGAACAGTGCACAAGGCTTTTATGTATGTACTTTGCCTTTAACACCTTTTATAACGTTCTTTAGTCGTTCTGATATTCGAGTTACGTTTTGTGCTTAAACATGACTTCCTCGATATATTGATGTGTACCCATTAATTGGCACAGCAATGATTGTCATATTATACTTAGTTTTATCATGTAGATGCCTGCATGGTAAATGTTTGATATTTGAAAATTCAAGGTGATCGATACTGGTCAACTTTATTGTCCCAAATGAGAACTGTGACATCAGAGACTTTTCGTTGTTTTAAATGAGAACTGCACCGTCAGAGTAGTATAATAGTTTTTTTAATTTTTATTAACTGATGTAGTATTATCTGTGTTGAGATGTTAGAAAATATTTACCATATATTTCGGTCAAATTTTCGGTCTTTAGGAAGTGTAACGAGATCGACAATCCTTACTTTGTCTCAGAGTACGAAATGTTTCTTAATCGTTATATTTAACAGAACAGTGACCCGTCCTGTCTGAAAACCTGAGAAAAGGTTTACTTTATAAGAACCTCTCACTTATTAGTGTAAGCATCCGGACAAGCATCCTGAAACAGAAAATGAATGGCACACGTGTAATGAAAATATATTGATAATTTTGAATACTGTTTATTTATTTGTTTTATTAAAACAAAAGCTTAACTTGACGGGTTTTATTTAAATGTTACAATGTAATGTATAAATGTATAAATTTTCTTGATATCACTGCAGATAAGCTCCAACTAGATTCCGATAACAACTTTAATCCGATCGTCTGAGGTTTACACAGATGTTGATGGGAGAACCAATCATGTTATTTAAGAATGTGATTGCGACATTAAAACCCTGGCCTTTGATAATAAAACGATGGATATATTAAATAGAGTTATTGTAATTTGTTTGGCTGCTAAATCTATCTGTTTCCCAATGAATTTTTTTTATTAATTAGCAAATGTAGGCAAGTATATTAACAATTATTACAATAACTTAGAAAAGATCCAATAACATTCATAATATTAATATTATTATGATTCTTGGAATATTTTTTTTTACATATAATATATGACATAAGTAACGTATAATACTGTCTTATGAGATTCCGATAAACATTTATTAATGTAAACGATTTATGTAAGAAATACTGAATAATAATTTCGATAAACAAGAAGCAGAAGCTATCAATAGAGTAGAACCTAACTGCCTTAGTCAACAGAAAGCTTAACGTAGTCAAGAATTTCTTTTTACTAAGATCACCTGATCATCCTGATCACCGATGATATTGAGAAGTTTTGTCTTCGGACTTAAAGCATAATTGAACAAACACACAAAGTGAAAGAAGAGAGTTACTTTCTAATAGAGATACTTCTTCTAAATTTTTTTAAGGCTTATATGAACCAATATTTTTATCATATCAGAGATGTTATAAAAATAAGTAACCGTTTCGACTCAATGTCTATTAAATTAACCTCGCCTATAATAATATACTTAAATTGCATTATAAAAGAAATGTGTGATATGAAGACAAATTCAAATGCACCGTTAATCAGCTGAGGTATTTAAACTAGCAATTTTACCAAATATAGAGTCATAGACTTAACATATTACACTTTGAAGTTTGTATAAAGCCCATTTCAATCTCAGAGAAATATTCCAGAAAATGTTTGCTAAAAATTATTAATAACATAATAAATTATTAATAACAAATTAATTTAATTTCTGCAGAAAATGTATGTACTCAGCTAATTAAAGCTTTAACTAAAGAAAAAAATATTTATTTATCATAATTTACATTACAGTGTAAAGTTGAGTGGGCGACATTGCCCACTCAGAATCCACACACTTGTGGATTCTAGTATAAGAAGCTGAAGAGGCGTGTTTGAATATATGTAAGAATCTGATTTTCTTATATTATTATTAATAGTATTATTTTAAAATTGTGTAAAAAGAATTTTAATTTTCTTGTAAAATAATAAACAGCCTAATATGGCCTTGCTGATTTACCGAAACCTCCTCTTGCCTAATTGCTTGCCGTTAAAGAAGCAAACCGTTTAAGGATTAGATTCGTATTTGCTTGTTTAAACAGGGAAAGATATTATTCCAATACACCGCACAAGAATCTTTAATAACTTTAAAAATTTCAATTAATCCAAATTAATCCACAAATTAAATGCAATTCCATTTCATCCCATGCACTAACTTACATAGAAAACAAGAACAATTCCAATTGTAAAACGCCGGCTGTACGAAATTCTTATTGGATATTTCCCGTATTTCTCGACATTTTAAGCTGCATTTGGTTATAATTTATTGTGTGTGCATTATTTCGTTAGTTTGTAACAATTGCATTAAGTGAATTATGCTTTACTTGTAACTATGCACAAAATATTTATTTCAACGTTAAAGAAAGACTGCAAAAATCGAATTATTGCAAAGATCAACAAATTCGTTGCAGATATTTTTTCAAGAAAAGCCACAAAACAAATGCGACTAATTCTCATACATTGCATATAGAAATATTGAGAGTATTAGAGTTGCCAATTACTATTAAAATGCTGCATACGAACCAGATTAAAAACTCAGCTACGTCTCAACTACTACGCAATATATATATACACACACACACACAGTAAAATTAACATACAGTTCAATATGAATGGCGCAGCAAAATAAAATAAAGAAAACATAATGTTTAAGAAGAAAAAAAATAATACAAAAACAAAAAGTATGGAAAGAACTTTGTGATTGCTTTGTTGCAGTTGTGTAGTTGCTCTGTGGTTATTATCGCTGTGTGTTGTGTTTGAGTTATTTCTTGTTTGACTTTTGTGTGCGGAACATTTATCGCTGAAATTAGTAGTGATCGCTCGCTAGGTTGGAGAAGAATAAACTTGTCGGGGGTTGAAGTTGAGCAGAAAGCAAAAAGAATTTAACGAATGTTAAAATTAACCAACGGGAATTTTAAAACAAAATATTATTAATATTTTAAAATAAAATTGTTTTAAAAGCTGTGTTGTGTTCAATTTTTTTTGAAATCATAAATTTATATCCTAACCAGCAACAAAGACAAATTTGGTTCTTAATTTTGTGTCGGTAGAAAAATACCTTATGGAAATTTTTAATAAAATGTGTAGTTGCCCCTTTCGACATATCCATTAGAAGAATCCATTGTAACTGCTTTTATTTTTTGTTATGGTTTTCAACTTAGTGGTGCTGATCTTTAAGAAATCTTTAAATAATTGATAATATATTTATAATTATAATTGTTGTGTTTACCAAACAAATTTAAATATATATAAGTATTTAAAAAAGAAAAACACTAAAAAACATTAAAATGGTACAAAACGATGGTGTTAATAAAAACCTTTTGAACGACAACAGGCAGCATGCTGTTATTGTGTCCAGCGGCGGGGGCAGCGACAACGGTAGTGGAGCCAATCTCAAGACACAAATCGTACCTGCCCAGCCAAAAACATTGCAGCATTTGCCCAAACGACCCGCCGTCGATTTGGCATTTCACAATTTGACATATCGAGTCAAGGAAGGGAACCGAAGCAGTAAGTCTAATTTTTTTTTGTTTTTATATATGTTTTCTTTATATAAATCAATTCAACTGTTTTGTATTTAAAAGTCAATAAACTCTGAATATGCACTCGGAATTTGTTACATTATTATCAATAATAATTTTATATGCTTTTAAATTTAAATTATTTTAAATACATAATTAATTTTATTTATTAGGTTTTTTAATATGTGGTATTAAATAATATTCTGAAATTTTTAAAATTTTTGCAAAGCATATCAGGGATTGTTCAACCTCTAGAGTAAGAGTAGAGCAGTGCACAGTGGCAATAACAAAATGCATACTCTGGTATTCCAGCGCTCAATGCGATTAAAATTTAGATTTCACCTCTGCTACAATGTGGTTTAATGCACTACCTTTATACATCTATTGTTATTATTATTATTATATGATATAACATAATTTATCTGAATAACTATGTCCTGATTTCTCTACCCGAGTGCAATATTGTGCCCCACACAGATGACAGATGACTGAATTTGTTTGTCATCTGTCATCGGCACTAATCCTTACTTCTTAGAATGGTTCAATATTCGAATTGCTAAGTTATTCCTAATATATTACTCAAAATTAATGAAAAGTTGACAGAATTTGAAATTGTCTCCTCTGCGTGGTGTCTTATATTTTACTTCAATGATTTTTAATATAAGCTCTACAAAAATATAATTTTTCGTATATTAAAATTATAGTTTATCTTAATAACTGATTTTATATATTAGGAATGAATTGAAATATACTCGAAATAAATTGTTCGTCAATGAAAAGCATTAAAAAAACATAAACATATATGTACATAATATTTTAAATTCAATTATGCCAAGTATACAACACATAAGAGTGTAATTATCGTTTATTAAATATTTTAAATTTTTAAAATATAAAATAAAATATTTCGTATATCATTCCAAACAATGAATAGAATCAGAAATTACTCCATAAACCCTACTTAGTATAAATTAGAAATATATAACATCATTTTGAAATCAACTTCCCTCCTAATGCCTCTATTAAAAAATTTAATGCCATGTAATTTGTAGAGAATATTAATAATTTGTAGAGAAAATTATCAAATAGAAAATAAATTAAGTTTTAAATGAAATTACTATATTCGAGCAATAAAGCGTTATTTTGTTGTTGATTAACATTGAAGAAGCCTCAAGCTGTAAAATTATATATAATTAAAATACATTTTAACTGCAATGTGAATATGTAAGGATTATATTAATCTACAACTGGTTTGATTAATAAAGGTTTATATAATTATATTGTTTGTCAGCTGAACTATAATATGTATATTTTAAAAAATAATAAAATATTTTTATTGATATTGATTTCTTTACTGATAACTTTCAGAAGCATACGAAGCGTACCACGTACATTTTTATTATCGATGAAACAACCTTTGTCCCTTTGTTATGAACAGAAATTACATTTTATTTTTGTAACTTTGCCTTATTTACAAACTTCTGTATTTGACGTTTCCACTTTTCTCTCGATCTACGCTCTGAGAGCAATTCATATCAGTTATCTCGCTTTGCATGTGTGTGTGTGTTATTAGAACTTTTCATGTTGCCAATGCTTTGCACACGGCCACATAAGAAATATCGCGTTGCCAAATGTGTAAAATTAAAATGCATCGACATTATGTAGCAAATTATAAACAAATTAATATATGATTAATCGCTGTGTATGACAAACAGTATAATTTCATAAATTTTTTATTAATGAATTTTATAATTTAACAATTCCTGTTTAAACTTAAATGTGAAACTTAAATAGAAACCAATAAGCTCTGTACTTGTGAGAAATCGCAAAATATATTCGTTAACGTTTTTATAAAATTTGTTTCCGTAATTATATAATATATGATATAAAGTATTTTAATAGAAATAAATAGCAGATTTAATGTGTTTCCCCACGCCAAACAAATCAGCTTTTTTTAATAACCTGGTCGCAATTTATTTTTTATCGACATAGTAAAATATAGTTGAAAGTTATCGAGCGACTGCGGACAATCTTTGGAAAATGCATAGAATAAAAACCAGAACAAATCTTTAAGGGTACCAGTCAATAATAGAACCTACTTCTGAGCATGAAAATGCTCAGCAGAATTGAAGATATCAGGCTGAATAGCTTATGATAAATAGCAGTAAATGAACGAATAAAGGACCATTTCAACCGAAACTTGATTTGCACAATTTTAAAAAAGTTAACTAAACTAAAAAGTTTTACACATAATCTAATGCCTAAAGCACGATGATTACAATCTCTAGAACTGTCGAGAATGTAGTTAACCAAATACATTTCAGTAGCAGCATTCACTAGTTACTGCATACAATATATTTGATTGAACTAGTCGCCAGTAATAATCGCTGAATTTTGATCAGAAAGAAGAAAGCTCTAAATTCTAAAACCGTATTCTATTAGTACCATATTATTCAGATACATCAGGCAATATATCAAAAATAAACTTAACAAATATTTTCCTAAAGATTCAAACAATTTATTATTTGAGTAGTAAATATCAACAACAGTCGTAGTTAGTTAATAAGTAACTATTAGTTAATTGAATTCGTTATAAAACTTAATAAAAGTACACAGACTGACTTTAATAACTTCAATTTAAAAAATATACTAGAGGAATTTTTATAATATTCAATAAATTTACTGATATATTTAATTATATCAAATGCTTGATTTCTCTGAAAGTAAATTTAAATAATAATCATTTTTCCATTTCTTTTTTGGCGGCATAAAGTGCTACGTACTTACGCAAATATCGACTAGTAATGAATTTTAATGAAAAAATTCCTCTACAATTTATGAATTATTCATATAAAATTTTTTTTTTTAATTCGTTAGAATTAAAAACTTATGTTGATTGTTGCGTAACAAAAAATATAAATTTATTATATTATTTTCATTTCTAGTAATTTTAGTTAATACAATTAACTCGACGCAATCTCGAAGATATCTTAAAAAATATACACTCGTAATATCTGATATCTGATATCTGAATCAGATATCTGATTAGAACGAAAAAGAACTAAACTACTAGTTTAAAATTTTTTTTACTCTTATATATAATTAATATAATTAGAAATATATTATTATTATATGTGTGAAAGTTAACAATTTATATTTATAGATCTGAAGTTACAGATCCGAGTAAATTTTAAATTATACTTTATAGGTCAGGTATTGAATAACTTAAAAATAATATTGAAGAGCTAAAGTCAAGAACTTGAAAAACTAATTGTAATTATAGACTATAATCTATTTTAGATGTGGATTATACAATTTAGTTTCCTATAGAAATATACAAACTTAGACAACTAATAGGCGAATTAATTGAGTACTTCCATATGGATTTAATTTTTTTCGCTGGGACAGTTTCTATTTATAGACTACAAACAGGTTTTCGGCAAGTTATAAGGTCAGAAATTGTAGAAGCGCTGCAATTGAGAGAAATCCTAACAAAATTAATCTGACTGGTATATATGATGTTAAATGGCTCATCATGGAAACTGTTTACGGATATTTCTCTAAACATATCTTAATAAATTCAAGCTTCAAGCAATGTGTGGACTAGAGAGATCGAAAATCGTTGTATCGAAAATCAACATCGGGACAAAACAAACTCAGAAATTATCAAAGCCCGACTTGAAATTGTAATGATGTGTGTGTGGATCAAGGCAGGCAGAGACATATTTCAAGAACATTAAAATTGAAGGGAATAATTATAAAGATATTATTAAATCAAATTATTAATAAATTTGTTTTTATTTTTATTTGATTCTTTACAAATAAATACTCTTAGTGAAGTAATGATTTTACTGCTAAATATTCAAGAACTGCATATACCTATATCGTATAATTATGGTTGTATAGAAATATTTAATTAGAACTGTTTATATATATATGTACATATATTAAACGATATATTCTTATTATATTTTTATATGTTCTATTTAAATATATAATAATCACTTTTGCATTAAATACTGATATTTATGAATATTTATGAAAAGTGTAATTAAAGGTGATTTAGTCTTATAATATTAATTTACATCAATATATTTACGTAATTAAGTTAATTGAACTTAATTAACTTCATTTGCTAAACAACAGTAATTTCAAATAATTTGTGAGTAAATCTTTTCCTGAAAGCAGTCAAATTATGAAGTGCACTGTGTCATTATCGAAAAGCACTTGGAAATTACTATATGAGATAAAATTTAATATATTATATATTACTTTATTATAAATTACTTTTTTTAAAGCTTTTATAAAATTTGTTGATAGTTCTTAACATAGTTAAACCCGTTTCTTACATATTGTAATAACCCGATTCCACTTATCATAATACAGAGTGATTCAATTAAATTTATTAAAACATGAAACAATATTTATACATATGATTAAAGACATCTACGAAAATCACGGCATTCGAATGACTACAAGATATGTAGCACCACTATTTGTGATCATTTGCGTTGCCATCAGGCCCCACGTCAAAGTTACCACCTAAAGCAAGTCCATTTGACTTGTCAGTATAGGGTACTTCGCAGGCCAGTTTCTGCCGAGATATTGATGCACTCGAAGAAAAAGGTTCCACAGGTTCACATTCATATAATATATGACTAATTCTTCAACCGATTTACAGGTAGAGTTTGTGTCTAAGACAGCCATATTGAAAATTCTGAGTTTTAAAAATTGATTTGTGTTTCGGTGGCTCTTCTCGTAATACTCCCAGTACTATGCAAAGCTTTTAATAAATACTTAACTATATTAAAAGTAAAATATTTAATTGCGGAACGTATTTTGTGCCCTAGTAAATGACGAAACAAAGAGTATTACATTTCAGAGTAAGCACCTATATACTCGGTACGTGACATTATACTTAACAATAATCCGCGAGTAATGAGTCAAGATATCTGCTCTTTTGTAAATTCTTTATATATTGCTTTTCAGTAAAAGTAATTTCATTAAGGAACAAAAAGAAAATGTCAAAACAGAAATGAAAATTCAAAGCTCAGTATTTATTATATTAAATTTACATTTTTAGTGTATTGGCATTTGTGGTCTAGAACAAAGAAAGGTGTGTCCCACCTAAGGTTGTTGCTCCAGGTACTTTGTTGCGTACAAAGTACACACCACCTCAGCGAAAGAAGGTGTGACCCAATTTATTATGTAAAGAAGTATCCTGTGACGGCTTAATGAAAATATGTATACAGGGTGTTTTCTAAAAATCAGCTAGTATAAATACTTGAGATGATTTCTTGGGTCAGGACGCGATAAATAAATCTTATGGTGGTTGGCTCAATTTCAATTATAAGATATAGGTTTGTTTATAAGCATCCTATGAAGTATTAATTGTTAGCGTCTTCTATTTGAACTAATACTCTCAAATTAATTAGGGCATGTAGCATATGATACGAATTTTAATTTAATAATATATTTTTAATTGAACCTTGTGTTATCATAAATATCTTACCAATCGCATGAAGTTTTTGACTATGTACGTGTACATAATAATTTTTGGGCATGCACATATACGTGATCTTGTGACGTCATTGTTACTGATATTATAATAATATATTATTTACATTTAAATTGTGTGCCGTCTATTTTATATAATGATGTATTATAAATCTAAATTAATCTTGTCTGAACTAACAAAAGTCAACAAATTGCGATTCATTTGTGGTCCTTAAAAGTTGATAAGTTCTGCTCTCTAGGTATGAAGAAGCCTCTACATTTATCATTATCTTTCTTCTAGGATGTTGCGAATGTTATGAAGTATGACGGGGAACTTCAATATAGTAACCATTAGTGTCTAATAATGTTAGTGTTTATTCGCATACTTTAAGTTAAATGTGGAAGAGTTTTTAGTCTATTTTGAACGGATTCAGTTGAACCAATTAAATTTCTATCTAACTGTAATTAGTAAATTGCTCTATAAAGAATGAAAATTATCTTAAAATTGCAGTTCAAGCTCTTGACTTTATTAGACATTTTTTATGTCTTAAATTGATTTGAGTTCACAAAACATATAAAACGAGCTAAAACTCGATTCAGTTTATTATGTTAATTCAAACCTTTCAAAAGATCTTTAAAATTCCTGAAATTCTTTGTTAGTTTATTCTGCATTTTTATTTGTAAACATTTGAGGAAAACACAAAACACAAAAGCAATGGAGAATTCGTCGATGATGGATTTATTAGGCAAATGAGTATCGATTAAATACTTGGCATGTTTCTGTTAAATATTTACATCAGCATTCAGAAAACTCTAGTTCGAAGTAGCCAGATGCTTAAAATAATTATACGCAAAGTTAAAATCATACAAATATACTGATAAAAATGTCTAAATATAGATCTGATAAAAATGTCTAAATATAGATCTGTTGCATATAAGAATTTTCATCCATATATTATTTTTAATGGGTAGCATGTAAAGATGAAGTATTTGTAATTGGAAGAGTGAAGATCAGATCTCTCATTGATCCTTTCTGTCATTCAATCTGTTTATTTGTAGATAGAAGAACATACAAATAAATGCACGTGTAATGAATGTATAAATGTATAGATATAAATGCTGATAAATATATAAGTTCTGATAAATATGTTAAAATTTGCAACAAGTTCTGCATGATCACTGATCGTTATTCCAAAAAATTGCAGACCTTGAAGGCTATATTTGTAGATTTTTAAACACGAGCTTAGCTGTCGGCACGTACATTTGGTATCTTAAGTGTAGCATGAAAATTGTTGACTATGAATGCGTTAAAGATGATTTCTTAAGAAACAAGTTTTCTTTGAACCACATTTCTTTATGTGGTGTGTGTAATTACTTCTAGTTTGTTACATATTTCATAGTTGCTTTTTCATAGTCACATAGCGAAATGAAACCCTGTTTTTTTTGTGGTGTATAAAATGATCAATAATATTTGTTATATTACACAGAAAGAAACAACCTATTAATGAGCACGAGTGCGTTTTTATGATTGTCTCTCTTCAGTACCTGAAACTGTATATTATGTATACGCACCTATCCGTATACATATACATGTATACATGTTAAACCTGTCCAGGTGATACGAGTGATGTAATACAAAAGATATATAGAAAAAAGTTACTTAACTCTGGTCATTGAAAATTAATTATATATTAAAAACTATACATGTAAAACTCCAACATAATCTCTTAAAATTCTCAATTGCTTAGCATATAGACCGTAGTATACAACATATATGTTATACTACATACACCTATGAAGTCTATTTAAAACCTTAAAAAAAAAATTTTTAAGAAGAGTTCCTGCAGCTAACTAAGATTTTCTAGAATGTAATTATTTTCATATGTTTGCATCGGCTTTTTCGATGCACCCTACTATGTAATATGGTAGAATGTGTCTAAGGCATATGGTAGAAATATATAGTGATATATAATGTAAAACTGATTTGTTAACTTTCTTTTAACTTTGTGAGCATTATATAAAAAGGAACCCGTTTCTATTCGCTGTTTCGACTCGCACTTACCGAAATATTTATAGCCTTATGTATGATTTTAATATTTGTGCTGAAGTATATATAGTAGCATTGAAAATAGGTTATAAAGGTCTAAAAGATTTAAAACCGTATACCATAAATTATAACTGAAATAGCTTTGTTTGCATACCAACTGTCTCGGTTCACTAAATGTGTGCAGTGAGAAGATAAATTACCATTTTCAACCATTTTAATTTGCTCTGAACAACAGTTTATATATGCATACAATGTAATATTAATAAAAAAAATGCTAAATTAAAATTGTTAAAACATCATATAAACTTGAAATTGGATTTTTAAAATATGCGTAATTTTACTCTTTTTTCTTTTCTAGTAGAAAAAAGTAATCACAATCAAACGACCAATCTGTATTATAATCTATATAATAGTTTTTTAATTAAAGGAAGTCTTTACACATTATCTTAAAATGATAACAATAAGTATATATATATATATACAATCCCACCCAAATAACAGAATTTTAATTCGTTATTCGTTTTAACATAATAAAACTAACTTTAGAAATGTAAAATGTTTTTTAATTCAGTATTTATTATTTACTCAACAAGATTAAATTTTATAATTCAAAGTATTAGGAATTAAATAAGCAAAACACTCAGAAAATAATCAATCAATAAATATTGATATTGTCGCATTTAAAATAGGCCCGGCCCCACTGAACGCTAAACAACATACCATCCTAAAGCAACTCGAAATACACAGTTCGGTTTTGGGCTTACTTTCGCTTCGTCCCCTATTCAATACACCACTCATTGTCCACTTCACAGCGGTAGGAATCGGAATTTTTCAAGATAGGTTTAACTCGTTACGATTCTCAAATTGTAGTTTTATTTATCAGATTTTGTTCTCTGAGATTATATAGAACCCAAATATTCTTTTACGGCTCACATAGAGAACTTTTTCAAGAGGTGTGATATTTCAAATTGAAATATAAAAAACACAATTGGAGTAAACAAGTAATCAAATGTATTTTTATTCAATAAATAATTTTATGGCATTATTGAGAAATAATAGTAGTAGTAATACAGCAAACACCTTTCCATTATTTTACGAACATTGAAGACCGTGACACAAATTTCCGCACATACTGTTCGCTTTCAAGGATTCAATAGTTGATTTAAATTCTTTCACAGTAAATGCTATACCGGGTGGAATTCCTCTCAACCATAGAGCTCTACTTTTAGAGACATAACAGCCATTCGCCCTCATATGGAAAAATAAATCGTTGTTCATGGCTCTGTTATGAATGCTATTACCAATGATATATTGAGTCTATTTTATTCTAGGACACATATTGAGATTAAAAAGTTTACAAAGTCAATAACAATCCGATGTTAAATTAGCAACAGTGATAACGAAAAAAAAGAATCAGTACGCGACTAGCCCTATCAATCCGTGCTTCGTGAAGTATTCGTTCTGAAGTAAACCACCAACGGCTACAGAGTTTGTTTTAAATACATCTGTACTACCACTACCTGTTTTTTTTTTAACTTATATATCTTGGTTTTTTATTCAATTTTCCAATCTTGAATAACCTGGTTTTTTTTTTTCAAATAAACCGGATTTTTATAATATTTTATATAATCAATTTATTTTAAGAAGAGCGATACAGAAATCTTCAACAACTGAAGCCATGACTCATCACTACGAGTCCATTTCTAAAATCCGAAATCCGGCTTCTAAAAGTTGAATAATCGATCATCCACAAATATAAATATATACATACGTACTAGTAATTTATGTAGGCTACTCGGACGTAAGCCTTTGTAGGAATATTTGCCAAACAGTGAGTGATGAAATGATATTATTAGTTGACAGCTTCATTATCTGTTACTTGATTGTCGTCCCATATGTGGATTCTTTAAATATGTGTACATGAAAATGTTACCTTCTATGATGTTAGTAATCTTTTCTATAAAATTCGTTAGTATGGATACAAATATTGAGTGTATGATTTTGTTGTTGTTAATGTGGTAATATAGTAATATAGGTTGTTCGAATATTTGCGGAAGTTAATATTTAGACGTGAACAGTGGTAGCGTGTTATCGATGAGACTATAATTGAAGAAACAAGTTAATAGAGGGACATTAGGAGAAATTACGAATATGAGTAATATGTGATTGTTATATGAGTTTCTCATATTGTTATTCCATTGAAAGACCTGGTAATTTTTCCCCATTTAATGGAAGAAATTTTTCCACATCTGCTGCTTTACTCACGTTTTATTGGTCTTTCAATGCTACGACAACTTCGTTGTGTGACCATCGTCAGGTGGTTGTTGTTCCACCTATTAATGAGTCTGAGTTTGCACTATTAAGTCGAATCGAATCGAATCGAATCGTATCGTATCATACAGTCAGTCGGTACGATTTCATTTCCTATTTAATTAAACCATTTACATTTTGTTCAACAAACTAACAGACAAAATCGTGAACGTGTACGGAATTCGAAATAAGTTTTTAAACGATTTGCCAAAATAGCGAGTTGGATTGGCCTTCATTGGGACGGACTCTCCACATGTGATGTGATGTTTACCCGGTACTCACTCGCTGCGTCTTGACTTAACAAGTATTAACGAAAAAATTCTAAAAGACTGTTTAATACTATTAAATGTTTTAGTTTCGCGCTTTTATTATTTTTTTCTAGTTTTTCTGTATTTTCTGTATTTTCAGTCAGTATTTTAATTAATTAAAATTAAATTAGTTGAAGTTATGCAGAAATTTAGCAAATCAGAAGCAAATTTATGCAAAATGAATAACAAAATTTGTGCATATTTTTCAAAATTGCTAAGTGTTATCGCCTGTCTTGGCGGTAAAAAATTTCTTCGCTATTAAGATTGTTTTCGGTATCTTGGCAATAGGCAAAACAAAAATTTGAAAGCCTCGTACCGGCTTTTTGGCGTGTTGGTCTGGTCTGTTGAGTTGCTGATTTGTTTGCTTACATTTTAGTGTTTTATTTATTTATTTGCTACTTTTGATCACTCACTCGGAGGTGCTATTATTATCTTATTTATTTAATTTTTTTATTATTTAATTTCAAGTCGTTATTCGTCGCTATTCATTATTGGAATTTAAGTAGTTTCGCTTCCGCAACATTCATGACGTGATATTTTGACTAATTTTCTCACAAAGTTATTTCAATTCTCGACCGATTGTGTCAATAAATTGTTATAGTTTTTTTTTCTCAGATCAATTATGGTAAATAAAAGTACTTGTGTTAAAGTTTATTTGTCTGGGTATTACAAAGAGAACATTCGACTTGGTGTATTTAAAATATTATATAATATTTAAGATAAGTTCAATAAGTAAATGATTGCTAGAACTTTCCTGGATCATATCGGGATAATGTATCACACAATAACCACAATTTCACAATTTACGAACAAATGAGACCATCCGAGAGAGCGTAACATCCCTGTCGAAATTTGAAAATGCTACACAGAAATGACACGTACATTTGATTTCAAGTAAAATTTGTGTTGATGTGCGAATCAGCTGTTTTGATTGTTTATTTGCACAGCACTGGACCAGATTTTACACAAAGCTGTTCCTTGAAAATCTGTGTAAAAAGCGTAATTTGGCACTTTATTTGTGTTACGCTCTCAGTTTGTACCTAACTTGTGTTTTACTTGAGTTTTATGACGAGTAGCTCGTGGAACAGACCTAATATTGCCAAAGAAAACAACTACAGAAGATTATGTTTTTGATCAGACCAGACCGTGTCACCCATAGTTTGAATTCGAGTTACGCAAACATCGTAATACCCGAATACTTTAAATCATTAGTTTTTATTTTGTAGTTTTATTATGAACATTTTTTCGTTACTGTTCGCGCTATTGATCAGTAGAAAAATTACCAAATTCTTGACTGAACTAAAATAATCTGTAACACCACCTTAACACGTCAAACAACTTCTCATATTTCGATTGCAAAATTTGATATATTTATTGCGCCATTAACTTCGCTTACAATTAAGTAAATTAGTTAATAATTGCCATTGTAATTTAAACAGTTTAGCTATAATTACTAATGACAATTTTTAATTTGTTTAAAATTTTTTTTATACCATAAATGTACTCTATACGTACTCTACTCTATTCTGGCATCGGCGAGCAATTGTTCTTTTCCTCGAATTTTTTCAATATACATACATATGTGTATTAGTACTTAATAGCATTACCGACCGATCAATTTGTAGTCTTCCTTATCAATTTAACCTTTTTCAAGGTTTTTGTACATTAACTGTCCTTCAAACTTTGTTGCGCCTCCACTACGTGCTATTTTATTGGGGTCCGATCATCGATGATCACAACAAAATATCGGTGACCGATTTCAAAAAATCTGATTGAACTCATATATTTTATATGCATTATATATATTATGTATATTTAAACGTGATTAGTAATTTAAGTTTCTCAACCCAATAAGTATTTGTTACTATCAGCAATGGAAGTGGATCTGTAAATGTGTTTATAATGCTCGGTAAGCATTAATTCGGTTTTTTCTGATTTTTTTTTTTTAATGTAAACTGTTGAATTTTATTTTTTTGTGAACTTATTTTGGAGGTGCTTCAGTTTTGTTTGGACTGCTGTCGTGCAATCAAAAGGGCGTTGACCAACCAGTCCACAAGTTTATGTGTCAAAGTACTTCAGTCAGTCTTGATGCATTTCATTTTTGTTGACGAACGATAAGTTCGATTGCACTGCTTTTTATATATGCATTATTAACAAAAATGGTTACATAAAATTTAATTTATTATCTTTTCATAATAAATATAATTTATTTTACAATTTATACTCATAAGAATGCAGAGTGCAGCAACTTCCTTTTTAGTTTTTTGAATAATTGTCGTGCTTTATAACATTAATCACCAATTAAATTAATTATTAATATAAGAAAAATTAGGAAATTTGAACTTTTATTCAAATAATAATAAAAAAAGTGATGATAATTTTATTTTCTAAGTACCATATAAATTATCATTAGTTAAAAATGTTTGTTTGATGCACTTCACTATAAAGTAGTATATGGTATATAAGTAATATATGTATGTATCTCTCTCTATAAACACATTTTTATAAGATATACTAAAATTAATTTTAAATTTTGTTTATTTTTGAACTCAATTATTTGAACAATTATTTTTTGCAATAAAAAAATGTTAAATCTCAAAATATCAAAAAAAAATTGATGAAGTTTCAGGTTTGTGTTTACACAAAATAAATGTCAGCATGATTTTATAATTTTTTTCTGTCCAAAGTTAGTAAACAAATTAAAATTAATTAAATTTAACAAGCGACTATAATTTTCTTGAAACACGAAAGTTAAAAAGAATTTAAAAAATAAAAAAAAATGTTTTCTTGTTTAAGATAGAATTATTTGACACTTTTTGTGAAATGTCACAACAACAAAAGGCATTAAAAATATTTTAATTCGTTATTTTCGTCTACGATTATCTAGTTCTTAAATTTGGTCAAACTTTTTAAACATAACACATTCCATATATGTATATTCATGTACTAATAATCTAAGACTCAAAGTTATAAATTTTCTATGGCATTAGTAATATTTGGTACTTTGCTATATTCAAATCATTTAGTTACATTCTTTGTGACTGCCCAACCTTGATCTGGACCAGGAGGAGTTCACTGGATCGAGAACTACTCTTCCGTTCTGACAGCTGACATTCCGGCTTTCATTCGGAAGGCGAGAAGTCTTCTGTTTGGTTATGGTTTTTTGCAGCAAAATATCAAACATGGTCGCAGTGCTGCTCTTTATTCCTATTCCTATATTCAAATCAAACGATCTTTAACGAGTTGAAGATACGAGTATTAATATTAAACCTTTAAAAGTACTTTGAATTTGATATAAAAAAAGATACTGACTCTATCTACCAAAGATATTTCATTGTCCTTTGTTGTTGTGTTGTTGTCCTTTGATTAACTAGTTGCCTAGCAAGTATGATTTCTCACATGTTAGTATAAAGTTCTTGGCAATACAATATGTAAATTGTAGTACTGGATTAATTATTTATAAGCGGAATAAATGCACTTCACTACTCTTTTAAGCACTATTTATAAGAAGCATAAAATATATCATTAATCAGATCTACCTAAGAGGACCTAATTTCACTTATAGAATAGCCCGATAATGATTGCTAAGAACTCTCTTAAAAAAAAACACAGATGGAAGTTTCGAAAAAATTTAACGCCATTTTGAAATGGCCAAATCTATCATAAAACTCACACAAATATAATAAGATTGAATTTTCTTCGATTAAGTGCATTGAAGATACGTCAACGACTGTTAAGAACTTCATCGGGGGCTGACAAAACCAATATCTCCATGTTTGAGACATTAATTGCAAAACTAGACTTATAAAAATCTCCTGTACATATCTGACTTACTTCGGTCACATAACAAGATGATCAGAAACTTTGGAACAACTAGTTCCAAAGTGACCAGTACTAGACAAAGTGACCAGTTGTACTATAGAAAACAAGAAAGATCAGATACTTGATAATCGGAATAATTGATACCTTTGTTTTTAAAAACGATGTACATAACAATATACTAAGATATGCAAAAATACACAAAGTATTATGCACATTTAGAATATATCATTTGTCTTGTCTTGTCATAAGACTGGAAAAAAAGTACTATATTTGAACCGTGAAACCAAACCATATTCTTGATTGTAAAATATTCCAAATATGTATATATAAATTTATGTAATATCTAATGACGTAACTTTATTTATGTATAACTACTACTTTTACATTTAAATTATTATTTTTTTTGTAACTCAAATCATTTATTATTTATTTTGTAATAAACAACCACGTTTTTATTTTTAGATGCCAAAGTTATACTGAAAGGAGTCAGTGGACGCCTACGGTCAGGTGAACTTACTGCCATCATGGGTCCTTCGGGTGCTGGTAAAAGTACATTGCTTAACATACTTTCCGGTTACAAGTAAGTTTTAAAAATTAAACTTTATTATTGAGTTCAAGCAAATATTATTTTTGATATATATATATATATATAAACTAATTTGACATTTCACACTATTTTACGTAACATACTTATTTGAGTCGGAGTGCTTTTTAGCTCAGACTTATTGAAAAACCAGAATCCTTCACATAACATTCACATTCGCCTTTATTTCTCCTATGTCCCAAAAAAATTTTTACTTCTCATGCTACTCCTATTTTACCCAATCACATCCTAATCCCCATATTCGTATTGCTTCGTATTCATATCTTATGCTATATAGATCTCCATGGTTTACAACAACAACACTATCTAATCCATAATCTATCTCCTCAAAATAATTCCCGTTAGCAAAAAATTGATTAATTTCAAACAATATTTAATATTCAAATAAAGTATGTTGAATATTTTTAGATGATCGTTTTGTGTCTTTAATTTTCTATATATGTTAAATTAAACAAGTCCATTGTCATTATCGACATTCGATTGAGATCAGAGTAAACTTCTAAGTATTGTTGTAATGTTTATTGTATATAATCATTGGAGAATTTGTGCAGCTCTTCCGGTGTTTCTATCTCGAAGCTAGCGAACACTATTAAAGTTTCGATAGAGCAAACCCAATTGGGCTCTTCGATAGAGGAAACCCAGTTTGCCTCTGTGTCGTTTTATTGTCCAATATTTTGTGAGAACTGATATCTATATCTGTTGGTTAAGAAAGAAATAATAGATTTGGATTATGTAGACCATGGTGCCCTTGAACTGACTACTGAATTAAGACTATGCTTGTTGGACTATCACAGAAAGTGATCATGTGTCAATCTGTCTCTGTGACTGAAAAGAACAGGAATTGATTTGAGAGATTCTGTCGTAAAGGTACAGGATTTCGCTAATTCAATATTTTGTCAAAATAGAGTTACCTTCGAACTATTGCTCAATAAGTTAATAATATCACCATATTCATGAACTGCTTTAAAATAGATTTAAACAACTAAATATTAGAATATAGACTTTCTTTTCCTGTGGGTTTATAACTTTAATGAGAGAGCATTGTATTATGAGGACCAATATATCAAAATAAATAAAAACAAATAACGGGTGAGGTAGGGCGAAAAATATAGAATATGCAAAGTTCGTTTAAATAAATATGCGAATGTAATGCAAAAATGGTTAAACCTTTACAGATGAGGGCCACTGTATATTTCAGTTTCCCAAAGAAATTGACATGTTTTTTAAAAGTATATGAGTTTTTTTCGTATTTGTACAAGATATCAGGTACCCAAATTATAATATTTCCTTTCACTGAAATTAATTGGTGAATATTCGTACTAAAGTCGATAATGGTTCAGCAGCGTTCGCTGATAACAAGTTTATTGGGTAATTACAAATACGCTTATGTATTTATCTTTAGATAATTAATTATTAACACAACAAAGTTCTAATAAAAGTAATTTACCATAAAAATTCGGAATTTCCCATGCTTTTGAAAACAGTAGATATTGATTAAGTCAGTCGGCTTTTTTCACAAATACTACTTGCAAGCCATAAACCTTTGCCCCTGTATTATGTTTTCATTTTATGTCTAGGCATAAATCATATACCTATATAAGAAGCTATACTCGTGTTCACATACAGCAAAATTTCACTTAATTATTTCAGCATAAATTGTTTCATTATATTTTAATGAAACAATAAACCCATTTCAGAGAAACCTTGTGTTCTATAAAAAGTATATATAAACGAACCAGTACATACAAAATGTAGTCATATCTTCCATGAGAACATTTTTTTATAGTGTGTAAGGCGCAAATATTTTTATTTGTTTTTAATTATTTTGTTGATAAGAAAACATTAACAAATGCACAATTATTAAAATAAAAGATTTATAAATCGGTTTATAAAAATGTCATACATTCTTGCAACCAAACAAGCAAAAAGCAATGGAACCAAAATGGGTGGAGGATGCAGATTAGCATAATCGCTCAGTTTTTCTAATAATTAAATAAATTATTTTTCTATTCTATGTAAAAATATATAATAGACATTTGATTTCACTTATTCAAGTACGCAACCTGCTTTACTCCCATTAATGAGATCAATTATGGGTCTAGTTAAGTCACAGAAGAAAATGCTTGGAACTGATAACAACACCTGTATAGTTTACTTATTTTTTCTTTTTTAGAGCAATTGAATTTCACTTTTAAGAACTGCATTTTTTTATTTAAAGTTTATTTGTATTAAACCCACGGAATATTATATTTATTTCGGGTGATGATCGTCACACACTATATAAAGTCTGTGTAGTCTTCCTCTATTCGCAAAAAAAAAAATAATTTTTAAAATACATAAGAACTGATCTTGGCCTGCAAAATATGGAATACCAAGAAGACAATCATGCAATTTTAAAAAAGGACGACCGAAACGGGTGTCTAACCATGAACTATGGTATAAAACTATTCAAAACATACAGTAAACGAAATGAAAGGAAATGGGGGTCGTTGACATGCTGTGACAGCCATATACGCAAACTGTTCTCTTATGGAACCCGTAGTGCTGGCAACAACAGGCTACACTCACCTTAATATAAGAAACAACTTTCGACGAAGACATGAAAACACCTGCATAAACCAGGAGTCAAAACTACTAAGCTGCAGGCGACAGAGTTATATTAAAAATATTATGAAAGCTCTATATTGTTGCAGTACTTTAAAATAACATTCACCTGTAATTTTGTCTCTTAGTCATTGTTGGTTGTTGTGTGTTGGTCTTGTGTGATGGTTTATAATCTTGCTAAAACGTCCACCCTTTCACTCATCAACATAGGTATATAGTTGCACATGAAATTGTAGTACTTCCAAAATTTTTTCGTGATAAAAAAAATGCCAATGGAAAACGATCACCGACCGTCAAGCGATGGCGCTGGACTTCTTTTGACCATACGAATGCCTATATTTCCGTTAATCATTATTTCAATGGTCTACGAATTAGTTAATTGTTCTCGTCAAAGAAGACTTACCTATTCAGCAGTTGACCGCAATAGTTCCTTAACTCCATTAAGCCTAGTTACTTTTTAACACTGATAAAGTCTGTCCTTTTTCAGACTTCCCAGACTGTATGTGAGGCTTCACTGTTTGATCTTTTTATATATCTTCATTTAGCCTAATCATTGTTTGACTAACTAGTTTCTTAAAGATCTGTATTTAAAGTACGCTTAATTAAATGGGTTAAACTAAGATTAAATATCTTCATAATGTCCAGTCATCGAAATAAAATAAATAATTTATGTAAATTGTCTTAGTTTGAAAGTCATTTTGACATTACTCATTACTGCCCGTATTTAAATTTCACATGTATGTACATGTAAATCACACTCACACTCTGTATAATATGCTCAGTATGTGTTACCATGTATTTTATATTTTAAGTTCTGTACTAAAATCCATTGAAAGTCAAACACCTATATAGGCACATACAAATGTATGTGCTCATTTCATTCTGTATCATAAGGTATTCTCGTAAGTTGTACATACACCTAGTATTTACTTGAAATTTGAACCCACCCAGTGTATTTGATTCGTGTTGCTTTAGTACAAAAGTAGAACTTCGTATCTGGAAATACGTATTTACTATATAATTGTAAATACTTAGATACGAGTGTGTTGTATATTTCATTTAATTGCATTAGTAATTTTCTTGTTATTTTATTTAGTGGACTTTAAACCTTTCCTTACTAATTATTCTTTGTTACTATAGATACTGTGCTACTCAGTATCTACACTGATAAAATTCGCTGTGTTGTTGCTGAGATACTTATATGTTAAGTTCATGATTCTAAATTAAAGTATTATTAGCAATCACTTTAAGTAGAACGTTTCTATAGAACTTGTTTAAAATGTTATTATAAAACTTTTGTTTTACGTTTCTGTATAGAAAGGTCGCTTCGTTTTCTAGATTTGAAATCTGCCTACTATCAATGCCTTAAATGAGTTTTAATTTATTTAAGTTCCTTATTATATAATAATAATATATAAATGTATAATATATATTATATATATATATTATTTGTTCAATATCATTTTTTCCAATTTTTTTCGATAATATTAGTTTGTTATTTTTTTCTAATAAAAATGAAATCAATTCTTAAAATTATGTTAAATACTAGCCAGGCCACTAATAAACTAGTGGTAAAAATGCGCCGATATTTATGATACATACATACAAATATGAAAATTCATCACCATCTACACTACAACCAGTATTGTCTTTTTCAGAAAGTCGTTCTACTGATCTCGATTGCAAGCCAATGTCATACAATTGGACATCCTTAGGCTCTGAGCATCTTAAACTACGATATTTCTCCAGTGCCGGTAAATTCTGCCTTGCTATCGTTTTTACCTGAATCACCCTTCTACATATATGAAGTCAACAATTCTCCATAGTTTTTATCCACACAAACGTGATTCAGAGGTCAGAGCGTGTTAAAACTATTGTCTTATGTAGCAATATCTTGAAAGTAATGATGTGGTTCTTTGATGTGAAAAGTTTTAATAGATTGACCAAAATTAGCGTTTCTAAAATGTTTCTTTCCCTGTGCTATTATTCATTTTGTCCCATATTTAAGGCGATTCTGTATACTTGATTGAAGCCTTCCGTCCATCCTGTCTTATCAAGATCTACGTTACGATTTTCTGTTTTTCTTTAAACACTTTATTCTTATCATTTCCTATATCTGATAATTGCTGTAATATATTTTAATATCTATAAGATAGACTGACGCCTTTCAACTTCAGTGTCATGTTATTTAAAAAACGTTAGATTTTCATTTAGAGTTCTATGGTAATGTTTATGAATACAACTGACTTTTTAATTGCACATTCCAGGTACTTCACATCTACTCGATCTCATCTGTATGAGACTACAGTTTGTCATTCGAAATTTTATTTTAAACACGTTCGATATTCAGACTCTTCAGTTAAGTACCGCTTAAACTTGTGATTTTGTATTTCTTTTTCTTTCTCCATTTCCCTTCTTTCGTCTTTCTCTCCCTCTCTCTTCCTTCTCTCTCTCCCTCTCTTACTTCTTCCTTCTCTCTCTCTCTCTTCTTCCTTCTCTCTCTCTCTTCTTCCTTCTCTCTCTCTCTTCTTCCTTCTCTCTCTCTTCTTCCTTCTCTCTCTCTCTTCTTCCTTCTCTCTCTCTCTTCTCTTCTCTCTCTCTCTCTTCTTCCTTCTCTCTCTCTCTTCTTCCTTCTCTCTCTCTCTTCTTCCTTCTCCCTCTCTCTTCTTCCTTCTCTCTCTCTCTTCTTCCTTCTCTCTCTCTCTTCTTCCTTCTCTCTCTCTCTCTCTCTTCTTCCTTCTCTCTCTCTCTCTCTCTCCTTCCTTCTCTCTCTCTCTCCTCCCTTCTCTCTCTCTCTTCTTCCTTCTCTCTCTCTCTCTTCTTCCTTCTCTCTCTCTCTCTCTTCTTCCTTCTCTCTCTCTCTCTCTTCTTCCTTCTCTCTCTCTCTCTTCTTCCTTCTCTCTCTCTCTTCTTCCTTCTCTCTCTCTTCTCTCTCTCTCTCTTCTTCCTTCTCTCTCTCTCTCTCTCTCTCTTCTCTTCTCTCTTCTTCTCTTTCTCTTTTTCTTCTTCTCTCGCTCCTTCTTATTTCGTTCTCTTTCTGTCCCTCTCTCACTCCTTCTGATGTCTCTCGATCCCTCATTAATAATTCGCACTTCAGACATATATTAGCTTGAAATTTTTGTCCCATTGTGTTTTACTTATTACTAGGAAATCATTTAGACTCAGAGTAAACATTAACATTAATATTTAAACATTAAGTAAATATTATTGAAAATAGCAGGAAGTTTATACTACGAATGGTAAACTCTTAATTTCTCATAAACTAGAGCATCTTATATGCCGTAATGATTCTGGTGTAGCGCAAAGCAATCGTGCTAAAAGCTTAAATTAAATTTTGAATTAAAATAAAACGCTTAAGACAACTTCGGGTAAAAAAAATTACTTAGAATTTAAATACAGAAAAACATCACCTTTAAAAAAACAATTTTATTGTAGAACGCATAATTTTTATTTATTTATTTTTTTTTCTGTTATTTTCAACTAAATTTTTTTAAATTCATACTTTTGTTAGATTGTTAGAAATATATTTTGTTATTATTCTTCAAGCACGAACGTACTTTAAAAATCTACTAAAAATAGTAAATGTAAGATATAGTGTTGAGTTGAATTCCGCTGCCTGCTCCAAAAATTTGCTCACCATGTTAATTTGATCTGTGCATGACCTTTCATGTAGCAGGTCGAAAGCCGACCTGCTACATATAGTACTATTTAAGGTCATAGCTTTACTCTCTAAGATAATCTTGTTGAATATTTTCATTATTATGAGCAGCCATCATATTCCTGTCCAATTATTGCAACTTTTTCTATCGCCCTTCTAAGGTAGCTTCATTATAATAGACTCTTTCCTACCAATTGGAAAACATTTAGAGTTCGTTCAAAATATTTCTTCCATACACTGCTTTGTTCCTCGTTTGCGGTTTTCACCACTCCATTTTCTTCTTCAACAGGGGAATTTCGAGCATTCCTTCAAGTCCCCTTTTTGAGCCGCTACCTGTGCTAAATGCCTAGGTTATTATAGTAGGTTTGTTTGTATCTTTTACCACTACATTTAATTTCTTTACTAAACCCTTCGTATTCATTATTTAACACAATTTTTTTTATAATATTTATAATAAATATTATTATAAATATGTTTTTAATACATCTTTACATTTTCATCAACATATACTTAAGAGTGTTATCTTATTTTTCAGAACATCGAGCATTGAAGGCGTCGTCACTATGAACGGCCACGAACGTAACTTGAGCGCATTCCGCAAATTGTCGGCGTACATTATGCAGGACAATCAGTTGCATGGTAACTTAACTGTCCAGGAAGCAATGACCGTGGCCACAAATTTGAAATTGAGCAAGAAATTTACCAAACCTGAGAAGAATTCAATGGTTAGTATTTGCCTAATATCCAATTAACAAATATTTGCTCGTGAACTAATTAAAGATATATGTAAACAGTAAGATAATGCACAAGAGAGGGAGAGAGAGAGAGAGTTACTTATTGTCTTTAATAATGAGTTTTTCCAATGTTTCTATGTATGGCTGTACAGACTATACATAAATTGTATTTAAGAATATACACTTTCTGATATTTTGTTGCGACCCACGGAAGCCTATGATTCAGGAAACATGCTTAGGTTAGAAATGGGTGTATTGGAGGGTAAAATAGAGTAGGAATGATATTTTATAACAATAACTATTGTGTTTGTTCTGAACCTCTTTTTTTCTCTCATTAAAATAATATTAAATTGCGATTTTGTAAGTAAATGTGTTTAAAACTGATATTCGTAATTATTATTATTTAATTTTTAATTAAAAAATATATAATTATTGTTTTCTTCAAATAATAAATTGAAATTCCAATTCCAATTGTTCTCTGTGAAATTGAGCATTTGCCTCACTTTAAAATCTACAATTCAAGCGAATTCTAATTACAAATCATTAGTTGGTGTTTATTTTATTTAAGTTTACTTTGTACTTATTTTTATTTTATCTGTATTCAGTTATGAACAATCTACATTCGGAAAAAAAATCATTCTGAAATAAAATTAATCATTATCATTAAATCTGCTGTTTAGTGGCGGCTTTTGTTGCTGTCAGATTGAAATTTCTTGTCATGCAAGGCTTAAGTGACCAGAGTCAGAGATAAACGCGACCGCTTCTGCTAAAGTACGTCTTCAGTCGGAAGCGTTTCTATTAGTTGTAAAACCGGTAAATCTCACAAATTCTGAGTTGTCTTCATATTTGAGACTGGTAGACTGACAGTACGTAATCTTAGTTGGCGCGTGTACACTTCGATTTCCGTACAAACTCTAAAAATGTTTTGATTTATTTCCTACTTGCAAAAAATAAATAATTCATTTTTGATGTTAAAAATTAGCTTTATAAAATCTAAGGTATTAGTTCAAAAACAGGGCATGGTTCTTGTATAGATATTCTTGAAGTTTAGTAATAAAATAAAAAGAAAGTTAGCTTTGGCTTTCCCAATACTTTAATACAACTTAAATATAAGAGATAAAATTATTATTACAAATTAATCAAATAAAATATACTTACAAACTTAAAGGCTAGCATAAAAACTTAGAAATTAAGAGGCTAAGTATTATTGAAAACCATGCGGACAGATTATTATCTTAATACTTTCTGTTCTCCGATATTTTACTTCATCGCTTTATTAATGCCTTGAGAAAAAATGGGGAATTAAACTTTGTATATTAACTCCTTATCTTTTTTTCTTCTTATAATTTTTTTTTCACATTTTTAGTTGTCTTTTTCTTCTTCTCAAAAATTTATTTAAACTAAAATTAACTGAAGCTGAGTTATATGCGAATTATATATTATATGAACACTACTACTACTAGACAACTTATAGACTCTTTAAATTATAAGATCTTTTTTAAATTCTGCAGGTAAACAAAGTTAGTAAAAAAAATAGCCTTATCTTAGTCAAAACCCACATAAAGACGTCCACCAAAAAGGTTCACAAATCCCCAGCAATTCTATTCACTTATTGAATCAAAATAGTTTTTTTTATATAAAAGCGATCTAGTCAAAATCGCACATAGTCCTGACGTAACTACTACTGCTCTTAAAAATTCAGATCACATCATGTCTTATTATCCAATCTTTGGCAAGATATATAAAATTGATACTTTTTGTGAACTTTTCTGTAGTCCTCAATATCCTGATGCAATATCATCTGCTTTAGCTTTAATATTCACTCTTACAACTGTCCCCATCTCCTCCACAGCATTGTCAACTGCATAGATTTATTCTAGAGATATACTCTTCTCTTCACCCTCTCTAGTGAATATGCTCATATTATATTTACTCAATAAGAAAGCAAAAATATCAATACATTTAACTTATTTTTCGACTTTTAGTCTGTCATTTATAAACTGAACTTTTTATCGAAAACTTCTAAGCTAGTTTAAAGAGCTATTCTCTTAAGAAGCTTCTTTGAAAGTCTAATATACCTTTATTTTTAATATCAATCAAATTTGTGGAAATTTTATCTTAACTTAAGGGGATCGTGCACTACTAAAAATATATTCATGAGATGATATTATTCAATTCCACTAATTTTCACTGTTTTCTGCTAATTAAATATAAATGAATCACTTTGAACACATTAGTGTATGTACAAAAACCTATATATTACCTATTATATGTAACATTCTATATTTATATTAACTTAATATCGAAATTAAACTCTTCATTTCCATTTCCACACAGTTCTTCTGAACCTATCTTCTAAATATGAGGTATAAATCCATTTAAACATGATTTCAAAATATTAATCTTGTACTTCTCCGACAGACGATTGAAGCCATGTCGTACATTTCTTATTAAATTTTATTATTTAACTTAACAATAGTGTAATAAATGTTTATAAAGAGTTTATAAAGATAGAACTAACTAACTACCTATTCCTCTTGAACTTAAATCATATAAGTCTCTCAAGTCTTGCTAATCTATAGTGATGATTATAATTTGCACCAAATTGGATATATGGTTCCACTGAGGTCGTGAATTTCGGAACATTGATACATTTTCGATTCTCAATATCACTTCGAATGGGTTTTAATCGAAATCAACAATTTTTAAAGAAATTTGTTTCCTCATATTTATGACTTAATAATTTTAACAATAAAAATTCTTTTACCTTTTTTTATTCACAGATTGACGATATTTTACTGACACTAAGTTTAAGT
This sequence comes from Teleopsis dalmanni, assembly GCF_002237135.1. Lineage (NCBI taxonomy): Eukaryota > Metazoa > Arthropoda > Insecta > Diptera > Diopsidae > Teleopsis > Teleopsis dalmanni. The sequence goes on from NC_051848.1 coordinate 17,820,054, forward strand.
GAACATCGTAATACATTGACGCGTAATCTATCAGGCGGACAAAAGAAACGTCTCTCTATTGCCTTGGAGCTAGTTAGCAATCCACCGATTATGTTCTTTGATGAGCCGACGTCTGGTTTAGATAGTTCAACTTGTTTCCAGTGCATACATTTGTTGAAAATGTTAGCAGCTGGTGGTCGAACCATCATTTGCACCATACATCAGCCTTCAGCACGTCTCTTTGAAATGTTCGATCAATTATATACGCTCGCCGATGGACAATGTGTTTATCAGGGCAGCACAAAACAATTAGTGCCATTCCTTGGAACTCTCAATTTAGAATGTCCCAGTTATCACAATCCAGCCAGTTATGTGATCGAGGTTGCTTGTGGTGAGCATGGTGATCACACACGCAGATTAGTCGATGCTATCGATAATGGCAAGAAAGATATACGCACATCAGCCGATTATGCTAACTTAAAAGTACGTACAGATCTAGTTAAGGTGCACAATATAAAAGCTAATGTCAGTGGCGGTAAATACGAGGGTAATCTGACAATGAATAATGGCATTTTAAATGGTAATTTAGTGAATGATATTGCCAAAGATTCTAGTGTTTCCAATCCCACTACAGCTGTGGTTAGTACTAATGAAAAAGGTGATGCTATGATCGATATGGAGAAAGCTGATAATTGCACAACAGCTTTGCTATCGGCAGAAATAACTTCCCCCGAGCGTTATCCCACTTCACAGTTTCATCAATTCTGGGTTGTGCTTAAGCGTACACTCTTGTTTAGTTATCGTGATTGGGTGAGTTAAAATTATATGAAAGATAATGAAAGTATCCATTTTAATAATTTATATTTTTTTTTTCAGACTCTGATGTATCTGCGCTTATTTGCTCATTTATTGGTTGGTTTTCTAATCGGTGCTCTCTACTACGATATCGGTAACGATGGTGCTAAAGTCTTGAGTAATTTGGGTTTTCTCTTTTTCAACATGTTGTTCTTGATGTATACTTCCATGACAATAACGATCTTATCATGTACGTCATTTTCAATCAATTTTATTATGTGCATTTTATTAGATGCATAAGACCTAAATTAAGTATCTTATAATATTATATTATTAAAACCTAAAAATTAGCTGATATAGTATTGAACAATTACTGAAATCCACATTTGTTTATCTCCAGTTTAAGATAAATTTGAATAGGTCCAAGTTTGAATATTAGACAACTAGTTTAAAAATGCTAAGTAATTTAAGAATGTCATCTTTACCATAAATTAAATAACATTTTGTAGTGAAGTTGTTGAACGTGTCTTATAAATTTTAAACTTGTGTTAAATTTTCTTAACATTTAAACAATTGCTTTTTGATTGAAATAATTTTAAAGTATTTAAGGCAATACCTGCCAAAATCCATGTAAAATACTCACAAACACCTTCGCACTGCATCATAAGTTATCATTTTTAATAAACGTTATGACATTATTAATATTTCATTTGAGAGTGATAGATAGGATAATAATGTCAAAATGTTCGAAACGTCAATGAAAGACATTGTCAATCTTAAATATTTAACTAAACTATCTGAAGGATAGTAAGAGTTATTAAAGCTTTAATAGAACGAAATCGAGATGATACATACCAGTGGTAGTCCGTTTAACATGAATATACAGTTCCTTTAATCCCAAAAGATAAACGAAATCTTAATTTTCCTCCTTTTTTTATTAAAAATATTTTCAATTTATATAAGTAGCAGAGTCCTCCACTAGGTGGATTGATAATTACCTGACTTCACAACAGGTGGCAACGCCAGAACAGGAAACAGGAAACAGAGCACCTTGGTGATTTTTTATAAAATGGAAAGATACGACGATATTCAGCGTTCAATTATAAAATTCTTTCATTTGAAAGGAATGAACAATGATGAAAATGGATTCTGTTTACGACAACCTTGCACCATCGTTAACAGCAATAAAAAATTGGAAACCTGAATTTAAACGTGGTCGTACGAGTGTTTTTGATGAAGAGGGTCCGGTTCGTCCAAAATATTTAGGTATGAAAAAGCTTTCGGCAAGATAGGTATGGGTGCCGCGTTTGCTCACAATCGACCAAAAACTACAACAATTTTGCGTCGAGTAGTAACAATTGATGAAACATGGATCCATATCTTCAAAACCTGAGAGAAAGCTAGAAACCAGAGAATGGGTAGACCCCGGGGGTAGTGCTCCCAAACGACCACGAACTCAACCATCAGTTGAAAAAGTTTTAGCGTCCGTATTTTGAGATTGCATATTATTGGGTCCATTGTATGAGGAAATCAAGAAAAAGCGATCACATTTGTCGAAGAAAAAAATTCAAATTTTGTTTATGCAGAATAACACAGCCATTCACACGTCAATAGAAATCAGGGCAAAATTAAATGAATTACAGTACAAATTGCTTCCTCACCCACCATATTCCAAACTAGAAGAGACAGCTCCAGTAAAAGAGGTTTGCTTCAAATGATAAAGTGGAATCACATTAGTGTATCTGAGGTATATTTTGGAGAACTGGATAAATAGTATTATTTAGAAGGTTCCAAAATGTTAAAAGATCATTGGACTCGGTGTGTCAAGCATCATATATAATATAATGGTTTTACAAAAAAAATGTTTTTTTTACTTAGGCCGGGTATTTATCAATCGACCCAATATATGATATTAGTACACATTTTCATATGCTTTTATATGTGTATAAACTGTTGGAGTTTATAATATAGTGTTTATAATTTTCTTACGCAAAATCTGTTTAGATTTTTAAATAACTCTTCAAAGACTTTTCCTTTTTGTAAAATAAAATTAAAAAAAAAACCATAGCTACAAGTGTCTTGAGCCCTATATTATCGAATATACCATATACCCATATTACAAGTATATACTTTATAACAGCTTTAATATTTTTTAAAAAGGTGTGTTTTATTACATACAAATTAAATTAAATTTTCTGTAAGAATTAAAAAAAATTAAAAATTTATAATTAATATTGTAGAAATCAGTGCATATTTCTCACTTTACAAACAAACATCATTAATGCAAACAATGTATAGATATAAATTTTAAGAATTATACTTTTTCCCTTGGACTATGCTCCATAGTAAAAGACCTTGTTCAACTCGATATTTAGTTTTTCTAGTTTGATAAGTAGACCTTTACTAATGTTTAGCAACTACATGATTGAGAATCCAGGTCGATTCCTCTTATGTGATTCACTTTTTTAACAACAGACACGTAGACCTACTGTTTTAACTCACATCCATTCTAGCTATATAAGAATATATAAAATATATATATGAAATACTAAAAACGATTATTCGAACGCTAATTAAATAATATGAATGCAATAATATATTTTTGTTTTTAGTCCCTCTCGAAATGCCGGTACTATTGAAGGAAAACTTTAATCGTTGGTATTCTTTAAAGTCATATTATTTGGCTATATCTGTTGCTGATCTACCATTCCAGGTGAGTTTTATAATACAGTATAAATCATTGTTATTCACGATTTCATCTTCATTTAAATTTTAGGCTATTTTCTGTGTTATTTACGTGACGATTGTATACTACTTCACCTCACAACCGTGGGAGATGTTCCGATATTCCATGTTCTTGGCTGCTTGTTTAATGATATCATTTGTGGCACAATCTGTGGGTTTAGTTGTAGGCGCTGCTATGAACGTACAAAATGGCGTGTTTTTGGCACCAGTCATGTCTGTGCCGTTCTTACTATTTTCCGGCTTCTTTGTGTCATTCGATGCCATACCCGTTTACCTACGTTGGATTACGTATCTATCATATATACGTTATGGTTTCGAAGGTACTGCTTTGGCCACCTATGGCTTTGGTCGTGAAAAACTAAGGTGTTTCCAAACCTACTGCCATTTCAAGTCCCCAATAACTACTTTAGAGGAATTGGATATGGTGAACGCTGACTTCACACTTGACATTGTGGCGCTCATTGTCATCTTTGTCGTATTGAGAATTTCAGCGTATATGTTTTTGCGTTGGAAATTAAAAACAACACGATAATTTAATCTAAGCATTAAGAAACTATGCTAAGCAATGTGAAATTAAGTGTTGAATTTGTGAAATTATTATTATTTTTTCGATATGTACAATATTTTTAGATTTTTTAATTTTTTGTTTATTTAGTTTTATAAGTTCTTTAAGAAAAACGTGATCTTTTGTTGAACATAATTTAAAATTTTTTCTGTTTTTATTTATTATTTTATGTTGCACATCGATATGCATTCGATTTGAAGTTTAGAATTTTTATTTCACATCTCTGAGATATTTTCAAAGAACAACTTATACAAAACAAAAACAATTTAGTTTTAGGTACGAGTACATAATTTATACAAAGTTACCAATTACCTTATATATATACATTACACAAATTACACATACACTTACAATTTATCATATACATAATAATAAATTGATGTGGTTACTGTTTCATATATTTGGATGTATTTTTATAAATAACAAAATAACAAAATAACAAATTATTAATAAATTCTGAAATATTGCCAATTTTTATAAATATTAAAAAAAATTATTGTAAAGGCTGGTTTCCAACAACAATTATTAGCAATTGTCAAAAATAATGAATTTTTAAAAATTTATTATTTTCTCTACTATATTTTATACAAATAAATTGTTTATATAGTAAAACATTTTTGTTAAGTAAATGAAATAAAACTACAAAATAAGCAATAACGAACAATTTGGCGAAACATTTATATTTTTTATATTAAAAATATCTTTTTATTAAGTAGTGACCGATAAAAAAAACTTCTTAGTTCTATCTATTTTTCATAAACTTTACATACTAGTTTTTAACTACTAAAAAGAAAGCATTGTGTAGGGAATAAAAGCATAAATTGTTGTCTTATTTATATATATGCATATATAGGTATGCATAAATGTTTATGGAATATATATATATGTAATATATAATATTATAATAATATACATATTTGATATTTGTAAAAAATTTTATAGTATTTTATAATAAATTTTTATGTATTTTGCGGTATTTATATTGATATGTTTTGTATTTAAATATAGAATATATATAATATACCTTCTGAGGCTTCGAACATTGGTCAGTTCTCCTTCAAAAATTGGGCTCATATGTAAACAGAGTCGATTAAAGCGAGAGAACTATTATTATTATTTAATTATTAAATGCTTTCGCGTGAAATCGCCCAGCAGCCGGTACTACGGTCAGAAGAGTCCTATTGTACCAATTTCACTATTGATTACACAAACCCCTTTAAAGTATTGTGAACAAAATCCAGAATAAAATCTAGACAAGAGCTCTTAATCTCTTTTGGTGACTGAAATTTCATATGAAACAAGTTTCTTCTGTGCGTTATTAAAAATGGATAGTCACAAAGAATATGCATAGTAGTTTCCTCTAGTCTGAACGGATGATTGAGACTATTAATCAGATTATAGTTACAAGAAACTGAGATTAATGAAGAAAAGTAAAAGTGACTTGAACTGTAACGACAGAGTTGACCTACAAATCATAAAAATTACTTCTTATGCATGAAAATTATTGTGTTGCAGAGCATGTAGACCGTCTCTACGGTGTATTTTGTTTACTGAATTTGAAACAAAGTTGTGAAATAATGTTCGCTTTTTGGTATTTCACTACTATTAAGTATTATAAGACATACATTGTTCTTTTTTCATATAATTTTATTGTCAATATTTATAGCAATAGTTGATTTTTATTTAAGACAGTTTAACTAGATCAGGTAGTCGTTTTCATATCATTTATAGGTTATAATTGATGCAGTTCGACCTTCACAAATGTCAATTTATCAATTTGTTTACTTATATGAGATACTATATAAGTGTTAAATCTATTGCTCTGTGTATATATTTAAACAATTGAAATCGTTCCTTCGTGCTGTTATAATACACAGTATCATTTAGTTACTGCATTATTGAATAAATGATATTTTATCTAATTGCAATTATAATTTGAAACATGCAATGTTTAATTTGCCTGTCATATGAAATTGTCATTCATGTCCCGTGCAACCCAGTAGATTGTTTGCAGTTTCGAAAATGGGATTACGTGGCCTTGTGGTTACAAATTTGAATGACGTTTCCAGCACCCCTTCATATCGCTCTAGCTACCAACTGGAAGCGGAGCAAGAGTAACCAAACAAATAAACTTCACTTTGTCAAATTAGAGACTGACAACACTTGAAAAATTTATCACTCGCAAAAAGGCAACTAACGGCAACATTCAGGCAACGGAAAAATATGGCATTCATTCAGGTAGGTAGATAAGACCGAGCTTCTATCTACACATAATAAGATACAATAACATCAACTATGCTGACTGGCAAGTTTACAGCTAAATTATATCTGTCACTTCTGGTACATACAGGTAGATGAATCTGAAGATTGCAAGTAACCAAGGAAAATTTGCTCAGGCCAAATAAAAATTTATAAAAAAAACGTAAACCTAAAAAAACTATTAAATTTATAAAAAATGTAAATAATGTTGAAGAAACCTTTTAATCTCAAATTAGTGTTTAACAATTTCAGCTGAAGTTGAAACATTTGTCTAATATTGCAAAAACTAATTTCAAATTGCACACTGCCACACTCAGGCTCTTAGACGACATATTTGTGCGATTTTTTCCGTTTGAACATTATACACCCTTCATACTCACATAAATGAAAATCGGGTATTCTTCGCCATGATGTATGTAACGTATTTGTGCCCCATATTCTTGATCAACTTGACCAGATGAATTGCTGTACCAGTGTCCGCTTGTCTACATATAATCTTATGAACTAGACAAATAGTACTATGATTTCAATCCTTTTGGAAGGGGCATTAAGGGACATGATTTAAGGGAAGGGACATGATTTCTTAAAATTGAGGCTAGATAATAAATAAAATATATTTTCAATATAATAAGATCAGTCTCTGATATAAACAAATGTAAAGTCAGCTTGACCTGAGAGTTAACAAAAATCAACATTTTCAAAGGAAAGTGCTAAGAGACATTACAATTGCAATATGATATGTCAGAAACGCCGATCTCTATAAGGTAATCTAAAACCTTATTACAGTATAACTAACGAACATATCAACTAAGACTCCCGAAATCTTCAAACTAAGACTTGGGACTCGACCATATTATGTTATTGGCAGTGAATAAATATCGGAAATATATACATTTCTATAAACTGCTCATTATAATCTCATTATTGTTTGAAAATTTGAAAAAAATTTCTCTGGGTTCATATTCTAATAAGGCTGCCATACCAACATATATGCTCGGTCACATACACATTTTTACAGAAAAATGACTCTATATTTTGAACCAATTGGGATGTATTTTATTCTAAATAATAGTGTGTGTAAGGTATTTTAACTTGAGTTAAGCTAAACTTAACATTTTTACTTATTTTGAACTTAATTTACACAGTATTGACCATTTAATATAAACTGTTTCAAACAATGTACGTGCCAACTTTAGTGCTAAATAAGAGCACAGGAATTGTGCAGCCATTTCGAAAGAAATCGAATATTTCATAAGCCAAGCACTGCCGTTGCAATATACTCTCGTACCTTCGTATAAATCGATTAAGAGATTTCAGAGAATTGCAATGAAACGCTACCAAATGCTCTACCAAATCGTTGGATTATGGACTTGTTGTCATTGTTCGGTATTTGTTTCATTCATGTCTTCAGATTAGACATAAAAAAGATTAGTGTAGGCAAAGTGTGAGACAGTGCGAAAAAATAACAAGCTTATGTTGGATGTATACATTATGTATCAGATATGTTGATGTATAATTGATGATGAATGTCCCATTAAAGTGCCTTAAACTCCAAATATTTTTTTTTAGATTTAGATTTTTAGATTTCAAGAAATCTGAAGAAACTCGCTATATTTTCTTTTAGCTAGAAAATTTTTTTTACAAAGTGCAATATACAGAAACAGAGGTTAATCGTTAACGAGTACTACAAAGTAGACTCTTCTTCCACTGGCATGTGAACTATATTTTAGGCTTAGTGATACCATAACGTTGCATTCATTCCTTGATTCACCCAAATTTGCACCTACATAGGAGGTAGGAATTTCGAAGAGGATAGCTTTAGTCGAATAATATTGCGAATGGGATTTTAAATAGAAAATCATGTCTTAAAGAAAATGTAGATATCAAAATATAAAAATTAATACTTTCACATAATATATATCCAATTTCACAAAACATTCTCGCTTGATAAATGTAGAACTAATTAAGAACCGTCTAAAATTTTAATTCTGGAACACAGGGTATTTAAACTCACAGCAGCTGTTAAGCGTTTTATGAGTCTGGAACTTCAGGGTTTTAAAAAACTTGAACTATAGTCATAAAAAAGTTACTAAACTATCTATCTTATGGAAATTCAAGCTATTCGCTACTGCTTAGAGAACACATTTTTCTGTATTTTTACAAGTACTATTGTAAAGCACATTCCTGCACTTAATATTCACTTTTGTGTAATTGTATTTTAATTTTCACTTTTTAAATATTTCTAAGAGACGATGGGGGTTAACCTCAAAAGCTACACACTTGATCTACACGCTGATGGTCGCATCTATTACAACATATGCGTCAGTTGCCAAAAATCCAACGACTAGTCTGTGTTCGAATATTGGGTGCTATGTTTACCACGACAACACTGGTGTTAGAGACGATGTTAGGTCTGTTTCCGCTGGATTTATATATTAAGAAATAGGTGGTATGAGGAGAGTTTATGTGATCTATAGAACACTAATAGTAGACAGCCTTCTACATGATGAATGTGGAAGACGCAAATGTCATCTGCGTCTTTGCCGATGGCTCCTTGATGGATGACAGGGTTACTCTAAAGTTCACTCTAAAGAGTCACTCTAAACTTTAAACTTGGAGTTTACTCTAAAGAGCTAAAGCTAGCGTGCACTACACATCTAGGAAAATATGTTTCAGTCTATCAGGCGAAACATATGATGGTCTAATATGCTCTGATTCACCTATTGGATTGTCAAGTGTAACATAAAAAGATTCTGACAGCGCTGGACAATCAAGCAGTTATCAAAAGCATGCAAAAGACGTGCATAGTCAACAGTTTAGTACAAGAATGTGTCACCAATCTCATGGAATGTGCTCATAGAAATGAGGTGCTCATAGAAACAGTCATGTAGGTTAAAGGACATATCGGTATTGAGCAAAACAGTGCAAAGCAAGAATCAAGACATAACTTATGCGGCTTAGAGCCCAAAATATCATCAGGCTGCAACATGACTGCTGCCTATATCGATAAGTGGATAGTTTCACTTCGTCTTAACAAGTAGAAAAAGAGATGAGCACTTGTAGACATAATGCCAAAACCATTGACCAGTGAAGCAATAAAAGTGTTTAGCTATCCGTATAGCACCCTAAATGATTATTGGACATGGAAACTTAAAATACCACCTCAAAAAGATAACTCTTATTAAGGAAGACACTTGTAGACTGTGTCTAGAAGAAAAGAAGACAACGGTGCATATATTATGCCAACATCCAGTACTAGCAAACAGAAGGATGACTGTCCTCACACACCATTAGGTTGGCGAAGACTTGACAGCCAACCTCAAGCTAAATGAGCGCTTATAATAACAAGAGACAGTTATGTGAATGAAAGCCACTTTAGCTTTAACTCAATAAAGACATCCGAGAAGAAGAAGGATCAAAAATGACCCAAGTCGTTTCGTGGTTTACTTCGGTTAATCCTTAATTTCAGTGAAGCCACTTGATGGGCGATGCGCTCTCCCAACACCTCACAATGGATATGGACAAGTTAAGAATTTATAGTTCGTATGTATAAAGCTACTAAATTGTTTAATGAACTAGATAAATATAGGAATACATCAAATAATTTAATAAATAATAGTTTTCTTAAAGATGATAATTAAAGATGATCACATAGAAAGCCTCATAATATAAAGGTAGAAGGAATGATTGACGTGATACTAAGTTATACTACACAAAATCCAGCTTGTTCTATTACAGAGCAAATGTACTGGATGACACCAACATTATAAACCGACTTTCATGGAAAATTAGTCAATCGAAATCAAGAGGAATAAAGTATAGAAGTTATGCTTGCTATAAAATAAATACAGATGCCATGATCTAAAACTTTGATATTATATTGAAGTGAAATATATCTTAAATTAGCTTTATGTCATGGAATTAGTTCCACACGTGTTACCGCTGTTACAGCTGTTCAAAACTATTTGTAAAGAACAAGTTTGCGGTCTATTATTTTATTTTTATCGATGTGTTCTTTTCCCAATTGCATAAAAACGATAGACTTGGGACGCTACTTGAAAAGATCTCTGCGTATCAAGAAATTTAGTGGAATTCTTTTTTATTTTTATATATTCCTATGCTCTGCACGTATCGTTCGTATAAAATGCAAAGCCCTATATTTAATAGGTATGCCTTCCCTCGGATATTATTTCAAAGCAAACGAAACTGATTTAATATGTAACTACAAAAAACTAAATGCATTGATCGTTCTTTCAATTCTTTGAAATGGTGATGGAAATTTCAAATCTCATATAAAATTGTAAAAACCGCACGAAACATATCTCAACTGATTGTAAGAGCGTACTTCCATATGGAGTACAGAGATACAATGCGATTATCTGCAGTAGCGACACGTCATTTCACAAACGAAACACTCAATCAATTGGGTCAGAAGCAATTTTGTGCCAGTTGTTGTTATTTTAGATTAGAGTTGCTGCAACGATTTGCAATATGCAGTTTCTGCTAACCGCATACGCCGCATACACCGCATACACCGCATACTTCACGTCCATGCGGCTATGTGCGGCTATGTACGATCCACTAGGCTACACACATGCATACAGACATTTCTAAAGATAATTTTACTCCAGTTAACATTGATTACTCTACGATTGAAATCCAATTACAATGACTTCACATCGACTTAGAGTATGTTTTGCTGAACTTTTTAACCGTCTTACTAATTGCTTACTCAAGTGTAATAGATAAGCCCCTTAAGATACACTATGTTGCAGCCAGATGGCTGATTAAAAGTGAAAGTTCAACATGGGATGGGATGGAGAAGTGGTGTTATATCAAAATTGTGTACTTTCTCGAGTAGCCGATAGCAGTTCCTTTAAGCTTTAGTTTCTTTCTTAATTTTGCGCTTTTAAAAAAGATTTTTTGAATCAAAAACCCAGATTAAACCAAAACCATTGGTTTTTATGTGACTATTAAGGTCTTGCAATAACTTAAGAATTATTACTGGAACTTTATCGCCGAAGTAGTTCTATAATGAGTGGGTGTGAGCTTACTCATGAAAACACAAATGGCATACTCGTATATTCAATTCTTTAAAGTGCGCTGACCTACGATTTAATAATTGCATTCGTTATTGGTTTTTATATGGTATATTGATTTTTAGTTTTTCTAAGGGCCATGTTATGCAGAGTGTCTCGGGCACGGCATGAGTAAAATTGTTTTTGTTTCCAATGTAAAAAAAATAATATGCCGCTTTAAATTCGGACAATAAAGCCGGCGTATTTGTGCCTCGACATATCTACATTTCCTTTTAAATTTAGGCACAACCGAAAAGTACCAAAACCTTGCAAAATCACTATTCCCGAAATTGGGAATAGTGATAGTGGCAGTCTACATAACATGCATTTTTAGCATAGCCCGAAAGAGCCAATTTTGCCATTCCCGAGAGGCTCTACGTAACATGGGCCTAAACTAATTTAGATTTTCAGTACTAGTACTAATGAGCCTCTTATTTTGCATCACTTTTACGCAGTATAGACATTTACTACTAATGCCAGTCTATCATAATGATATAAGGATATGATATGCTCAAATAGTTATAGCTAAAAGTAGCAAAAATTTTATGTAATTTCTTTGGATAGGTGCACTTATATACTCGCACATTTTTTAGGAAATGATATCGGAACTTAGTAACTTTGTATATCTTCGTATTGGAAGGCTTCAGAACCCGATTAGATTTTAATGTAATAAAATTGATGTGTTCCAAAAAAGAGTATGAATAAAAAGATATTTACTCCTTATCTTTCTCATCAACAATTAAACATTTATTTAAAATTTAGAAAATAAAACTTTACGTCTTACGTACATGTTACTTTGCTACTGATAAGCAATTGAAGACCGTTCTATTAATTTCATATTCAGCGCTATAAAAAGTGGTACATATTAATTTTCGAGTTATTTGTAATATATATTGACCTGCAATGTCTATTACAAATAACAATGGAGTAGTCAAGTTCAGATATTCTAGATATGTTCTTAAGAGGTGCGCATCACCGTCTGTATTAATGGGTGGCTGGCCTTGCTGTAATGAGTAAATTCGGACGATTACTTATATATATAGTTCACACAATAATGTATATAAAAATTGACCAATTTTACAGAATCTCTAATGTTGTAATGAAAGATGATAATGGGTATTATATAATAACAAAGCTCATACTTAAAAAAAAAATAAAACTCATTATTATTAATTAACTCTTGTTCTATCTCTTTTCAACGACAACTGTCAATTCAGTGGATCAGATACGAAAAGAGATATATGTTAGATGTGCGTATTAATAACATTATCTATTTTTATTTAAACGCTATAACTGATTTTCGGATCTAAATTGGATTATTTTTATATAAAGCTGTCAGTGTGCTTTCAAACTTTTTTCTGTGATGTCACGAAAGGTCTACCTCTTAGGGTATAAGACAATTAAGAATCTTCAGGCAACTTACGAATATCGCGAAACAAGCATTCCTTATATTCAGAAGCAACAAAGTGCAATGCCTCATCAAAATCCACAAACCGTTGTTCGTTTAACACATAGTCACCGTGTAAACTGAATTGTAGATCTAAACTACCTTTGACGGTCAAGCAATGTAATTGCCTTAGGTTTTTTTTTGGGGGGCATGTTTGCTTCAATAAACCAAAACCACTTTAATCCCTTAAATCCCACATTATTGGAATTTTTGGGAAAAGATGTGCCGCCCTTTATAATTGCTACTTCAGAATCATATATATAAAAAACAGAGTATATAAAATCATTTTTAAACTAAAATCTCTCGTCTTATAGATATTCGATACTATTTTGTTTTAACTTCAGGTTAAAAATATGTAAGTCTTATTTGATCATCCTTAATAAAGCTGACAATCAAAGTCGATACCTTCAGTAAAGTTGATTCACATGCTTGGTAGGTACGTGGCTTCACGTTCTTAAGATGCAGCAGAATGAAAAGTTTTTTTTTTGTCAAGAATATGGAAATATAGTTGAACCATTGCAAGTTCATGTAAATAGTAAAACAAATAAGTTGTAGAAGCTTGAGTGGAACACAATCTCTTCCTGATCGGTTTTACGTAAATTGAACCTTCTTCTTAATAATGACAGCGTTGAAAAAGGGTTACCAACCGTTTACAGTGGAAGCACTCGTAGTGCATGTGAAGTGATTCGAGCCTATCGGAATGAAATCAACGAATTCCATTGCATATGCCAAGAGGAGTTTCTCTGCTTGTTTAGGGCCGATTAATGTTTTTGTTGTTGTGCCGCTTATTTATATTGCATTTGCCTGTGAAATGAACTGTTATTAAATTTAATCGTAGTGCATATCAACAATTTAACACGAACTGCGTTGCAGTGGTGATTAAAATGTCGCGAGCTCGCATGATGTGTTATTGGTTTTTGTTCACATGACATCATGCCAAGTTCAACAGACTTTGCAGGAAAAATCCTTGATTTCATTTTAATACCATCGCCGGTTTGTAAATTATAGCTTCGAGTTGAAGCGTGGATAATAATCACAGTAACCACTAGAATTTAATTTTCTCAAGAAGTACAATAAATACAAAAAAAAAGGATTTTAAGAGTTACAAGATTTACAAATTTATTCCTTACTCTTTTCAAAAGCACACTTCAGGTAACTCAAATTCTAAATATTTATATCTAGTATTTATATCAGTATTTTACCACTCAGGTATATCAGCGATCTTGACAAGAGCAGAGGAGGAAAACAATGAGGAATAGATCTAATGCTCTCCTCATCAACCATTTTGTCGATTTTATGAAATACCCGTCTACGTAATAAAAAAGCTTTTTTTTGGAAAACTATATTTTATGTATTAGTATAGTCCCCTTTTAGCTCGACACACCGAGTCCAACGATCTTTCAACATTTTAGAACCTTCTAAATAATACCATTTATCAAGTCCTCCAAAATATACCTCAGATTCACTAATGTGATTCCACTTTATCATTTGATGCAAATCTCTTTGCTGTCTGGAGCTGTGTTTTCAAGTTTGGAATACGGTGGGTGAGGAAATAATTCGTACCGCAATTCATTTAATTTTGCTATGATTTCTATTGACGTGTGTACAGGTATGTTATTCTAAAAATTCAAAATTTGAATTTATTTCTTCGACAAATGTGATCGCAGTTTCTTGTTTTGCTCATTCAATCGATCCAATAATATGCAATCGTAGTCTGATATTTTTGTTTTTCCTTTTTCCAAATAGTCTATAAAAATTATTCAGCTCGAGTCAACTGATGGTTGAGTTCGTGGTCGTTCCCCCCGAGCTCTACCCATACTCTGACTTGTTGTTTTCTCTCAGGTTTTAAAGTCATGGGTCCATGTCTCATTAATTGTTACTACTTGACGCTAAATTGTCACACTTAGCTAGATTGTGCATAAACATTTCTAAACAATGTCAATTGTCAAGGTTTTTCATACCCTAACATTCATGTAAATTATTCAATACACTTTTACATGCTATGTTTGTTGTGACCTCTTTTGGACGATCCGGATTCAATATTTTATTGTTGTTAACAATAGTGATTGCATCATTGTTCATTCCTATCAAATGAAGGAATTTTATAACTGAACGATATTTAATTGTTTCCATTTTATAAAAAGTCTTCAAGGTCCATAATTTTAATTAATTGCAAAAAGTTAACCAAACATCTAATAAAGTCGAAACTTTCACAATTGTCGTCTAAAACTTGTCAGATAAATAAAACATAATTGATTTTGTTGTGACGTTACCACCTGTTGTGGAGTCAGATAATTATCAATCCACCTAATGTTAAGTGCTAAGTTCTTAAGGATTGAATTCAAGTGATATATTCACTACATCCGAATCTTTATTAGGAAGCGTTTAGCATATTCCTCGCTTTTTTCTTCTTTGTATCTGGAGAAATCATTACTCGAGATGGCTCTAGCCCAAGAGATATTGTATATGCGGCTAGGTACTTATTGTTTCCGAATACAGAACCTACAATAAATTGCTATAATTCCTATAAATTTAAAATGTAATCACTAAATACATGTTCATACATACGTATCAGTCAAAATCAAATCGAACGATATTCCCACATCACCACTTATAGAGCAAGAAGCAGAAGAAAGCAGTATCGTTTAATACATGGAGAAAATAAAAAAAAATTTCAGTGGTTTGCGTCCCATATAACATTTTCAATGTTGAAAAAGATTTGCTACAAAGACCGATGCGTCAGAGCTGTGTCAACACAGCGAGAACATAAATAAAGAGAGCTGACAAAACAATCAAGACGAGATAAATAAAGGCAGTGAATGGAAGAGCGGAAATGTTGACGTAGGTCAAGAATGGTGAACGAGTAAAAAAGGCAATTGTGCAAAATGGGAAATTGTAAACAAACCAAAACATTGGCGAGACGCAAGTTAAGGCACAATTCAACGAGAAATGTGTGTGAACTAAATGGTTGGTTTGGTGGAGCAATGTAATGCCGCTACAATTTATACAGGTATATATAGCAAGTGGGCTAAGTTCTACTCGCCGAGTAGATCTCTATGACTCCCATAGAGACGTACATTTTTATAAAAGTTATACGCCTTGGTGTCCAGATTTGGTTTATTTTTCAACAAGTCCTTCAATGATCTCAGTTATTCGCCAACTTAATGTTATTGCTTACGAGAGCATAGTGTTCACTGGAACCATACGTAGTATGATCTAAGAAATGATAATGCAATAATTATATTCTTAAATGGGTCGATTACAATGTCTATAGTCACAACACATAACAAAATTTAACTTCAGCAAATTACAGAAAGCAAAAATCGATAGAATCAATGTGAGTCTTGAAGAAATAGGAATATAATGTTACCAACTCCAATCGCGCAAATCAAACGAAAATAGAAGATAAATGTTAGAAAAAAATAATACATGCGAGAATAAAATTTAGCAAAAACCTTATAGTTTCGAATATAACAACTTCCTATTTTAAATGTCGAACATAAGGATTTGGATGCGACTTGAGTCTCTCTCGGAGACTCGAATTACTTCTTCAACAGTTGGTACATTAAGATCTTTATTTTATTTTGTATTTCGTATTTTATTTTGTACTCTCTGGATTTTTTCTATATTTGTGTTACACACTGAATACCACAGTTCTATACCATAGGTCCAAATTGAGTTTAATATTCATTTGTAAATTAATTATTCGTTATCAAGGCAGAGTTTAAAGTGGCAATTTAGAAGCCAGTACAATTCTTAATATTTAAGATTTAATTGGCATCTTTTGGCTTCAATATAACTTGTCCACGTGAACCTCTTATCTAGTTAAATTCGCAGATATTTCACAGAATATGATTAAGCTACGTCCACATTATTGATTTTAACTGCAGAGCGTGTTCTTCTCCTTAGAGTGAAAGTTACTATCGACATTATTCTATTTTCCCTGAAAGTCAAAAATTTTAATGGGGTTGTTTCTGAATAGTTGTGAATTACAAGGATTTTGTTTTTAATAATTAAATTTTTGAATGATCCTACAGCTGTGAATGGACATAGAGGAATGTTACTTTTGCAATTAAAAAACGAGACAAAATTCGTAGACTTACGGGTTATGTGTAAAGAAATATATGTATATAAAAATGTACATATCATATAGAAGTATGTATAATACATAGTACTAATTCTTTATATTAATTTTTATAAAATATGACAATTTATGTATGACAACTAAAAGAAACCTACTTGCTACAGACCTGAACAGGACCACTTCCTATAGTCTGAAAGTGAAACGAAATGCAAAATTATAGATGGCCCAAAGTATGGCAACAGTAAGAAACCTACTTGCCACAGACCTGAACAGGACCACTTCCTACAGTCTGAAACTGAAACGAAATGCAAAATTATAGATAACATAAAGTATGACAACTAAAAGAAACCTACTTGTTACAGACCTAAACAGGACTACTTCCTATAGTCTGAAAGTAAAACGAAATGCAAAATTATAGATGGCCCAAAGTATGGCAACAGTAAGAAACCTACTTGCCACAGACCTGAACAGGACCACTTCCTACAGTCTGAAACTGAAACGAAATGCAAAATTATAGATAACCCAAAGTATGACAACTAAAAGAAACCTACTTGTTACAGACCTAAACAGGACTACTTCCTATAGTCTGAAACTAAAACGAAATGGAAAATTATAGATGGCCCAAAGTATGGCAACAGAAAGAAACCTACTTGTTACAGACCTGAATTGGACCACTTCCTACAGTCTGAAACTGAAACGAAATGATTTACCCAAGACATGGAAGTAGCTCATTTATTTTACGTTATACCAGTTGCAAAAACTTCAACGTTGCTTCGGTTCCACTTAAGTTGCATGCGCTGATAGTCCATACACACATCATGCTGTGTCCTCTGTTATGCTTGTTTCTCCCCCTTTCCATTATTCTTCGACAATGACGTGCACATTTTTAATGCAAATAGTACATGCAACTCTGCATGCCGCTTTTGCATTTCTTTGTTGCTATAAAGTTCTAGTCGCACTTCTTGTGCCTTTCGTGGCTTTTGTGGTTGCTTCGCGTAGCCTCTTGGCTTTTCTTCTTCTTGTCCGCCATCAATCGGCGACTGTTTGTGTGCCTTGCAAGCACCAAGAACGATTCTTTTTTGCATTGAATGTCTTTTCTTTCGCCGCTTTGATTAGTTGATTTTTGTGCGCCTTTGCCGCAACAAGTGTTTCGCGGGGACGTCGACGGAGCAAAAATCGTTAAAGAGTGAAAATTCATTTCCGCGTTTTATTACAAAAACAAAAATAATAGAATTTCTGTTTGAACCTATTTTTCGGGAGGGAAATTGTTGAAGCGTAGCTACTAGAATTCTCAATTCTGGCTGTGAAGAGTATTTTCTTCTGTTGAAACGAACAAATTGGAAATTGGAAATTGGAAATTGGAAATAAATAGTGCGTAACTAAACGTGTAAACAAAAACTATAAAATTCGTGTGAAAAGTCTCCGTACTGTAATTTCCTTAGAAATTTAAGACGGAAATATTAAAGAAAATTCATTGCAAATTCTATTAATTTCTTAACAAAGAATTTAGAAAATATAACAAGCTTTGTGACATATCCGATATTTCATAATATACATACATACATACATACATACATACATACATACATACATACATACATACATACATACATACATACATACATACATATATATATACATACATACATACACACTTTGTTTATTGAATAGGTAAGTTTGTTCTGTCAGTGAAAAATTATCCATCAATTGACCGTCCTATTTCTTATGTTTTTTTTTTAAATATATTCTATGAATATTTTACTATTGTTTATTATTTATTATTATTGAAAAGAAGGGATCGTGCACTGCGACCTAAAAGATCTATTCTGCCCCTTAGTCGCATTAGAGTGTTTCTCCAAATCCGATTTCTTTAATGAAAGACAGTAGAGAGCCTATCTTTCCTGGTCTTGGATTCCTATGACCCAAGATAACTATTATTACCTATTAAAAAATATTGCATATATATTATTAATTTAACATATTAAAAGCATTGAAAAGCTTGTATCTTCTTGACTCTATCAAGCGGCAGTCAAGAACTCCTGTGTACTCCAGCATATGTCAAACATCATTGGATTTTGTACCAAAAAACGACACCTTAACCCATTTAGATGACACAAGTAATCATAAAGAAACAGCCATAATAACGATTGAATCTTGATGTATATAAAATTAATTTGAAATCAAGTTCCTTATTTACAATCGCAAATTATGCGACGATATAATATAAAGTACTCTAAACGGAATGAAAAACAAAATAAAAAAGAGGTATTCAAACGTAGCATGATAACTCTATAATGTTATGATTGCACACCAATAATAGTTGATATACTAAAAAACACTTTACCATAATTCTATATTATAAGTTCTTTATACTATACTCAGCTCCAGGAAAAATTTCTTCATGTTTGGTCGTTAATTAAATATATGCTAATTTCGGTGGCAATTTGTAGTTTTAGGTGTCTTTCTGAAATTTTTTTTACCTTAGAATCAACAAAGAAATCCATGACAAAAAGCCCAAAAAATGATTTTGTAAGAACACACAAAAAGTAATCCTTCGAACTGTTGTGTATGATTTCTGACTACACGTCTATACTTGTTATATAAAACTGTACTATAAACGCTGCTCTTAAAGTTCTGTCTTCTTGGACTTTCAAATCGAAATAGGTCCTTGAGTATTACTTGAGTGTAGCTTTAACAGTTACTTGCAGCTCGGTATAAGGTAAGTCTTTGCTGGGTTCCGATTCACAGAGGAGTTTTAGGAAATGAACAAGCTGCTGAGATAACCAGAACTGCATCAAAAACTGGTTTTATAGGTCCTCAACCCTTTTGTGGGAGTAAACTGGGCCTGTACAAAACAAATTATTAAGGAGAGGGAAAATCATATACGGTTGGAGTACTGGGAAGACTTTCCAGGACTTAGACAAAGCAAAGCACTGATAAACCCGTACCATACAAAAACATTCTTAAATTCTCGAAATGTAAGTTAAGGTTAATAACGGGTTTCATTACAGATCATTATGGTCTGAAATATCACCTTCATAAACTACGATTATCTACTAATTTGGAATGCATATTATGCCTCGAAGATAAGGAAACTACTATGCATATTGCTTGTGACTATCCAGCTTTAATAACGCACAGAAGAAACTTGTTTCATATGAAATTTCTGTCACCAGAACAGATTAAGAGCTCTTCTCTAGATTTAATTCTGGATTTTGTTCACAATACTTTAAAGGGCTTTGTGTAAATAATACTGAAATTGGTAAAATAAGACTCTTCTGACCGCAGTTCCGACTATTGGGCGATTTCACATCAAAATTTTTAATAATAAAATAATATCGAACTGTATGAAATATGATCTTCTGTCATGTTCTTTTAGTTTTTCATAACTATTGCAATAGATTCAACTTACAAATTTATTTATTATATATATACTTTTATTTTAATTCTATTAAAAAAGGATGATATTAGTAATAGTATTAACGCCATGAAAATAAACTATTTATTAAATTGATTTTTTATTGAAAATAATTTAATAAGTTTTATTTTTTTAATATTTTCCTAAAGTTTAAAGTTTGCTATTATAAAAAAAACACTGTGGACTGTAACTACAAATGGACTGTAACTATCATTCACATGCACTACTCATCCATTCACGACGTCGTAAACATGAACATAAATTGCCAATATGTATTTATCTTGAACAAATTTTTTTTAAGACTCTGAGTGTGAATGACATACAATACATAATACTGGGCTCTTGCACTATATTAGAGTAGAGTTGCTTCATTCTATCTTTACTCTTTATATTGAAGCTATTTAGGCCAGTGCACTTGAGCACTTTTACTCTTTATTAACTCGAGGTATCTTCAAAACCCCTCTTTACGCCTTGACTGGATTATTGTTTATCACCTCATCAGACTAAGCAATAATTGACTTCATTCTATCAAATGCATTGTTTTTCGATGAGTCTATTCATTCAGTGTAGGCTTTTGCGCACTCCATAAGATCTTGAGGCAAATTATTTGCGAACTTCTTAAAATTTCATGACAGCCATTTTATCGACAATTTATCTGCAAACATTTCGCTGTGAGTTACGATTTTTATGGATATATAAACAAAAACTGCGCCGTATAGTTGCCGTTATCGGCCTTTAGCTAAACACAACAAATAACAAAAATACTAAATGCTGAATGCAGAGCAGAATACTCGTCGCAGATATCTGCAGTAATCGCTTGTTTCCATCTAATGCGCAGAAAGTTGCGATTTGCGACACCAAATATTCTGTGCTTCAATATGCTTCTTTTACAATGCACATCTGTATATACATATGTTATGTATATAATTATAATTATTTTTTTTCTTTTTTATTTTGCTTCATCGAGCAGTAAAAATCAAACTGTTGTAGTTTTCACAATTTCCAGATATATTCCATTGTTTCGGTTACAGTCGCAGTGTCATAAAGATTCTATCCTATAACGAAGAATTATAGGAATTATTTAAGGTGCGCTGATTCTGAGCTTCACATTTGGCAGGACCCGAGTTCGATTCCTGGAACCGATTGCAGTCTCAAAAATAATTATTTACGAATAATTAAATACAAGAATTATTTCCAAGACCACTGATGATGAGTATTACTCGAGCAATACTCGAAACAGCTGTATGGTCTGCTAAAAATTCAATTAATTAAAATAATATAAGAAATAAAATTTTTGTTGTTGTAGTTCACTACTGTTCGAAAAAACCGCTTTAGGAATTATTTAATAAAATATACAAAAAATAAACAACTAATCAAAATATGTTTTGTTGTCTTAAAAGTAAGTCCAATTTGCATCCCTTTATACAGTTTATTTAACCCGATTAAAGAAAGGATAATATTCAACTCCTATCTTGAATTTTCTTTTTTTTTATAGCCAAAATCGATTATAAATGACTTGCTGGAAGTATTAATATTAGCTTCAGAAGTTGAAAAAGAACCAAACGGGTATGCGAACAGTATTTGACAGATGACATACGTCCAAACATCTTTCACGAAGAGGTCTTTTGATTAGTTTCTCTTGCAAAATGTTATATTTTTGTTTGCATTTTTCTAACTTTAAATTCCAGATACTTTATACACAGAATAAATGTTTATCATTTTCATATATCCCCTTTCCAATCTTCCAGATAATAATAATATTTATGAAATACAACAACTACTTCTTAAAGACCGTATTTTTGCACGCCGCGCTTTTTAAATATAAATTCCGGATACTTTGTGCACTGAATGTATTTGTTTGATCAGTAAGTTATTTGTTAGCTGTAGAATTGTTCATTTCTTCATTTTTTAATAATGTGTATAGTTGTCATGTCCTTAAAACGTTACATTGTCTGTATTACTACTTCTATGATAAAGAATGTTGCAGATACCTGCAACAATGTAGTTGATTAACGTTAGTAAACACAAGGCTGCGATATGCGGCATCTTTAATTCTAAATTTTTTATACAGAGCTTATTTTATTTTTCGCTTCGTTCAAACAATTATGCAGATAAGATCGAACAATTATAGTTATCGCAATTCAAGATATTCATAAAGATCATAAAGATCATTGGCTTAAGACAAAACTTAATGGCTATAGAGTGTCACATCTATGAATCATACAATCAAAGCGACATTTTATATTGACATGATAAGAATATAGAATATAGATCACTTTTATTTTAGGGATTCTCACACTAAGTCGTCATATAGAAATAGCATAAAAAAAATTTACCCTGCGATGAACAACATTTCTACTTGATTTGATGGAGAACTATTTACAGTGCTCATGATATTTTGACGTCATGAGTTGAGTTTTCTATTGCGAACGAAGTGTAATTATTTTTTTTGTGAAATTTCTTCAGTGTTTATATGGAGTTAATTCCATGTTTGTGATCTAAACTGATAGCGCATTGCACCATTATTATAACTTCAGAAAGTCGGTCGCTGTGCGGCGCGAGTAATAGCTTTAATAATACTTCTCTTCTCCGTTCTCTTCTCAAGTAATCACGTGCTAATACACAAACTCAACAATTAAAGACAATGACAACGTAACTGTGCAGATAATTATATTAAAGTCACTAATTATAGAACATACTCCTTATATCTACAATAAAATAAAACTCTGCTAACAAAATTCGTAAGATCCAAGTTGATTTGGATATTATTTTGAAAAGACATGTGTAAGTGTCAATATAAAAATACAACTAAACTTGTGTGAACATTTTTTATAAAAGAGTTTTTCATCTGTCATGCACCACTTTCGTGTAGTGTGCTTCTGAGACGACAAACCCTCTTCTTTTCCGACATAACGCACAACTTTCATTATTCATTCATTATTATTTATACGGTCTAGTAAATTTGGACTGTATTCAAATCAAATTTGATGTGACCTTTCTCACACTCATCTCATTGTTAGAAACAGATCTCGCTGTGGTTTTGTGATACCCAATAATCAATAATCATTTTTTTTTCATTTATTTTTCTATAATGTATTCTAAACTCTTGATTTTTCTTTGATGAACTTATAAGGGTTTTTACCTACGACTGCTTCAGTATTCATAAACAGCTAATCTTGGTTGCACATTATTAATTACTTTTTATGAATACAGTCCAGTGATAACATACCACTGTTTATATATATAGTATATGAACACGCCAACTATTTCAAGACAACCCTATTTTAAATCGAATAACACTTTATTCCTTTAATACAGCAGGTGATGGTTTTTATGTCTGTACCAATGATACCAGACAAACACTTTAGGAAGGGACACCCAAGAATAGATGTGCGCCCTCTATCAAGTACCGGTAAGTGACAAGGTATCGGGTATTATTTTCCACTTATTTCTTTCATCTGCAACAACGACAGCAGTTTTTTGTTTTGTGATGGGTAGGGCGGTTTGGCTCAATCAATTGGTGTGCCTACCAATGAAGCAGTGTACCATCCATTATATCGGACATACCAAATGTCGCAAATAGACCTTAACAATTATGTTACTTAGGTTCGTGTCTTAAAGCATAGCTGTCGTATGATGTCCGTGGTGACGTCAATAGAGATTGCCAAAGAACTATATAGAAATAGCTTTCCACCGTGAACTTCCTGAGGCACTCCCCTAATGGCTTTTTTGGAAATCATATTCAGCATTATCAACAATGCTACAAAAATATCTAAAACTGAGTTTTATTTCAAAAACTCAGAAATTAAAACACATTTTATCGCTTATCATATAATAACATTTTTTATGTGATTATCTATACGATATGATGGAATGGGAATCATTGACTTTTTTATTTCAAAAACTCAGAAATAAAAACACACTTTATTGCTTATCATATAATAACATTTTTTATGTGTTTATCCATACAATATAATGGAATAGGAATCATTGACTTTTTTTCTTGAAGAAATCAGATAGTAGTTCCACATTTGCCCATCACAACTTCTTTCACTATTGCTCAGAAGTCTATGATTTGGCTTCTGTACCTTTAATAATATAATTTATTTTTTCATTTTAGTTCGGTTCATAGTTCTGTGATCTAATCCTAGGCGTGTCAATTATTTATTTAGTGACTTTCTTCTGAAACCTTTTACCTACCACGGAGAGACTGTGTTTTCTTAATAATTTCCTTCTTTTACTTTCCTAATTCTATGTTCAGTCTTCGCCACTCTTCGAACACTATATACACAGCATATCGTATTTGTTATGGCTCAGGAATTGCAATGATTAATAACCGATTTCCCAATAAACTCGACCAGGCTGCGTCACATCGTCTACGTTGAGGCGCATTAATTTCCAAATGCAGCAAAAGCACCAAAAGTCAATTTACAACAAATTCTGTGTGTTTTTTGCATTTGCGGTGTGTTTGTTTGTCATTAATTTCTTTTGTTGTGTTTTGTTTTGATTTGGTTTTGGTTTTGGTTTTGGTTTTGATTTTGGTTTTGTGCGGCGAGGTTTGAAAATTGTTTTCAGTGCGATATTTGAACTTAAATCAGTCGTACATAGACGTCGAGATACGCGGTACAGGCAAATTGAGTAGTTGACGCCAATTGACAAATAATTCTGAACATTAAATAATAAAATTTATAATAAAGATTTTATGATATATAAATAATTTAATTTATTAATTATTTTTAATTATAAATACTTAGAGTTCCAATGCACTAACAATGTATTCGGCGATGTGATTTTGTGATATATATATTTAAATTAATTTATTGTAAATAAAAAATATTAATCTACTTCTGGAATCAATTTAAAAATACTTATGTTGAAATTTAAAAATAAATAAAAATCTGAAAATAACAAAAATAGCAAAAATAGCAAAAATAGCAAAATCGGAGAGAACGGAAAGTTCTTGACTTTGAATCTTTAAATATCAGCCTTTTGAGAGGCAAGTGCAAGAACAGTTTTTTGTGTGTTGCGGCGTTCTTTAATTATTTTTAATTTCCCGAATTTAATGACATCTGTTTATGACTTCGTAAGTATTCTCTGTTATATGTACTTTATTATATACATTTATACATTTATACATTTATACATTAATACATTTGTAAGTGTTTTCTGAAGAACGAAAGTCTTTTATTTTGAAACGGTTCCCCCCGTAGAAGTTTATGAGCGTTTAAAGTATCTTTAATTAAATGAAAATAAAGCAATAAAGGAGAGTAAAGCGGATAGATAAAATTTTAGCTTAATTTTTAACATCTCAGTACTAGGTATATTATATATATATTCGTAGTGGTTGTCTGAATACGGGTGTAATTAAATGTTTTTCCAAAAATAAATGCATTAGATAAACGCTGTTCTGTGACCGATTGTAACAATTGTTGCTGTTGTTGTTGTTGTTGTTGTTGTTGTTTGTTATATATATTTTATGAGTGCAACTGATAACCTATTTTTTTTTTTTTGTTTTAAAACTTAAATTTAATAATTTAAATAAAACTTATTGTGTTTTGCCCTTTTGTTTATCAGCGGAAAGTTTGAAATTTCATTTTAAATTAAAAAATAGAAACAATAAATTAAACTGAAGCAACTAAGGTTCAAGAAATATTCTTAAATAGCGAGCACGTTTTTTTAAAGCGAATAAACTCGACTGTGTGTGAAATGAATAAATACTTTATGTAAAAAAGTTGCGTATAATTACTTATTCATTTATTACAACATTTACTTATAAAGAATTGTAAATAAATTAATCATCGCAGCTCCGGCAGCTCTGGCTGCTCTGGCTGCTCTGACTACTCAGGGCTTCGACTGAACAACATTATAATTTAATTGTCTGTGCCCTTAGCAAATACTCTAGACGAGTAACCGTAACGCCATAACGTCGTAACGCTTTTTTATATGATTTTCACAGTGAAGATAATGTCTGAAACTGTGAACATAATATATATTCAAGACTTTCCGACTAACAGTGGTCCCGCTATATCCATCTCTCTAGGTTCAGCGCTCTTTCTGTTTAAAATAAATTCTTAGTAAGAAATTTTAGTATTACGTACATGCTAAAAGTGAAAGCAAATAATGTTAATAATAAATAATTATAATATATATACATATTTTACAATAATAAACTATTTAAGACTTTGTAAAGTATTGGCCTTCATGGCACGTCAAATGCAGTTATACTTAGCGTAAGAATTCTAAATCGGTATTTTATATTAGTAACGCTCTCATAACGAGCTTAAAGTTTCAATATAAGTTCCTCGTACGTTTCTAATACATGCTAATGATTGTAACTCGTTAAACGATTTACCCTTTTGTTTAGAATCGTTCTTCTTCAAAATAAGTCTGTTCCACGAGCTACTCCTAGTAACTTTGAGTAACACTGTGTAACATATACACAGGTGTGCTCCACCAGAAAATTTTCGAGTAAATGAGAGCATCTCAGAGAGCGTGACATCCCTGTAAGTTTGTACTTTACTCGTGTTTTACTTGAGTTTTACTACAAGTAGCTCGTGAATCAGACTTTATATCTGTGTCGGTCATACCACCGAGTACCTTGAGGACACAATGTAAATGCTGGGCATGCTATATCTTAATGTGGTTTTCGCAATGTATAACGAATTTATCCATATCTTTACCGTCTTTTGTATTAGTTTACAGTTGTCAGATTGCTTATTTCGTCATTGCTCTTTGTCAGACTGTATTGAAAGCTGTTATTTCATGTTTGTTTTTGCTATGACAAGACATATACTTCACATAGACTTCACATATGTATTAAAAATCCATATTCTATGATTAGGAGGTCCATCTAACATTTTTATTTAACCAAACTTTTCTTTTTGTGTACGTAGAATCACAGATTATTCTACGCCACTATTTCCAATTATATTACCCAGCGATGTTATATTCTTAACATTCAAGATATTTTACTTATTGATAGAAAGACTTTCCTTGTGTAATAATTTTATATGCAGTTAATTAATTTTTCGTGTCTTAATGGTTAATTTTCAGGCTGGCTTTACCAGTAATTGATTTACTTTTATTTGTATATACTGATATACTGTATATATCTGTATCTACACGTTAACTGCTTATGGTTGAATATGAACGTGCTTTAACGTACTTTAACGTATTTTAATGTATATGGATTTACAATCCTAAACTCTTGAGTTAATATTGTTATTCCAATCAAATACCACACCAGACATAGAACTACGTCTATAATTATTCTATAAATAAAATATTACAAATTCCTTGGGACCCAGTAAGTGATAGTTGACTAGCTGTAAGTATTTGTATATACGTGTTCCAGGTGCTGCTACATACAGTGACTAAACCAATGTAGTATATACACTGATTGTGGGTTATTAGACAGATTCTGATTTTAATGTCTCTGCACGAAAAATTATCGCAGATATGTTTTCCTATTCTCTAAAACTCTAAACTTAGTTACTTACCTATAAAATTAAAATTTGCTTGGCTCTTACATAAAATGGTACCGGAGCGAAGACAATTTATAAAAAATTTTAAGAGTAAACATAGACTTATGCTATAGACATTTGTCTTTAACTGTAGATAATATTATGCAATAACTCCATAATACATTGAACTGCTGGACCTATTCGAAATTGAATTTTTTATTCATGGTATTCCTTGGGTTGAATACTGCAAAAGAACACTCGTTTATTGAGAAAATAGAATGTTAACCAACAACACTGGTTTTATAGTTGTCTTTTTTGAGACATCAAATACTTGGAATTAAGTTAATATGAAGTACTATGATAGACAAGGGTTTGTCATTAAAAAAAATCGAATATTTTTAATTTATTTCAAAATAAAAATTCATAGTTTTAATTGTACGAAGTCAATACTAGTTTAAAAAAATGACACAAATCCACATCAATATTATTTGATGACGTTACAAGTCTGATTGGCCTTCAGCCTTGTCAACTATACTTTACTATCCTAATATCTTCTATTTTTTACTTAGTTTTCGCTAACATCGTTGAAGGAATGCAATCTTGGACGATTGTTGTGTTTAATATTCTCGACTCTATAGCTCTTCTCCCTCAGTCTTGTTATATGTCAAACCCAACTTGTCAACCCAAATTGAACAAAGCTTGAGTAATCAATGCTTCCATTATTAAAGTTTTGGAACTAAATGTTATTGCAGGATTTTTCACATTTACATCTAATAAAAAAATCTGCCAATTTTGCTATAATAGCAAAAACTTCATCTATTCAATTTCCTGTTCGGACTATAACAGAACGCTTGATATTAAGAAAATGTGATAAAAGTAGTTTATGTGACTTAAATAGATCTGTTATGCTATCTCTAGACAAAGGTCCGGACAAGCGTCAAAAATTTTGATGAGCCTTATCATTGCCTTTTATTGCTTCAAGATCTCTTATTTTTACCGGTATTTAATTTTACCGGTATGATAGAATTGTAGCTGTTATTTTTTATTATTTTTTATAAAAAATTATATTATATTTATCCGAAAATGTACACCTAAAAATTAGATTAATAAATACATTCCGGAACTAAATGCCAGGAAGAGTGGAGTGATACTCTACAACTGAGATACATCTGTACATTACCATAGAAATCTTATTTATTTAACTTCTATTCTTCTTATTCCCAATCAATTTCTTGATTAACGTGCTATCAATTCATAAAATCGAAAACAAAAAAATATAATTGGAAGATTGAATGGCAAAAAGTATCTTTAATCAAATCGTCTGTAATTTGCAAAAAGTCTATACCTAATCGATAATTAAAAAAATTTTATTATTTTGTAATTTGTTTTTTACACTGAAGTGGCTAGAGGGCACCTCACAGAGATAGTCTTGGCTGTTAGTGAATAAATTTATAAATTGATAATATCTGTTAACAATAATTATAATTTCAATTGGAATTAATAATCTTAATTAAAAACTTAATTAGTTAAAAACTATTCTATTCACAGGTCCATCAAAAAAATCTAGCTTTTAACAGGTCTGATGTGTCATAGTATAATATATATTATTTAAATATTTTAATAATAAAATCACTAATAAATATATACAAAGACATAATAGACTTTATAATAAAAAATCAAAATCAACTATTAAAATTACTCACTCATCTCTCTTTCCGGTCTTGATTTTTCTCATGCCGATGAGTGCTCTATTTATAATAAAAATTAAATTTACAAGTTTAATTATTTATGGGTGTATTTGATAATTATGTGCTTTACACTTCAAAAGTCAGCATAACGTGGATATGTTTGCAAATCCACAGCATTAAAAGGAAAGTCGTTTTATTCATGGGTAGTCGTGTTTGCTGTATATCTTAATTCGAGAACATATATCAGAACTAAGTCGAGCTAAGCCCATTTGAATATTTACTGGCGAGTCAAAGTTCTGTGTTTTCCAATGATTCGTGATTTTGTTTTTTTATTGTATCGCCTTTGATATTATTTCAATTACTTTCCACGCCGCTTCTTCTTTGTTTATGTACTCGTATAACAATAAACATAAAATTAATTCTTTATAGGTATACATATATATAATTGCGTTATAATTCTATAATGTATATTGCAGTAAATGCGAATATATGCAGCAAACAGCATGTCACTTTTAGGGCGTCGTTTGGCTTTCACAACAGTTCGATCTTCAAATGCAAAGACATACCGATACATACTTATTCCAATTGCGAAGGCAAATAATTTTAATCAGTGATATATTATGAATGACGACCGTATTTTTATTATATATTCGGTATACAAAGTATCCACAGTCACTTATTCAAACACACATAAAAACATTAATTAATGAAAATTTATTTTGTCGTCTTAAAAAGAGTCTTCCTCGAGGGCAATACAATTAGCCCTGCAAACACCTTCCTAGAAGTGGTAATTTTAACCTTCGTCCAAATACTTTTCATCGAATGGTCATTTTCTGAAAGAGAAAAAATTAACATAACGCCCTGACTGGTGATTACAGTATTTTGTCGAACACGTGAGGTGATAACAGCGATCAGTATATCATATTCCCTTGTATTCTTAAAACTATAAATTTCGGATTATTGCACACAATATATATATCAGGATGTACTTTATTCCTTACATATGTATATTTACTTAAATTAAAAAAAAAATTATGTTTGTATGAAAAAAGCAGTATCTGCTTCCTAACATAAAGTATCTTTTGAAGTTGTTTTGTAAATAATATGTACCAGATAATATATATAATATATACACAAATAAATGTGAATAAACCAAAATAAATATGGTTGGGCTTCACTTAATTGAACTCTATTGAAACGACAATAGAAGATAAAATCCAAACAAATAATATATGTTTCTATGGCCTAAAAAGAAGCTAATGCTTAAAATTTTATCTACAAAAATCAATAAGAAGAATTACTAGAAAATACTTATAATAAATAATAATATAATTATAATTTAAAAAAAGAAAACATATATTTATATCTAAACTTGAATCAATCTAAATAGAATTTGACAAATGCCATAAATATTATTTATATATATATCAGATTTCACACTAATGGAAAAAATATGTTCAAATCGGTTTACAGTGCCTATTAGATGAAGCTAACCTACTTCCATTACGCAGGCAATTATTCAACATATGTTCCCGACCAAACGTATAAAGATATATTGATCTATTGCAACTTCCAATTAATTTCCAAAGACTTCTATGCGTTGAAACTGTGGGTTTGTTGTTGCTTGATTGTACCGTTTTTAAAATCTAGATAAAGTACTGAAATATCGATTGTGTAATTTAAACCAGTCTAAGAGTTATGTATTACTAAGATAGGTCATCATGAAGATCAATAGTTACTGGAGACTCCCGTCTTTCAAAAGATGAAGTACTCGATTAAAATACTTTTTGATAAGAATTATACAAATATGAAAAATTTGTATTTAGAGTATATCTACTCTAACTGTAGTATCAAAAATAATTCAATGATGAGTTAGTATATCCCTAAAATGTAACAACTTCGTTATAATTGAACTGGGTTCTTACTGCATTTGCTTTGTTAATAAATTTATTTCGAGTGATTCAGCTATCAACTGAAAGATAAGTTGAAAACATATACGTTATAATGAAAAAAAAACTGTTTACTAATCGTGTGTAATCTCATACTCGTACTGCACGGA
This sequence comes from Teleopsis dalmanni, assembly GCF_002237135.1. Taxonomy (NCBI): domain Eukaryota; kingdom Metazoa; phylum Arthropoda; class Insecta; order Diptera; family Diopsidae; genus Teleopsis; species Teleopsis dalmanni. The sequence continues at coordinate 17,851,634 of NC_051848.1, forward strand.
GTTCAAAAAACATTTCAATTATCAAAACTTATTTAGTTTTTTTTTAAAAATTGAATATTAAATGTGATTTATAAGCACGTAGTGGTACGTTTGCTTCATGTATAGGAAATTAACGATTTTTTACGATTTACTTAATCTGCAGACTTCTATTAAGTATACGAACAGAAAGTAGATTGTTTTGATAAATGAATTGTATAGCTTGCATACCATTTTATTATAAGAATAAAATAAATAATAATAAAATAATTTTCAAATCTACATATAAATTTTACCCTAATTTGTTTTTCAGCAGAATTACAATATTTGACGTTTGAACATCAAATATTTTTCATCAAAATATCTCCCAACTTTTTGACGACTTTTTCCCATTTCGCGATTGGAACCATTATTGTTTTATAGTTTATCTCGAAGTTTCATATTTGAAGACGGGACACAGGCAGCTCTATTGTTACAGTTGTGTTATGTTACAGTTATGTTATAGAACTGTTATAGCTTCCCACAAAAAACTTTCCAATTTTTGTCAGGCAATAACGCTTTACATACGTCGCTTTCGTGGTTAGTTACAGTACTTCTTCTCTTGATGAGTCTCATTATCTTTCCTTTAATTTCTTACTTCAACTAATAATTGCTGTTAATTGCTGACATTAGAAATTCTAATTATTCGAATTCGAAATTCGAATTATATCTCCTTTAGTTTCTTACTTCGACTAACAATTGCTGTTAATTGCTGACAGTAGAAATTCAAATCATTCGAATTCGAAATTCGAATTATCTCTCCTTTAATTTCTAATTTCAACTAACAATTGCTGTCAATTGCTGACAGTAGAAATTCGAATCACCATCGTATGGGTATTACCACAGTGACTTTTAATACATGTGACCCTTGAAGTTTCGCCAATATCACAATCTCGTCTTTATCATCATTTGCGGCACTTCATGTCTTTTCAACCGAGAAAATTTTCATACGACATTATCATAGTCCACTCTTCATTACCAGTTAACATAAGCTTCGCGAATTTCTTCTATTTCAAATGCGAATAAAATCGAATTAATGGAGATTCAATTCAATGAATCCTCCACAGTCAATTCATAAAAAAAACAATCTGTTCTGCTTTATACAACTGTTTTGAAACATTATTGTAGTTGATCTTTAGTTTGTATGTGGTCCTTTAAATTCATCTATAATTTGGGAATAAACAATTAAACTTAAAGTTTCAATGACGTAAATTAAGTGTGTTAAATGAATGTGTGTTAAATCTCTAGTCAACGGTGCTAATTGAACAGCGTTCAATTCCTAACACTTTCAGTCCAAAAATTTTATACGAACCCATAGACCAAAAGATGCTTCCAGAACTTATTGATGATGAATATTTGCTAGTCATCCAAAAACCTCACTTGATTAAAATTTGAAATTTAATTCACTTTTACCCGTTTTTCTATTCGAAATAGATTTATGGTTTAGGACATAATAATATTTTCGATTGCCTATAATTTCAACTACTTTTTTGGTAAATATTCGTTACGTTCACTTCATTCATTATACTGAGGTAGAAAAATTCTTGACCATTCTTTTTATGCTACTTTCAAGCACATCAAATTTTTCTTAAAAAAGTAAAAATGTACAGATATACAATTATTCCTTTCGTAAAAAATAATAAAAAATTTATTTGATGGAAATCGACAAAAATGTCAGTTAACTAATATAGCTTAAACTCAAATCCACTCTTAGGTAGTTGGATGATATTGATATTTAATGGCCGGTTTGGCGGTCAAATGTCCTCTTTCGTTGATGTTGTTGGAATGTTGTTGGAATGTTGTTACAAGGTTAAAGTGAATGTCTATAGTTTGTCTCTAAGAGTTTTGGAAAGAGCTTTGATGTCGTACGCATCCAACAAAGCCTTTCAACAAGTTTCAGCACCTTTGCACTTAGTAACGATGACCGAAGAAGTTAAATGAAGTTCCAGACTTCTTTTCTACCGCACAATTATCTAATTGCCCTAATGTAAACGTGCTTGAGGAGAGCACGGAAAAATAGCTAAATGTTAGTCTGTTCTCTAAAACTTTTTTCATTAACGGTTGAAAATATCGTAAACTCATATTCTTCCGGTGTATGACTAAATCACCCACTGCCTTTTACTCGTAGTTGCAACTGCCTAGATTGACTAAGGATAAACACATCAAAACTTTTAAAATGAGTTTAAAAAATTTGATTAATTATTAACATTTTTTATGAAAAATTGCAATTCCTCTAGAGAAACAGAAAGATATTTCCTAGCATAATTCTCATTATCGGTACTCCTATCCTCTGATAGGATCCTTAGGATCCCAATACTGTTGCTGTATATTTCGAAGTTTTTTTCTGTGAGTTACAAACTAAATAAACTAATTAATTAAACTAATCGATTTTCCGTAATTTATATTGCTGAATAATTTAACAAAATAATTACGAATTTATTAATTAAAAATGACATTCCGTTTAGTTGGTAATGAGAGTAATTTCTTTAACTGTCGCTATTAATTCAAACATTTATTAAAATATATTTAATTATTATAGATTCACAGATTTTTTTAAATAAATTAACCAATTGGCAAACCAATTAACCAATAGATTATTGATGATGTAGAGGAGAGATTATAAAGGTATTTTCTAATAAGTGAAGTTGAATGGATTAGTAAAATTAGCAATGTTCTTAATTGTTTACATGAATTCAACAAATTTTTTTATACACAGTAAACTATTAAAATTTAATTGATTTAAAGTTATTAGTTATTTAATAGCTAATATTGTCGGTTACTTATCTTCATTAAAAATACATGTATGTTCAAAAAAAATATCTAATATCTAATGCTGAGGTACGTGTACATATATTCGATGGCAAGTAAATTATTAAAAGTTTACGTGTTGGTCACATAGAAATGATTTTAATAGTAAAAATCAATAATTGGTTTCTGTACTTATTTCTCATGTAGATAAAATTAGATTAAGAGAATATTGAAGACGAATAGGGCACCTTGTGATGCCCTCATATTACCCGGGGGCGGCGAATTACCCTTACCGTTATTTGCACTAATAACACCATGTATTATCCTTGTTTAACTAAACAAGCTATATAAACGAGATGCGGACTGAGCTATGTACATTACGCGATCGCACATTTGCGCCGGACACATCTAACTAACACGTCTTTCCTCTGGGTTAAAGACATCTAAAAAGTTAACCGACAAAAACAATTTTCAAAAATAATTCGACACTCCTACTTTCGAAAATCTTGTTCGACATTAATTCGAAAAATAATACTTTATAATAATTCTTTTATAATTCTTCTTTAAAAATGAAGAGAAGCAGCGTACTGAAGAAAAGTCTCTCAGAAAAAAGTATCCAAACAAAAATGGATTCCTTGAAATATCTCAAGCTTTATATGTACATATATGAGTAGGTAGCTTGCTTCAAAGCATGATAATAGAAAAACTATGATTAATAAAATAAATATATAGCGCATCAGCCACATAATGCGGCTTAAGCTTCTTGATTAAGGTTGACCGTTTTGGATGAGGCGTACCCGCATTAATGCTGAATAATTCACAAACACCCTGTATATGCACATATTAGAGAAATGTAAAGATCAGATCAAAAAACAGGAACTTTGTCAAAATGATTGACAACAACTTGAATTAATTCCGAACTAAAAACTTTCGTTATCCTCATTAATCGTCTTATTTGTTTTCTAATCCACCAATTCTCGCCTTTTAATCGCACTGACTTAGGCAAGTTGTTAAAAATCATTGCAGTCACTTAATTAGTCAGAGCCATTAAAAACATTTAATGATCTTAATTACGAAATTTATCATCATTTATCATAAATCAGTCTGAGCTGCCACTAATGTTTAGAAATAATTTCAACAATTCATTTTTTCATATATATATTTTAAACACAAAAATGCGTTTTAATTTGTTTTTGACCTTTGGTTCAACAATGACTTTATATCGCAATAGATGTGATTGATTCCTACACCGAAGATATTAGCTGCTGGAAGTGGTGATGCTATAACGCTTGCCTGCCTCTAAACTAACGATTGAAATTGCTTTGTTCTATTGTAATCTACAGTGCTGTGCTTCGGTTGCAACTTGCAATTACAGGTAAAATAAATATTTTATTGAAAGTTTTTATTATACATAATATCTACTTTTAGAAACGAATTACTTTAAATTCTTTTTATTTTTAATTTCTAAAAAATTCCACTTAACATCGTAACTCATAATGTTAATTAGCCACAGCTTTGAAATTTACGATTACAAGCCATATGAAGTCCGTCTTGTTCAGTTACAGTTTTGTCTTTAATTTAAAATGTTAGGTAACTAATGGAACTCAGCAGTGTCAGTAATTGATCTCAGGGTTATTCAAATATAAACATTCTTTCACTTGTAAGTCATGTGCTCACTACAAGACGAATGATTGCAAGGTAACCCAATACTTCACCATTAGCCAGAGACGACTATGATCTTCAAACATTTTATTGCTAGTTGAATCCAATTAAATATTTATATATTTTCTATCTGCAAACACACAAAATGTGAATATCCTTTTATAAAAAAATTTTAAATTTTAAATTTTAGCCAGTCACTTTCGTTCGTTTTCGCTCTGGTGACTGCTCTCTGCTTCGAAAAACCACGGAATACACCACGGAATCCAAATGAATAAAGTAACGTTTTTCTCTGGCTAGTTTCTGCCAGATATTTTTCTTTGGATCATTTATCCGCTACTCTCCAATAGGCCAGTACACAGTAATGATTAACATCAATTTACATACATGGCTTCCACCACGGAATACACCACGGAAACCAAATGAATAAAGTTACGTTTTTCTCTGACTAGATTCTGCCAGATATTTTTCTTTGGATCAATTACTCTCCAATAGTCCAGAACCCAGTAATGATTAACATCAATTTATATACATGAATAAAGTTACGTTTTTCTCTGGCTAGTTTCTGCAGTGACAAGAATAATCGTGAGATATTTTTCTTTGGATCACCTACTCTCCAATAGGACAGAACTCAGTAATGATTAACATCAATTTACATACATGGCTTCTATATTTATTTATCAAAGAAAATATGGTATTTACTTTAAATTGCACTCAGACAATAATTAGCGACTGTTCTTATGTATTGTACAGTAAGGCGAGGTTAATAGGTAAGGTAAGGTTAATAGGTCTTTTAATAACATGTAATCAAAAATAAAGGGTATGAGAGAACTTCTCGCTTAGCAGATCTCCTAATGATTAGTTTATCAGTCGCAGGACTTAGAACAATGAAATTCTATGCCGTTCGCTGTTTCAGCTTTGTGGTGCTAGGTAGAAGATTGTGATCCCTGTTGAGCTGTTGATTTTAACAACAAATTTGCACCTGTATTAAGCGACAGTAGATTGATTATCATTTATTGATTGATTGCAATGGTTAGTAGGTATATATTCTTTCGCTTCTGATGATTATTGACTAGTCGTCAATCGAAGACCACAATCCTTTAAACAAGTTATATTCTTCTGTTGACTGTCTTAACCTGTACAATTATTGAGTGATTATTAAGTCTGCATTAAAATGTTTAGAAGAATATACAGTTTTCTATGTGAGCTCCTTTGTGGATTGATAGTTTTCCAAAGCCTCATCACAATGTGCGAAGGACAACTCGTCAAGATCTTACATGTGTTGTTCATGACTTCTACCGATCGTTAGCCACCTGAAGCAAATAATGACAAGTGGGCCTCTATTAACAGTCCTCAGGGAAATTTAAACCGATTACTCGTTACCCGCAATTAGGCAATTCCTTTGGAAAGTGGTCTGAGCTCTAAAGCTTTAAACTTTAACAACTTTTGGATACATCTTAAGCGTTTTTACTTACTCCATAAATAATTTGCGGCATTTAATCAAAAAATGCTGTTGAAATGATTTCTAGAGATAAAATTAATATTAATTTTATATATTTACTTTTTTGGTAATGAAAATTTTTTATGTATATATAAATTTAATGGCAAAATATAAAAATTTTTAATATTTTATAATGTATATATTTAATGTGACACACCTCCGAAGTTCATTTGCGTAACCCGAAATCTCTGCGTAACCAAAAAAAAATTTTATCTGAAAGTTTTTCTTTGTTTTTATAATAAAATTGATAAAAACGAGGTAAATAATAAAAATAAAGACTTAATTACGATAATAACAAAAAGTAAATATATTTTGAGAAAATCATTTATGAAACAAAGCGAATAAATAAAACAAAGACTGTCACCGAAACAGTGAATTTGCCTGTCATTACGCAAATAATCACACGAACAAAAGTCAAAGAACCCATTAGATGACATATGCCCGCCACGGTAATCACAGCAATCGTTTAATAAACTTTGTTTAGTTTTGAATGCGAAACAGACGAAAACTGTGCCATTCGATGATGAATATTTTAACTACAATATTTCGACGTTGGAGACAATTGCCTATGGACGTGCAGTAGAAAGCTTCGGAAATTTGTACCCTCTTGGCTTTTATAGTCTTTAATTGTTCATTGAAACTATGATATTTTATTGATACAATTATTGTTATTATTATATATAATTGATATAATATATTATAATAAAATTATTTAAGAGCTCAGTATAGGGTTAAGGTGTAGCAAACATTAACATAGGGCGAATATTTACAAAACAACTAACATTTATAGTTCTCATCAGCTTTAGCGACATTGTACTACAAAGCATGTATGGTGTTTTGGCACATGCATAATTGTTTATTTAGTTTAATATAAAATATTTAATTGAGTTCTTTTAAATGAAGTAAGTTTTAAAACTAATTAAGAACACAACAGTAAAGAATTTCCAATTATTGAAAAAATTATGAAACATCCACTCAATTTTACAATAGATAGGTCCAAGCTTAACCTCAAAAATAAACTGTTTATTTATAAACAAATAGTAAAGCTGTAGTTTCTACAGCTTCGTTGCTCTTAACAAGCCCCACAAAACTACACTCAAAAGCCTTTAGACATACCAATCTGAAGGTATGTTATTCAACTCCGTTTTAGTAGTTAGTCGAGACCAATAATGGATACATTTGTATCTTTCATTTGGATAACATGTTTTTCTAAACATGACAGCTAAAATTACATAGTTTTGGAAAATTCCTGACCTATTGATCTACTACATTAAATAGGATTTAAATTATCAATAGGTTACCTGCTTGCGTCAATTGTTATAGTACTCGTATAACCAAAAATTATTACGGTGACAGCAGAAATGCGAAAGGTGCTCTATCCACAGTAGCCATTTTGTTTTTAATGTGCCCCCGGAATGGTTGTATTATGCTTGGACTTACTTTTTGTTAGTGATAGGAGATCTTCCTTCGTTGTTCATATTCACCATAAGCTACATTTTATAAAGACGTTGAAATATTCTTGAAGCATTCTCAATCATCTTCCACATTTTACATCCATGTATAAGAACTACTTCTATGCTCGTATAAAACCAAAATTTGTATGGCGTGGTATATACCATTATTTGTTATGATACTCTCACTTCATTTTCCGTCACTAAAGACGTAACATAATCTTTAAAGATGTGTTGTTTGAATACGCATTTAAAATACGAATACGAATTTGGTTTTTGCAGAAGTATAGAAAAGAACGACTAGTTAACCTTTTATATTATCCACTTACTTCAGATTTTCTAGATTATTGAATGTTTATGGAGGAGTTGTTCGTTTTCTTCATTCCCATGACTAGGGTAACGAGATTAAACACATGTGTTTGTGGATAATTTTTCTGGAAACATGTATTTATTCAAAAAGCTTCAATCTTTTTTGCTTTATAGAAGGCTTTTGTAGAAATGACTTCAGGAAATCCAATGCGAAGTAACACGTCTCATATCGCTTTATAATGTCAAAAGTTAGTCCGAAGTCCAGAAGTAAAGTCTAGATAGTAAAAATAGAAGTAAAATATGTAATCTACATTGCAATAATTGTTAAGCAATTATTTTAAAAAAGTTAACGTGATCTTTATGCATTATCTAGTAGGTCTGAAACCATTTTCTTATGGTAATGCCACTTCATTCGAGTTCTTTTCAATATCAGTGATGCTATAGTTTTCTGCATTGTCTTATATTCTTATTTTTCCTACAGGCGATTTATTTAATTAAATCAATATTTAATTAATATTATTTAACTAACGGTTATAACTGCCAACTAATTTAATTTAACTCCAAAACATTTCAAAAAATCTACAAAATGATTTTAATTAAGAGTGAGTTGAAGATATAAGACATATCTGACATGTTAACGATAGCAAATAGCCTGTAGGCTATATTTTTCGTAAACATTTCTCCGTAAAAAAAGTTTTAAGAAGAAGCATATCCGTATTGAATCAACAAGATTTTATTTATTCCATATTTAATCTTGAATTAGATGGACGTTATTACTAATAAAATCGACAGAACCTACAATAAGCATAGCTTAAGCCCTAGTTCATTTACATAGTCACAATTCACAGAGGTGAGCTAATTAGGATGTCAAAATTGTCAACTGAATTGATATTTCTTTCCTATATAGTGACAAAAGTCATAAAATTATTATGTAAATTTTTTAAAAGTTAATGAAAGTTAATCAAAAAAAGAATGTAAAATTATTCGTACTTATTACATCATACCAGAAGGTTTTTATTTTGAAATCGTTATCAATTAAAACACTCAAGCAAAAAATCCAATTAAATATTGTCAAGACGTTTAACAGCTATTAGTACCGCTTTTCACATTTGAGTTATGAATTTCTGATTATACCCAACCCACTTCCCGATACTTAGGTTTCTTTGCAAACCGCTCCTCGCCTATACAGTTTGCAGTGTTTCGACTTTTTTCAAATTTTGCGAGTTGTTTGGAAGTATATAATTATATATACTTATATATATAATTATATTCTTAATATTTTTAATTGTGTTTTGGATGCTCGATATTGGTCGTGTATAGAAATGCAAGTTTTAATTTAAATAATTATTTTTCAACAAATAAATAATCTAAAAGTTAATTATTGTCATGCAAATTCCATTTTAGTCTTCTCTTTTACTGTAATAAGCCCCATTTTCTGTCTGATCTAATATTTGTATTTAGCGATAGCTGCTTTGCGTGCTTGAACTATAATAGTGCTAATCATGGCACATTTATTTTAACATGATGCTAATTTTAATCTTCACCTTACAACAGCTAATAATAGAAAAAAAAATAAGCAGATATAATTATATCTTATTAGCTTAAACAATGATAAATGAAATTATATGACATTGCTTTTATATCCGTTTTCAAGACATATGCTCTACAGTACAGGGTGTCCAATTCAACTGCAACCAACTTTAAACCGCCATCAGTTTATCTCAAAATATATTACCAAAATTAATATATCAAAAATAAATTTCAATTGCTTAGCATCTCCATAGGCGTACCTCTAAACTAAAAGTTCAGTACAAAATATGTACCTTTAATTACTAATAAGAAATATTGAATTACTAATAAGAAAAGAAACAATTAAAATTATAATATATTTTTTATATATATTGATATATTGAGTTAATATAATATAATAAAATTACCATATTTGACAATTTTACAATAGATAGGCACAAGCCTAACCTCAAAAATAAACTGCTTATATATAAGCAAAAAGTAAGACTGACCTTGCTTAAAGATACGCCGTTTGTTATACCAATCTCAAGCGCTCGAAGGGAAGGATACGCTTTCATAGAAATCTCTGTTTCAATAGTTTAGCTATATGCAGTAGCAAAAAAGCTATATTCTATAAGAACAACATGGTGTTTTAGCCCCATTTGGTCTTTCTATATTTCAGAATAACAAATTAAATTATGCAATAAAACCTTCCAGAATTTTTATAAATAAATTACTCTCCTAGTGTGTCATTTTATTATAGTATTAAGAACAAGAAAGAAGAAAGATATTATGTATAACATTTGATCTCTGGTATTTAGTTGTCACATCCCCATCATGATAACTAGCTAGCTCATGAAATCTATAATAGCTCAATTTTGAAGTGTGTCAAACTATTTAAGCGGATAAATAAAATATTTTATTGTTTTTTTTTATTGAAAATTTTAAAACAAGTGCAAATATTCGCACTCGTTAAACGCTCACTTCAAGGAAAACCCGTTACTTAATTTGACCAGTAATTATCCGTCATACAACACGCAAGTGGCCCTTCAATTTTGGACACTATGCCGCACCGTGGGTCAGAATGGCGAGAAAATTTACTGAAGTCTGTGTCTTAAATGAGGTGTTATTTGATTAGAAATTATATTTTATATTAAAAAATAACTACAATTTAATATCTGGTTAAATTAATTTATTTAATTACTTATTAAAACTCAAATATCATGAGTTAGTTATCATGATGAGGGCTTCACACCCATATGGAACCCAATTAGTTCTCATTTTTAATCAAGTAAAAAAAAATTATCCAACAGAACTGTTTTATTCAATTAATAAAATTGTTAAATTGTTAATTATTTATCTGAGAAATAATTTTATTGAATTATTGCATCTAAGACTCAATTCATCAATGGTGTAAATCCTTTAGTGGAGATCTGCTACCTTACTTATTAATGAGTTTGGATTATATATATAAACAAAAAAATCGAAGATACATTTTTTGGACTTTTGTCTAACTCTGACCCACTGTGCGCCGTGCTGTTCGTTTCCCCATTTTCAATGTTCGCCACAATCAATTCCCGGGACAAATATTTACACCAAAGATTTGTTTTCATGGCAAAATATTATTAAAACGGCTAATTTTTAAATAATTTAATTACATTTAAATATATGTTGTACTCGTATCTATATTATTTCACTTCAATGTGTGTTTTATTTCCATCACATTTCAACATTTCAAATGAATGAAACTCCTTTATGAGTAGTTGTAGGTCTTACGCTGCGAAGTCAGTTTTAGTTGGACTTATAAAAAATCCAAAAATATCAAGTAAAATAAACATAAAAACTCAAATTAAAATTCATGTTGATGTTGATACGCTTTGTCACACTTCAAAAGTCTCGAACAGTCACCAAAGACTCTTCCAACAACATTGACACTCTTTGTGTATACTATCTTAAAGCACTTATGATCCCTCTCCGGTAGTAGATAGTAGTATCTTACAGAAATCAAATATTATTATCAAGCAACGATCTTTGTGGAAACCAAAAGTTATTACTGCACCGTGGAAGGAAACATATGTTGCAGCTTTACCGTAAGTAATGCAACCCAAATGATAAATTTCTCTCTCTCTTATCACTTCTTACCCTACCTAAAATAAAGAGAGTTCTAGAATTTCGAAGTAAACATCACAGTAGATGGTTGGGTGAAACTAAACCATGAGACTAACACCTACATTTAGTGTCAAAAGTATTTATAATGTAATTCATAGATCAACTTTGAGCGTTTTTTAAAATAGAAAGTTAAAGAATTAAGTATATTCCTGATTAAATCTGAATAAGATAATGTTTACGGTGACTCGCGCCAACACATAATTTGGACATCTAACTTAAAAGATGGTCGTACCAGTGTAGCTTATCGAGACCGTTGTAGAAGGCCCAAAATTGGTACCACTGGTGCAAACGTTAAAAAGTATATCAAATAGTATTATAAAATCATCGAATAAAAACTCGATAAAAACTTCGTTAAAACGATTTAGGATAACATGGATTCATAACTTTTCCACCAGACTACTACGAAGACAAAAAATAATTGAAATATGGAATTGAAGAGCGGCTACAGTACAAGTCGCGCTACTTCTTGAGCAGAAACAATTTGGAAGTCATGGATGCATCTAGTCTCTCAGACATATATACAAAATATCACTGAAGACATATCACACATTTGTTTCAATATACCATATCTTCAAAGACCACAATATAATATATATTGTTAATATATATATATATTGTATATATATACACCACAATATAAGTATTTGAATCAACCAGTCTTTAAGTTTGACTTTAAATTTTAAGAATGTTTATGATGACATCTATGTTCTCTTATTTGTTTCAAAGTATATTCAAAACACTTCATGTAAATATTTGAATCAATCAGTGTTCAAGTTTTACTTTATGTTTTCAAGATGTCTATGATCACTGAACATATATGGTATTTAGATCAATCAAGCTTTAAGTGTGACTTGAAGCTTTTAAGATATTTAAGATATGATGACGGATCTATTCAATTGGACAATTAAACGGAAATACATATAAAAACATAGATTACATCAGGCTGGCAAAAATGAAGAGAAAGTCAAGCTTTTCTTGGAATTGCAATGTGTCACATATATTCTTAATTTCATTTGTTTATTAATAATTTTATTAATAATTGATTAATTACACAAATTATTAATAATTTGTTTATTAATAAAATTACTAAACACTTCTATGTCCAATTACAATACAATCGTAATTAAGTGTAATTTCACTTATCATAATAATAAACAATCTAACATTCCATGTTCTCAGTTTGTGACTATGTAATTAAATCCCTTTTCTCATAGAAGTAATTAACAGATGGAAAAATTACAACATTTCTTTATTTTTAACTACATTATTTAATTACAGAATGAATCAGAACTGATACAATAAAATAAAGTAACAATTTGCACAAATGAAATTTTAAATAATTTTCAAATCCATTTTAACCTTATTAAATCAATTATACTATAATTAATATGTCATACAAATTAAATTTAATTGCGTCATATCAATTAGAACATATAATTATAAAACACTGGGGATAGTTTCGCTTAGGCATTTACAGATCTTTGGTATTGAAGGCCAGTACCTAATCAAACAGAAGGTATTTCAAATGTTAAGTGAAATCAATTATGTTTTCTTTTTGTTTTTGTGAAATTTACTGATTGTGAACAAAGTCAAAAACTCTTGTTCCAGTAACCCCACTGACTAAGAGGGAGACTGAACAATCTTAAAAGAAAGATTGTTGAGGAAGAAATGTCATTGTTTTGTTTGATAGTGCGAGTTAAATTCGCTTAGGAAGAGCATTCTGTAATAACCTCAGCTATATGGATAAGTAACTTAAGTACCAGTAACAGCTTTATATACTAAACTATTAGAGTCAGCTGCAGAAAGCTCATTACTGGTCATTTCAGCGTGAAAAGAGTCCTAACAAAACAAGTCTCAGTTTCTTTTAAGCCTGGCAGTCTGCATGTCAGTCCAAACAAATTATATAAGGACTATAAACTAATCAAGAAATTCGAATATTTCCTAAGATGAGTGATGATAAGTACTCGACAAAACTCGAAACAGCGTTATATGGTCAGCTAAATTTCAATAAATTAAATAAAATTTTTGTGCTGGTCTTTTTTTTGATATTCGAATCCGCCTAACTTTTAAATAGTTTCTTTGCGTTACTCTCGGCAAGAAAAAATTAACATTAAGTCTTAGTTTTGTTTACCTAACAATAGCAGCATATCATGAATATCAGGCGAAAATCTTAAAGAGTATTTCACAGAGAATACGAGTGATAAGATCTCAAAGCTTCGGAAAGATGAATATCTACATGTACCTTAAAATAGAATAATTGTAGTTCTTTTGAAGTGAAATTATAGAGGAAAATCCTTGGTTCAGTATACAGTCACCCTATATACATCGGCCTATACCATAATTACTCAAATGCTACCATTTTCTCATCTAAATTAATTGAACAAACCTTAGGTCATCCAAAAACCGACTGAGTCACATAAAATTCTTAGTTTTATGCGTTTTTTAAGAAGCAAATGTGCTTGGGAACTGGAAGTATTTTATTTCAAAAATATTTAGCAAATTAACCATCATGTAGTCATGCATCAAATTCTTGAAAGTACAGGTACTGTGTATATCTGTGGATATCTGTGTATCCACAAATATCCACCTACGTCAATGGCCATAATAAGATGTGTAATTAATTTAGAACATTTGCGTTTAAAGCGCAATTCTAATGATTCAGTTTGTTTTCCTGTTTTTTTGCGTAAATGCGCTAATTGCTTAGGCATATAAAAATATTAGTTTTCAACTTTACTTCAGAAACTTTTGCATTCATTTATTTGCGGTTCAAATTATAGATTGGAGTTTCTGACGAAAAATGACACATATCTGCCATCACCATCACTAATGTCAGCTGCCATCACCTGCCATCAATAAAACTGGCACGAAAAAATGTTGGCACAAAATTGAGGGGGACTCGCTGCTCAAAATCGCTACAAGGTGTTTGGCAAATCGAACGACGCAAACAAATTTTTACCAAAGTTGGTGCAAAACCTTTTAACACAACGGCCTTAGTGATTAGACTCCAAAAATGGATTCAACGGACACTGGCTGCAGCAATTCCTTTCACAGTACACAATCACACAGCAATCGCAGTTCACTTAATTACAGCAGCGACATAAACGCCATCAGCATCGACTTGGTTGATCAGTCAAACAATGCCGGGACTGGCTTCAAGTACCTACCATCGTGGCCACCTGTCAATTTGCAGTTCAGAGATCTAACACATACCGTACACCTTTTGGGGAATGGTAAGTACAAACTCTTTTTCTTCTTCTCACATATTCACTGTTCATTTGGAATGCTTTCATTTCGTCCAATAAGTTAACCATCAAAGGGTTCACATTTTTAAATTTCAACACTTTTAAATAATAATTAAGTAATTGATCAAATTTTTGGTTTCAAAGCTTAAAACACAATAAAGACTTACTCTGCAACTTTGGGGGTCATTTTGCAATATTGTCTACTACTCTATACTATACTCCATACTACTCTTATTGACTACATTAATCATACATATGAGTACGAGAAGTGATGAAAAAGTAACGAGAATTTTTTCAATTTATTAAAAAATTACTTATTTCATCTTTAATAACTATTTCTTATATATCTTCGATATATTCGCTTTCGATGATAGGCACTTATGCCATCTTAGTTTCCAATTTGAAAATTCTGTTGGAAAGCTTTTTTACATATGATCTTCGGATGCTCTTCGCGTCGCTTTTATTTTATATATTGTTGAAAAGCTTTGTCTTTTACGTTTAAAAAGTAGAAAAGAATCGCAATTTCTAAAGAATAGCATGTCTCCGATATTGCAATGATATTATGACCATGAATCAATATTTCTAACCAATTATTTCATATTCAAAACATCAGTAAATCTCGATTCGCATGTGCGATGTATTTCTTCACGAATCCCAGGTTTTTTCCAGGTATTATCTTCAATATATTATTGAACTTTCTAAAAATATATCCACCAATCATAGACTATTAAAAACTACCACCAATCATAGACTATTATTTTATAGAATCGTCGCGAAAGACCCATAATAGCATATTGAATCCGTCGCTGCATTTAATATAAAAACAAGCTCTTTGGTCCGACATTTTCCATATAAAAAATAATTAAATGCACTTAAGTGCATATTGCTCATTCATTCGGCAAACAAAAACAAAGTAACGTAGTCGACAGTGCAACCATTAGATAAAAACAAACTTGACTCGATAATCCATATGCAGTGATTGTAGGTAATTTAGAAAAGTACTGTTTAATTTGGTTCGCACTTTGCACTTGTTACAATGCAATTTTTAAATGACGAGAAACATAATCACATCAAAATATAATTGAGGTATACAGTATATTACAATATAGTGATAAATTATGCTTCCGATTTGTTCAAACACAAGTCAAAAGAAGCAATTGCACAAAAACACTGCACTGCTTACAACCACTTTTCAAACACAACAACTTAAGCGTGAAGAACACAAAGCCAATCTACAGCCAGATAATTAGACCAGCATTACTTTATGGGTGTATCGCGTATAACAAAGCTGCCGACTCTACTATCCAAAAGCTACAAGTTGCTCAAAGTCAGGCTCTCCGAATGCTCTTCAAAGTACCATGGTACATCCGTACGAATGACATGCTAAGAGACCTTTGAACAGATCCGGTCAAAAAATATATATGGAACAGAGCTCTGAAGGTATATGCAAAAACCACCAGGGTACCCTACTTAGCACTATCTAATCTCAGAGTAATCACTAACCGCACGGGGCGGTACGCAGATCTTAGATCAATCATTGAATACTCACGAAGATTATCAGGAATACTCAAATTAGTCAGTGAAATGGGCGGGACTCTGCAGAATCCCCCTTACTATCATACAGTAAAAGTGCCCAGATGCACTAACTCGGAAAAGGCTTAACATAAAATATAACTTGTTCAAACTTATCTTTGTATGAAATACTTAAACTACGAGTTTGTTACAAAAAATCTGAACTCAGTGGCGGAGCTAGACCAACTCTGCACGTCGGCGACACAGAATTGCGAGGCCCCCTTTATAACCCAGTTGTAAACTTTCAAGTTACATTGTTGAAAGTTTTATTGCTAATCAAATTAAAATAAATGAATTTTCGTACTTTTAGCCTCACTCAATTTTTTTTAAAATTATATCATAATTTGCGCCAGCTGCTATTTTTGCGTCAGTTTATAGAATTTCCAATGGAGATAGTCTCTCTTGGATCTTCATACTTTTCTAGTACGTCTTAATCACGTTTTTTAACTTTGAGTAGCTTCTTTCCGTCGAAGCTATACTGACTGGAACTGTGAACGTGAATCTGGTTACTATATAAACATTCGGGAATACTTCAAATATGGTTAATGCCACTATCAAACCACATTGTTCAAAATATTTAATAAGTGCTTAGAATCCACAGTCGGTAACTTTTTGCGAGGCCCCTGCGGGCGCGAGTCCGTCGGCAATCGCCGACATCGCTGACGCCTATCGACGCCACTGTCTGAACTATTACATAAAATAGATAGATAGGGGATCTTAAATAATAATTATTTTTGCTTTTTACTTTTAACAGGAATAGATATAGTTCATACGAAAGAGAATATTGCAAATTTCATTTATTTTTAACGTACTAGTGAGGTAGTCTCATCACTAAGTCTGTTAATTTAATGATGTAGAACTGTTTGCTAATTTTATTGTATCATTCTTATGTTCATACTTAGGCTAAGTACATGTATTGACATCTATTGAAAAGGGGTTGAAAACTCGTAATTTATTTATTATCTTATTATCTTATCTTGTTGTTTCTAGTGGGTCGTAAATCAAGTCTTACTCTTGTAATTAACTTCCCAATGTTTTTGTGGTGTTGTTTCTAGTGGGTTATAAATCAAGTCTTACCACTTCACTTATAAGAGTATAATTAACTTTCCAATGTTTTTCAATGTAACAATAGATTTCTTATAACTCGATGAACATTTTGTGATGCATTTCGTATATAATCAGTTTTATCTAATGGATCTTAACACATTGTCTTTACATACAAACATATATTCCTTACAAGATAATGTAAAGGGTACCAAATTGTATGCAAAAAATAAAGAAAATAATTTTTTTTCTCCTTAACAGGTTCAAAAAAGATATTATCTAACATAAATGGTGAGTTTCGTTCACACGAGCTTACAGCTATTATGGGACCGTCAGGTGCTGGGAAGACAACCCTTTTAAACTTATTGGCAGGCTATGGCACCACAAGTAAATCATCTGGACAAATATTGGTCAACAATAATCCGAGAGATTTGCGCGTATTTCGAAAAATGTCACGCTATATAATGCAAAACGATATGCTAGATCCACATTTTACCGTCTCTGAAATAATGATGTTAGCAGCTCATCTAAAATTAGGCAATGAACTTAAGAACGAACAGAAATTAGAAGTGGTGAGTCACAAAAAAAATATATAGATGATATAATAAAGATGAATAATTTTTCTCCACTAATAGATCGACGAAATTCTCTGCATGTTGCGTTTAAACAATGCAAGAAATACAAAAGCTTTGCGTCTTTCCGGTGGCGAAAAGAAACGCTTGTGTATTGCACTCGAATTGGTCAACAATCCACCTGTGGTCTTCTTAGATGAACCAACAACGTAGGTTTGAAACATTATTTGTGTATTGTTGCTTAAATTTTTATATATTTTTTAGTGGCTTAGATGATCTCTCCAGTTCACAATGTATTGCGTTACTACGTAGATTGTCTCATGCTGGCCGTACTATTATTTGCTCTATACACACACCCTCTGCCAAACTGTTCGATATGTTCGATAATGTATATATATTAGCTGAGGGCGAATGCATATACCAAGGAGCAAGTAGCAATGTTGTACCATACATGAAGCACATTGGGTTATCCTGCCCTCTTACTTATAATCCTGCCGATTTTAGTAAGTTCATTTTCAATTCTTATTAGGGTTTTTGAATATCATCTTATATATGATTTAGTAATTGAAGTGGCATGTCGAGAATATGGTAGCAGTTTTCATGCCGTAATGGTTGATGCAATCGAAAATGGGAAGACTTCACGTTGGAGTCCAGTTCATCGAACCAATTATAATGAGTTAAAATCCATGACACCTACAAAATCGGATACAACGTCGGGTGCCTCATCTTTTGACGAAATCGAACAATTTGAATTGGAAATCAATCCAAAACTGCTGAAAGCGAAGTCAAGTTGGTGGATGCAGTATAAATTACTTTTAGCTCGAATGATGATGCAAATGTGGCGCGATAAGGTAAAAGTCTGAATTGATTTATGTTATTTTCTGTAAGCAGTTATTTAATTTTCAATTACCCTAAATAAGTAGGGTAACCCATAAAACAGAAAAAAAACAAACAAAATAATAAGTAATATATAATCTTTGTTTACATGTATGAGTGCGGGCTCCTTGTAATTGATATGTTTTCAGGACTTTTTGTTGGTGAAAGTAACGAAAATATATATATTGTAGATTTGTTGGGACTTACTACATTATGTCTAAAGAAAGGTATTGTTTCCAATTATAAAAAAAATGATCAATTAAAAGTTATTTTATAGACGAACTCTAGTTCATTAAATGTAGTCTGTTAGATTAGAGTTTTTGGGAATCCAATAAGAACAATGAACTTTCAGTACGGCAATACAAAATATACTCTAAATATATGAATTAAATAGCTGCAGCGTTTATCAGACAGAACTTATATATGTTCTTAAGATATATATATCTTAAGATTAGCAAAGTTGAATATTTCCCTTTTATGGATTTCCAGTCACAGGGATTTCGGATGTCGGAACACCTTGAAATATCCCATTACCCCTTAAAGCAGTTATCGATCTCTATGCATGTTGGCTCCTCTTAATACAAAATCAAGCCATCCGTTTAAGATACTTCATAAAGATATAATTTTTATTGTAAGTTTACTGACGAATCTAGGAGATTGCAAATTCTGACATCAGCTATGAGGACAATGGAAAAAATGCTTTACATCTATTTTGTCACTTCCTAGCGCACTATAGTTTATTTTCTGATGGAACTACACTTAAAGGTAGGATACAGGACAGGCGTTTTTAAAAGTTCTATGTAGGTTAATTATTTTTAAGTCTTACACAGTTGAAAAGTAAGTCAATAAACACTTGTGGAAGCCAAGGAGCACCATAATAACATTATTAATTTAGATTCGATTTATTACATATAGAATCATTTTATTGTCATTATATCTTAATAGTGACAACAGGTTTGTTGTTAACTATCTCTGTGTATACTTTTTTCTACTTAAGGAACAAATATATTACTTGTTAGTATTGAAAACTTTCTTCTCTTCTATTCTCTTCACGTTTAAAATTTTTATTATTTTCAGTCATACATAAAATTGAAATTTTACATGAATATAGTACTAGCTCTGATAGTGGGTGGTATCTACAAGGGTATTGGCAACGATGCTACTAAGGCACTTTTCAATTTTGGATTTGCATTTACAGTGATCATCGCTTATTTGTATCTGCCATTGATGCCAGTTTTGCTGCAGTGTAAGTATTAAGAAAATAAATCCATAAAATTTTTCAGTTAAATACAATTTTGAACTAATCGTACTACTTTTTCGGATACTGCCAAAAATTGATATATCAAACTGCCTCGCTAAAGAGCTTCAGAGGAATAAAGTTGAGTTCAGGAAACATTTTTTTGGAATTGACATATATATAATGTACGGACAAGGATTCATCAAAGTAGCCTCATTTTTGACTGATTGATTATTCTGATTATTTTACAAGGACTACCTTCTTAATATCTTATACGCCAATAAGCAATGAAAAATATTCTCAAAGGAATATTTAGGGCATAATTCTACAGATCTTTAGATATCACTGACTTTATTTTCCAGTAAATAAAAACATTTACTGAAGAGTAATAGTTGGAAATATGAATTTTTGGATGAACCCCCCTATATTTCGTGGTTACTGCTCTTTTAAATATGTTCAGTACCAGAAAAGGAAAGTTTAATCAAAAATTTAGACTTCCATTAGTAATTCTTCAGCAAACTTCTTTATTGACTAAATTGAAGTATACGAAACTATGATTATTTGGAAATTTTATTTAATTAATATACGTTACCTTTGGCATAGCCGCGATTATGCTAATTAATTTAATTGTTGCAGTATTAAAATAAGAATGATGAAATTTAATTATGAATATATAAAATACTTGTTCAAATATATATTTTCAATCTGTATTTATAGTTCCCACCGAAATGAAACTAATCAAACGTGAATACTTCAATCGCTGGTATTACTTGAGTTCGTACTACGCCGCCATGGTTTGCTCGAAAATTCCATTTATGTTCGTTTTGGCTGTCATATATTTATCAATGGTCTATTGGATGAGTAGTCAACCGCTTGAACTATTTAGATTTCTAATGCTATTCTTGGTTGCCTTTCTAACAGCCATGACTTCGGATAGTCTGGGATTGTTGATAAGTTCCAGATTTAGTCTAGTAGTATGAACATATCTCTGAAACGTTAAGAAAATAATTAATAATAAATAAAAATATTTTAATTTTTTTTTAGAATGGCATGTTTATGGGCCCCGTACTTGCTGTGCCGCTTATATTGCTTTCGTGCTATGGTATAGGTTACGGTAAGGATTCATACATATCACCTTTTATGCGTTTCCTGATGTCACTTAGTTACTTGCGTCATGGTATGGAGGGACTGGTGGCAGCACTATATGATTTCAATCGCGGCGACACAGAATGTCCGAGTACGGAAGTATTCTGTATGTTCAAGAAATCTAAGTTTTTGCTTATGATTTTGGGTTTTGAGAACTTAAATTATATTTTCTCCATATCTTGTCTGGTTGGATTTTACGTTTTATTCACTGTAACCGCATATGTGATGATCAAGCAACGTCTGAGTTTGACGTCGACAACGAATATAGCAGCACAATATGTACTAGGTTTTGTTACGAAACACCTCAACTTCTCTTCTTATAATTACTGATTTCTCTGGAATATCGACAATTTGTATATTAAACTGGTACAAAATAATATTAAAAATATAGATTTATATACAAATTTTTTATGAGTATGGGAAAGTTTATTTTATAAGTTTTATATCTTTAATAAAATTCTATTTAGAACTTTTAATCGCTTATATTGTATGCCATTTTAAGAGTTTTATACCCATTTTTTGTGATTATATTGTAAAATAATTATCTAAGAGACAAAATCTTATTGAGAATATATTATTAAGCTTATGGTGTATTTCAGTGATATTAGTTTTAGGTCACTTTTTTACAAATATATTTTGAACATTATCAGTAATAAAGAATTTAAAAAAAAAACTATAAAACTATTTGTATTTTAAATTAATAACTTAAAAAAAAAAATAAAATAGTCCAACAATGGACGCACTATCACAGGCAGCTAATGTGCGAGCCTATACGATAACATAAATCCTTATAATATAGTATTATATATATAATATAATAACATAGTACATAGTATAATGTAGTATTTACCTTCACCCTTTACGGGGGTCACTATTTATATTTTGAGCCTTGTCAACAGCGATTGTTGTCAGGTGTCATCTGACATTTCCATACGAAATTTTCACATTACTAAACATAACCCACCTAAGACTTTTGTCAAAAGATCGTTACGGGTATTTGCCTTATTTATAGTGATTTGTAAATCAAGTATTCGCAAAGACGTGGAATTAACGCGAAAAAATTTTCGTACGATGATTTATTACGACTTTCGACTTTAGATATGAATTATCAAGACAAGAGACGCTGAAGTAAAATGTCCGTACTTTACCACCGTGAAACGCTGGTGCAATGATTTTAATCGTGACCGCAGTTCTCTCACTAACGAAATTCGGGAACAACTGATTCGTCCAAAATCACTTTGATGCTATGCAAAAACTAATACGAGTAATGCAAGATCGTTATACGACATACTGTGAGATTGAGGTTGCGGTCGAACCCTAGGCAATAATTTCGTCAGCATATATAAAATGTTGCATGATCATTTAGCTGTGAGAACGGCTAAATCATTCCAGTCTTATAATAAATTTTAATTAAAGAAAACCAGAGACAGAGAACTACCGAACTATAATTATCACAGAGAGAACTACCGAAATTATCAATTATCATCCCTAAAATCTATTTATAAAAAAATTGTGAAATGTCACAGCATTATTCGACAGAATAATGTTGTTATTGTTGTTGTTGTTGTTGTTGTTGTTGTTGTGATTTGATATATTGATATGCAGATGTCTGAGTTGGTGATACAACACCTTTACTCTATTTTATCTGTGGACAATTTTAAGTCACAATAAGGATAACTGAATACGGGGCTTTATAATATGATGGATCTTATATCTTTGTATCTGCCTGTGTTTATCAGAATTCGCTGAACTTTTAGGTTGCTGAGTGTTGGATTATTGTCACTGTCAATTATATTGAACAATTTCAGTGCACGGTCTTTAATGTATTTTTCGACTAAATCGACTCTCAGATCTTTGTGGATATCCGCTCTTCTTACGTACCATGGGGCGTTAACCAGTTTTCTTAAGGAGTGATTTGAATTAGTGCTATTGCGCACCATGGAGCGTTAACCAGTTTTCTTAAGGAGTGATTTGAATTAGTGCGATTGCGCACTTTTACTCTTTTGTGACTGGGGAGCTTATCCCTGCCCCCACACTAAACTTTAACTATACTAGAATCATTATCATTTATTTATCTTCTAACTGATGAAGGACCGTAGATCAGCATATCTTCCTGTGCGTCTTGAGGTGGACTTAAGGTTTGTTAGCGCGCGGTTGGGCAACGTATCAACTTTTGTGAATAATTGTAGTCAAATAATGTATATATTATATATGACATATGACCTAATCTAATCGGCTTACTTTTTCTGCTTCCAGAGAACCTCTAAATTTTGCTCCAGATTTCTATTTAACTCTTCGTCCGCTTTCCTTTCATCCACTTGATAGTTGCGTTTAAATTGCACTATCCGACAATTTATTTCCTTTAGTTTACTGCGATAGATTGCGGCTTTCTCGAAACGTCTCCACATTTTGTTTGAAATATTTTTATATTAATTTTGTTAGAAAATAGAAAAACGTTTTTTTCGAAACAATAATAAAAAATTATAAATTAAAATGATTTTATGTGGTTGACACTAAAGTTAAATAAGCAGAACCACTTCTATTTAAAATTAAGTAATTTTACATGAGCCAATAAAATTATAAACGGAAAAAGCTTAATAAGTTATGTAAAACAGAATGGAATATAGAGAGGGGCGAAGAGAAGAAGTTACCCTTGCAATTGCATTCAAACAAAAAGTTCAGAGCTAACACTGATACAGAAACAGTAGAAAGATATATACCTATATAATGTACTCAAACTGCTACGATCTTTGCAATAATTCTTTCATTCAATGCTCTTTGTATAGCTGATTCTTAACAAAGGATCTTTGTTTTCGGAACGTCTTCCGAAATGCAGATCTTTGTTGTGTCTACTTTTTACTAAAGTTGTAGATGGACTTATAGTATACTTCCCGCAAACATTTCATTAACATTTCAGGTATAGCAACCTGTATTATCCGACTGTAGTCAAGAAATTCGAAAATCAGAAAGCATTATTTAATTCATTAACGTAATTATTTTTATTCACTTTAATTGATTCTAACGTAGTTAATTTGTTACTTTCAACAATCCATTGCCGTGATAGCGTTCAAGCTTTTGAGCTATATACAAACATACGTGGGATGACTGATTTATAGACCGTAAATTTTGACAGTCGTAAGAAAGATATATATGAAATTCTTGACACCATAAGAAGTATAGTCGCCAGATAGCCACTTAAGCGATACAGTTATAGTTATAGTTATTTGTTCTTATTCGTTGTCAAAACCATTTTCGCGTTACGCCTAACGTTATCGGTGTTGTCTGTGTAAGAAAGAATTAACTATTTTAAAATATCAACTAAGGATAAGTGTGGACCTCTATTGCATTTTCAAGCCTTTCACCAATATTTCGCTACTAAATAAGAAGTCATATTTCATCATCCATTCTCACTCTCTTATATGAAATTGATAATACTGATACTGTCATTATAAGTTATATATCAGGCTTCATTAGTGGTCACACTAACTGGTTCCATATATTGACATACCTATATTATATTATGCATAAACATATATTTGCTTTTTAATAACCCATATATTTGCTTTTTAATAACCCATGCATCAAGTGTATTGTCTGGACAGTGAATTGATTGTATTGATGAAAATTCAGGGAATCTTCTTGTGCAAAGTTTCATACTATTAGCTCTAATAATCAATAAGTTTCCAAGTTCGATTTTGTCTTCTGAGGCTGATTAATAATATATAGTCGAAATATTATCCGACATCTCTTTCTGTACATCACAAACACGTAATCAGTGGCGTCGCTAGGCATCAGCGATGTCGGCGACCGCCGACGGCCTCGCGCCCGCAGGGGCCTCGCAAAAAGTTACCGACTGTGGAATCTAAGCACTTAATAAATATTTTGAGCAATTTGGTTTGATAATGGCATTAACTATATTCGAAGTATTCCCTAATGTTTATATAGTAATCAGATTCATGTTCACAGTTCCAGTGAGTATAGCTTCGATGAAAAAAAAGAAGCAAAGTTAAAATTGTTTAAGACGTACTAGAAAAATATGATGGTCCAAGAGAGACTATCTTCATTATGATATAATTTAAAAAATAATAGGGTGATACTAAAAGTAGGAAAATTCATTTATTTTAATTTGTGTTTATTTTAAATTGATTAGCAATAAAACTTTCAATCATGCTTTGTCGTATTAGTGAATGTAACTTATTTACTTTTACAACTGGGTTATAAAAGGAGCCTCGCAATTCTGATGTCGCCGACGTGCAGAGTTGGTCTAGCTCCGCCACTGCACGTGATACAGCGATCTTGTGCAACTAATGGTGTGAAAATTATAAAATGACATAGATTCTGCAATCAAACCAAAACTATATATAACCATATATAATATATATATCATATTCTATATTCAATCATGTCGTATCTATTTATGTGTAAAATAAAAATAAAAACGTTTTAGCACCATCCATCATGTTAATATGTTGAGAATATTATAGCTAAATATTATTTTTTATGTTGACTCTGCTTACACTCGTCAGCACATTGAAAAAATAATTCTTATATTATTTCAAGTTGAGCCCTGTGTAATCGTCCTTGACTTCAGATTTTGTCCCCATGACACACAATGTGGGTAACCTTCAGTCTGTGCAGCTGCGTGGAAAAATTCAATTCAGACACCAATAGATTTTGCATCAATGTATAGATCCTTCAGAAAACTATCAATAAGAAAACAAGTTACTGAACATACTTTAAATTATATATAAAAATCAATGTGCTGGACATTACACACTATTGCTTTCGCTACAATCGGCATTGGAGTATTACATTCAAAAACTTAACTACATGCTAAGAGTACTTGACTTTTACTTTACGAGTATATACTGTTCCAGATTTACGCATCCACACACATCAGTATTTTACCCACAAAAGATTAAAGGGATAGATTTTCAGTAAAAATAATAAAACAAATGCGTCCATCCATTATGGATCCATCACAAACTCCACATCTGTAGCTATTTTGAAAAAGGGTTACAAAAGGTCTCCCTACAGTAGCCATTACCTGTTCGTTTGATGGTTTTCCATAAAAGAATTATTTAAGGAGTGAAAAGAGTCAAAAGTCAGAGAAAACTAAATCAAATATATAAGCTAATTGCTGCAATAATTTATTCTTTAATTAGCTAATTTTGACTATGGAAGAACATAAATTGGAAGAACATTTATTTCTTCTGAAAACTGAATATAATTTTTTAAAGTTTTGCGTCCAATTGATCTTAAAGGTTCAAATTAGGTTACCATTCAACAAACTTTCTTTTAACCATCAAATACTTCGCCCTTATATTATTATATTATTATAAACCCGTATTCCATCAGAAACATATACTAATCGCAGGGTATTTCTGTTTAATGTTAAATATCTTAATTCGTTAAATGATTTGTTAGTTTAATGCCGGATCTTCTCCAAGTGGTACGAGACCTGCCGGGTCTTCGATTGCCTTGAGGGTTCCATTCTAAGGCAGCATGATAGACCTCTTCGTAAGGTTTTCTTCAGTTGTATTTTCGTTGTTCTATTTGCTCTTTGATGTTTCTTATATGAATTATGAAATCTCTTTTAGTGAATTGATAATATTTCAAAACGATATCCTGTATTATTACGACGATTTGTGATTTTCATGCATTTATTGGACATTTTATGTTAATCGTTTTCAAGCCTTGTACGACCATTGTTTATGAAATAGCACATTCATCTAACATATTTTCAACATTAGAATGAATTTGATTGTCTTTAAACCTGCAGAAAGTTTTTTTCCTAAAATTTAAAAAAACACCGATACGTCAAAATCAAAATTCATATATATAAGAAGTGAAGTGATAGATGGAAATTATGTCTTGGCTATGTACTTATCAGCCACGTAGCCAGAGTGGGCTTAAGAGGTTGTCTTAAAGTGGAACCATTGTTGTGAATCCTCATTGTGTCTCATAATACTACTTTCTATTTCTAAATAATGCATATGTATACTTTCATAGTATTATCAATAGTAATTTTCAACTATAAATTAAATACAAGTTGTAATTACCGACCGTACCGGTACGACATATGTACATGATTCTTAACAGAATATGTATTTTCTCTAATGGATTGTACTTGACGGTTCACTACTGCGGGCGGTGTGCATTCATGCTGAAGATACAATTTCAGCTAAAAAACCAGCAAGGAACTTGATGTCCCATTAAAAAACCAATAATTTTTTAATAAATATTAAAAAGCACATAATCTCCTTAGTAAAAAACTCGTTGATAAAAATTTTTTTAAAGAATTTTATGATCAAACTCAGCTGGTATTTCATTGTTCAGAACAATGTAAAGATGCTTCGAGCTGAAGCTGCAGCAGTCGGGCGATCAGTTAAAGACAGGACATCTGTTGATTAAGTCAAAATATATCTATAGTAATCAAAGTTATATACCAGAGTTCTTATTTTAAAAAGTTCAAGTTTTTATTTTGAAACATGAAAATTGTGGTATTCGTTTTTATATTTGCAAATATATGGGGTGAGTACCAAAGCGTATACCAATGATTAAGATACATATATCTAACAAAAGAGGGTCTCTAGAGTAAATACAATAATTCTTCTGATTTATCTAATTTTATGAAAACTGTTATGTAAAAATAATATTTTAAAAATAAATAAAATACTGTCCGTTTAAAAATTGTTCTCATTTATACCGAAATATCACTAAGGAGGAAATGATTCTGTGGCCGAAAAAACGAAAACGAAAATCATCGTTGAAAACGGGTCTACTAACCGAAACAAAAATATTCTTTATGTAAAATAAATCTAATTAATATACAATACATAAACAGAATATATACAAAATTTATGAAATTTATGAAGTCAATGAAGTTTTTTCCGAAAACATATCCAAAAACCAATATTTGGATTAACAGCTAATGTAAAACATAAGCCCTTGAAGTAATTAATTATTGAGATGTTGAAGTTTTTATGGTTGAAGTACTTCTCTGAATTGAGTTTGTTCGATATGTGCTCAGATTCCTAACTTTGAAAGACAAAATATCATCAAACCTTCAATTGCAAATCCATGAAATTAGCATATTCCCGGTATAGTCATGTATCACAATATCACAAATCTTAAAACAAATCTACATCTAAAAAGGAAATATTTTTAGGAAATAAAAAAATTTTAGAAATCAATAAATGTAATTGAATGAAAGTAATTTCAGATATGTATCTATGAGCTCATTTAGAGTCTTAAATCAATGTTCTTTCGTTCCGTCACGTTTTTCGATTGATTAGACAATAACCTCCGTTACTGTAATGCTGTATGATAGCTGCCAACAAAGAACTGAAATGCACAGCATCGCCAATGGTAGAAAACTCTCTGTCATACCTATATATATATGTACATGTACGAATACTAAGTTTCTTTTATCTTTTCCTCCTGTTTACTGGAAAGAGATCCCAGCCAGATGACTTTCAAGTCTGATGGCTGAGGTCTTCTCAACTCATTCCTAAGTGTTGGTATTTAATATATTCATTATAATACACCACAGACATATATTTCATATACCATATATCTTATATGTAGATGTAGTAAATTGAATAAAAAAATATATTAGAATTATTTAATATCTGCTCAATTTTAATTTTTTGGAACTCTTCAATTTATTGCTGTTTCGTCTAAATATAGAAATTGATATTCCATAGCCGCTAAAAAAATAACAAAAAAGATAAAAATTGAATCCTAAGTTGGTGATAATTAACTAAAAAAATAAAACGGCAGAATCGCTATGATAATGAAACCAATCCATAAAATACGTAAACAATCCAGTGAGCCAAATTGAATAGTATTGAGTTCGATATGCGCATATTAAGAATTCTTTTAGTTATTAAAAATAGATTGTTGTAGTAATACTTCTTGCAAAATTTTGATCCTTTTATTGTTATTTGATCCTATGCACACATCAGCTTCCTACCAATGCGTGCGCACTTATCGCAATCAACAGGGGCATTGCGATCCATTAACAGTTGACTTCTTAGCTGGCCTCATTGCAAAGAAGGCTCGCGAGTTGCTGCAACCGGATTTTGGAACGCGTAAGAAGACCGTACACTTCGACTTGTACACACGACTCAATCCATACGTAAAGCAACGACTGAGCTCAGTTGATCATGGAATCTTAATGAAATCGCACTTCAATGCAAGTTGGCCTATCAGGTAAGTGGAATCGTAAGTTGAAGTTAAGAATGGTTCGGTTTGTTTCATGTTTTCGTTTTTATTATA
This sequence comes from Teleopsis dalmanni, assembly GCF_002237135.1. NCBI lineage: Eukaryota > Metazoa > Arthropoda > Insecta > Diptera > Diopsidae > Teleopsis > Teleopsis dalmanni. The sequence continues at coordinate 17,880,967 of NC_051848.1, forward strand.
ACCGTAAATGTTGTTCGCTTGAACTTTAAGTGCTCAGTTATCACTGTCGAAAACCGTTATTTTGTTATTTAAAACAAGTTTTCCATAAAAGAGTTGGTGACACATTTACTCAAAGTACATAAAATAATCTTATGAGTGCTGTGATATCATTTATTTTCTTTTCAAGGTGAGATTGACAGACGAGGTTTTTATGACAGACATTTTTTCTTCTTGTTTAGTCTTGTTTGTCAGATTTTTTCGTTCTGAGACCACGGCAACACCTCCGAAATGTGTGGTATCCGAAGAAGAAATATAAATAACAAATATAGTAAAGTCTTACTATAGAAAAGAAGAAAATGCACTCTATTTTTAAAATAGACGAAACACTGTGCTCAAGTGATATAGGTTAATAGAGTGGAAGTTTGTTAATACCATTATCAACACTTCCACTTGAAGACATATATTGCCGATGGAAATGCCCACAAGTTATCAAAGTAAAGTATGCAACTGCAAACATTTTTTCCATTATAGTTCCTTCAGATGAAGTTAGGAAGATAAGAAGGTAAGAAGGTCATGGACTAGGAGTCAATGAAGTCAATTAATTTGTAGTCCTTATGGTAGACAAAGAAAGTAATTGATAGAATCCACCTTCTCCGATAAACTCCGGCGGAATATGCCACTATTGAAGCACAATACCCTATTTGCTGAAACCCGAATGTAATATTTCATTATTTTCTAAGCTAATCTAGACTATAGAATACTAGTTTTAGCGAATAGTCTACAAATCATTCGCACCGCAATGATAAAAGGATGCATCTACTCTTTAATAAGGTTCGCACATCGGGATATATATTCATTTATGTTTATAATGGACTCTCTTCTGAAATTATTACAATACTCAATTTGATGGTTCAAGTTAAATCGTATTCATTGGTGCCTACATAACTATAAAGATATTGATTTTTTAGGGCCATCTACGCAATTATCTGCGATTACTCTTAGTGGCGTAGGCACAATGCAAACTCATAGCGTTGAGATAGGAAATATTAAAAAAAAATCTTCTTTAAGCACACTACTTATCACTCCTGAAATACTTAGGGTGGCTAGTCTCTACGCTGTTCCATTGCGAAATTATTGAATTTATACCACGTTTGTGAGCACACTAAAGATCTTCAGGAAATTGTAGGTCTAAAGATTACCTAGCACATTCCATTCTCTGAAGGTCATTTCATAGACGTAATGAGTAGTAAATTGCTTATTATTGCTTCTTAACAGATTGGCATAAATCCATTTAACTTTTTCTTGTTCTTGAAGCTAAAGTTAACACCTCGAAGAAGGCCTGTTAGGTCAATTGCAGTTATAAAAAATGTTACAGCAGTTAAGGGTCATACCTAAATCAAACAACGATAAATATTTGGAGAATTGGATCAACAGTTGTATTTTATTCGATGATGTCTTATTTTATTTGGACATTATGATCATTAATGATATTTTGATTATTGATTATTGATGATATTTTGTGTGTTTTGTTAAGTCATTTCCGATATTTCGTACACTGAAATACTACATCCGTTACTCCTACTTTTATTATTAATACAAAATTTAGTCTTATCTCCAACTTTCAATTATAATTGATAATATTTTTAATTTACTTTCAGAATATCTATACATGGTTGGAATGGTCAGGCAACTACTTGCTCGAATGCAGCAATAAAAGACTCTTACTTAGCAAAAGGGGACTTTAATGTCGTTTTAGTAGACTGGAGTGAATACGCACTTAACATAAACTACGTCCGTGTAATAAATGAAATTTACGAAATTTCACAAAAAATTATGAAATTCACTAAATTCTTGCATGACACATCAAATGTTAAATACAGTGATATGTATTTAATAGGCCATAGCCTTGGAGCGCATGTAGCGGGTGTAGCAGGAAAATTGCTCAAACCACACAAATACGGCGTTATATATGCTTTAGACACCTCAGGACCTATACATAAAAAATTAAATACTGCTTGGCGGCTAACCCCCTCGGATGCGATTTATGTAGAATCAATACAAACCGATTTAATGGTAATGGGATTTCCATCTGCATCTTTAGCGCACGCGTCATTCTATCCTAATTGGGGTTTGAGACAAACACATTGCCCGAATGCAACGGCTATGGAGCCACAATTCACCTGTGATCATTTTGGTTCATTATATTATTTTGCAGAATCTGTACAGAATAACAGAGCATTTGGAGCCATACGATGCAATAACTTCCAAAGTATTATGGAACATAAGTGTGGAGTGGAGTATAAAGAATATAATTCGAAAATTTTTATGGGTGGTGAACCCGCTGTACCAAAAAGTGGTATTTTTTATCTAAGCACTAGAAAAAACAAACCATTTGGTTATGGTCAAGCAGTAAAAATGAAAAATCCAGTTCAGCCCGTTGTAATGAAGCCCGTTGATTGAAAAAAATGTAATATAATATTATAATTTATTTTAAGACATCTGTTTTTATGATATTTAAGTGCTTTCTTCATACGTATATGATACTTACGTTAATGATTTTTAATATATTAAAATGTTATTGTCAATTACTTAGTAAATTAATAACTAAAAATAAGTCTGGAAACTTAAAATAAGTTATTATCACTTAAATCTTAAGGTGCAATTAGTCGGTAAATACCGTAAAAACTTAATAGCGTTTTTCCACTGGTTTCGTTAGACCAGTTAACTTACTTAAGCTTGCTTAAATTACTTAAATCTCAAGTAAGTTAACTGGTGTAACGAAGCTAGTGGAAACGAACTATAATCAATCTTAAGCAGAAACGAAATAAAAATTTCGTGTGTTGTCAAATATATTTTAGAGTCATAGAGAAGCCATATAAATATAGTTTTTTATATTATATATATACATATATATGTTTTGTATGGTATATATTCTTATAAGCCTGAGGTTTTATAGAATAAGACTTCGATTGACGAGTGTTTACCCAAAAAAAGGAATTGATAAATTGCCCAAAAGTTGTTTAGACACTTTTTCGGAGGTTTTCTATTAGATCAAGTTCAAACACTCAAAGAAAGACTAAATACATTAAAAAATAAATCCGTTTCTGTTGGAAAAAAGCGAAAGTAACATTGTCGTTTACATTACGTGAATGAATATTTAATAAAAGAACGTGGCCTTATCAATCAAGTTTTGTACTAAACCAATCAGTTTTATGTAATGACTACTATAATAGTACGTTTACACTGTAAGATTAAGAGAACGAGATTAAGTTAATCTGCATTTTTAATCTCCACCATTTATATTATACATTGGAGATAATTTTGACATTTCTCTTATTGTGTTTTGTTTTGTGTGTTTAATAAATTTCTATACATAAAACAATTAATCACAATTTTATACAAAAAAGTTGAAAAATAAATTTAATAAATAGTTTTATAACATTAATTCAACAAATTTTAGTTATAATTATGTACAAAACTATTATTAAACAAATGTATTAAAAATTTACTCACTTCGGCATTTGCAAATTTTCAATGTTTTGTTTTAAATAGATTTTGACATCTCTTTTCCAATTCCTCTAAGCTCGTAAAAAAATCTACGATATTAAATTATTTGCAGAGTTACACAGAAAAATAATCACCATATCTCAGGAGTTAAAAAATTAGTCTCGACCAAAAAGGAATAACTTTGCATGGCAAATCTAAAATTAAACGACGGGATTAGTATTTCAATTTCGATTATTGCTTTAATCTACTCTAAATCTCACAATCTAAACGCCGTATAAAACTATGCAAACTCCCAGAATTTTATATACAACCCTGTACTTTTTGCTTATTTCATACTACCATATTTACATTATACATCAATTACGTATTCAATTAATAAAAACAAAGATTATATTAAACACTTATTTCCTCAGTGCCTTTGTTTACAGCTCAGTTGTTGTTTGTATACATTATACATATAAAACATATAACACATAAATTAAATTTTTATAATTTCCCTTGTGGGAAATTTATTTTTAACGGTTGCATATGACATTTTTTGTATATTTTTCCTTACTTTGTATTTAAGTAAGTTAAAAGGTATGGAAGCTCTTTATATGATTTATAAAATTTATTTAGTAGGTTACATTTACTAAGTAAGCAGTGGAAACACACTAGGTCAGTTCCACAAGCTACTCGTGGTAACTTTGATTAACACTGTGTATACACAAGTGCGTTCCACCAACAAATTTTCGAAAAAATGAGGTCATCTGAGAGAGCGTAACATCCCTGTCGAAATTTGAAAATGCTACACAGACTATATTCATACATTTTATATCAAGTAGAGTTTGTGTGATGTGTGAATCAGCTGTTTTGGTTTGAATTTTAATTTTTGTATTGTTTATTTGCACGGCACTGTTCTCACCAGATTTTAAACAATGCTGTTTAATGAAAATCTGTGTAAAGAGCGTAATTTGGCACCTTATTTGTGTTACGCTCTCAGTGTGTACCTTCCTTGTGTTTTACTTGAGTTTTACTGCGAGTAGCTCGTGGAACAGACCTACTATAAATGTTTGCTTTGATATGTATGTGTTAAACTAAGTTTCTTATCAGATGCCGTGTCGGTGTATGGGCTGCTTACGTTATTACGTAGTCTGCATCAGCTGTTCACCAAAAGCATATTAAAACAGTATACCAAAGAAACCGAATGGTGCGGCGAAAAGAGTGAGGCGGCCAAACAATATTCTGGGATAAAATTGTTAGTGGATGAAGCAGAAAAATACACGTATACCAACCGAAAACAACCAAAAGGTGATTTTCCGACAAATTGATTAAAGTATTAAATCAGTGAAGAAGATAATAGACGTCATTGAAAGCACGAATCATTTAAATTGGCTTCGCTGTGTGTATTTTTCATTCAACAAATCAGAACTAAATTGACGTACAAACTTTATAGATCCAAGGTTTTGCGTTTCAAATTATGTGGAAGAATATTTTTTGCAATTTTGCCAGTGTGCTTTTGCTCAGTGTGATTATTTATGCAGATAAAGACTTCTTAAAACGATCACCACAGGAAATAAAAGATAAATCAACTAATTTGCCACCATGCAAATCGTGTACAGTTTTAGTGCAATCCCTAAAAGCGGTAGGTTCTATGACGTTCAACCTTCTGAACTCAATATTTGTTTATCCTTTATTGATACACTGATACACACTATCATAATTAGGGGTTGGATAGAACAAGTCGTGGGAAGCATGCCGGAGGTGATGCAGCTTGGGAGGAAGAAAAATTACGCTCATACGAAACAAGTGAAGTGAGACTGGTAGAGGTGCAAGAACAGCTGTGCAATGAGGTTCGACGTGGACAATCACAATGCCATAATATGGCTTCCGATCATGAGCATTTAATAGAAGATTGGTTTTATTATAAACAAACTGAGTCGCCCGATTTGTACGTCTGGTTATGTATTGAACAATTGAAAATGTGCTGTCCTGAAGGACATTATGGTGCTGAATGTAAACCTTGTGAGGACTGTAAAGGCAATGGTAAGAGTGTTCCCGAAACATTTTAACTAACCATACTTTGCATTCAATTGAAATTATGGTCTGTGTGTATAGGTAAATGCAAAGGAGGCGGCACACGCAAAGGTAATGGAAAGTGTGCTTGTGACTCTGGATACGCTGGTGACAACTGCAGTCAGTGTGGAAATAACTATTATGAAGCATTTCGAGATGATACCAAATTATTGTGTTCAGAATGTCATAAGGCTTGTGGTGGCGACGGCGGCTGTACTGGTGCCGGACCCAAAGGTATTTATAAAGGCACTTCATTTCATTATAAAAACGTATTCATTGAAATGCACAAATGCTCTGTTAGCTTGTCGCAAATGTAAAGAGGGCTGGCGTATGGATACTGATAAAGGTTGCCAAGACATAAATGAGTGTTTAGATACGCCACGCGCTTGTCGCCCAAATCAGTTCTGTGTTAATAATGAAGGTTCACATAGCTGCTTAGAATGTGACCGTTCTTGTGAGGGCTGCGATGGTGATGGCCCTGATATGTGCAAAAAATGTGGTGCTGGTTTTAAACTTAAGGATGGAAAATGTCAAGGTATGTAGTGAAATGGAAATTAGATTATTAATTTTTCGGGAGTACCTGAAATTAATCAGTTACTTATTGTCCGTGCTTGTGTTAATTTTTGTACGTTATTTTTAAGTGTCTGTCTTTGTGACAGTTCTATTAACTATCATTATGTAATCTTGACTTAGTCTATCGATTTAAATTATGTGTTTTACAAGTTTATTTAAAGTACAGGGGAAATCGGGTGTTTAAACAGATCAAGCACTCAAAAGTTTAGACTCAAATGCCAAAATTTGAATATACTCGAACCTTGCACTATTCGAATACATTGAAGCTTACTAACATCCACAGTTTGTTCAATGTTGTTGTAACAAGTCCAACAATTTCACGAGCTATTGGGAAGTGTAGAAGAGTGTCGAATATAACTGGAAAACAACTACTATATAAGATATAGATTTAAAAGGAGAGTGCAATTAAAAAAGTTAAAGCTGAACAGTTATTTCACTAAACGGTTTGAGCGATTTCACGTAAAGGTCGTACGAGTAAAAGTTCTTATCCACGCTAACAAATTATGGCAAGATCGTGAAAGTAAAACTTGTGAGCAAAAAGCGAGAGTAAAATAGTATGAAAGTTGCCAAAATCTTGCTCATGTGTAAACTCGAAGTTAGAAGTTAGAACACCCACTTTTATATCTTAAGTACATTGTTTATTGTTCAACTCTATTTTACAGAAGCTATTTGGGTATTCACAATCTAGGGTATCGCACTCAGTAACCAGTACATAGATTTTGTTGTTGCCGCTTTATGTTGTTAGCTGGTAGGTTACAGAGCGCGTTAGTTCAGAACAATAATACCATCATGTCTATATATTTTAAAAATGTATATATAGTTAATTAAGCAATTTTTAGAAGAAAAAAAATTTGTTTTAGTTTAGTTTGATGTTAGGTTGTTCTAGCACTCAATCAATTGTAACACCATTACCTAAGACGGGATTTTAACTGATTTTAGTTATGGAAACATATCGAAGAGGTCACAAAGCGTGGGATGCATTCAATTTTGACGCTTCAGACTTCCTTAGGAAGTTAAAAGCATAACTACCTAAGAAATTTGACTCGCCTTTAGCTAGATCTTCTTCTTCATCCCTATAACTTCTGAAAAGACGGCACTCCTATCTTGAGAGCATGTCTGTGAAATAACCATTTATCGCTTATATAAACCACAACCTTAGAAATGTCGTCCGTTCGAAAGCTGCGCAATTTTCTTAATTTTTTCCTATTTAGCTGTGGCCATATAACCCTGTCTAGTACTTGGAATGAAGTCCTGAGTACGCCAACTAATGACAATAATTAACTGATTATTTTAGACTTCAATTCAAAATTAATTTATATTTGTTAGCTATTTGTTGTTGTGTTAATTTAACTTTATATACATAGATATATTATTGTAAATATTATATATGTTTGTGTATATAATTTTATTATTTCATTTATAAAATATTTATAAAGTTACTTTCTTGTTCTTTGTTTTTTTTACTCCTTTACACTTCACTTTCATATAAACGCTCAACTTCAACAAATTGAAAAAAATGTATATATAGATGAATCGTCTGAGCAACGCGATACCTACGTGAATATAACACGTTTCCTTACCTATTTTGGTTTGTGCGTTGCCACATGCGTCATTTTTCAAAGTTCAACATATATCGCCTACATTGTGGGTGCGGCTGTGGCCATATACATTGCAGCCTCAGAATATTGGCTCAACACATCGCCAAATGGAGCGGTTAAACCACAAATCGATGCCAGTCAATTAGAGGAATTATTAATGAAGTCTTTATAAAATTAATTATTGAATTTATTAAATGTAAAATAATTTTTATGCTTTAAATTTAACGTACAAAATTACACTAATTTATTTAATTTCTGTGCTAATTATAATTATATTTGTTTCAATTTTAAATTTAAGTATGAAATAATAATTACATCTAAAAATAATTTAAAAAATATAGTTTAATTTAATTTATTCTATGAATAAGAAAATGTTCCAAAGTATTTATTTATTTATATATATATATATACACTTAGGTGTGCAACTATAATTTGTAAAAGTTTTAAGCATAGAAAGAAATTAATTCAATTAATTCAATTAATTCAATTTTTTTAAAAAATATGTATTTATTATAGTATTATCTATCATTTTCTTTTTCCAAACAAAAATGTAATCTCTTTTAACTATAATTTATTTTATTTGAAATGTTTTCTATGTAAAAGATGGAGAAGAAGTAGAATTGGAAACTGGCACAGAAACGGAAATGCCCAACAGTGATTTAATGGAAAATGTTGCTTCAATACCGGAAACAATCGAAAATCAAAAAGACTTCAAAGCTAAAGTGGAATTATAAATAAGTGACTTCATAAGAAATTTAGTTTGAAATGCATTTTTATTTCTAATACTAAGATAACATACGATACCAAATCGTTTTTTAAAGTAATTCCTATACCTCATTGGAAGATAGAAGTAATAATCACGTAATTAAATTATTACAGTCAAACGAAAATAATCAAGAAAATAATTTGTAAATGTCTTAAAAGTCTTAAAAGCTTAATTGTTGTGTTTTAAATATGTTCTAACTAACTGAAGACTATATCTAAAATAATCTGGTACTTTATTGTGTCTGTCTTTGATATCTGGAGGGATATTTGCGTTTCGATTTAAGGCTTTATTTATGCATCTTTTATAACAAGTTAGTGATATAATTTAAGGATATTTCTAAATAATTTAATTAAAGTTACAAATAAATTGTATTTTGTAAAAATAAATGTCGTAAATTTTAAATGTTCAAACATTTCTTACTTTCTTTCCTTTACAATGTCAATGTTTTTATTAAAGTATACATTTTAGTGCATATAATATATAAATATATATATCATATATATCATTTGTATAAAAATAAAACAACAATATTATTAAGGCAAATCAAGAAAATTTATAATTTGAAAATGCAAATAATAAAGTCTTAAAATGTAGATCCCCGATATATGAATGTATATGTCCATCTTCCAATAAATGTTTAGTGTGGTGTCCTTTTTGTAACTCGACTGAATGGAAATCAAATTTGCAGAATAAAATTAGCTTTATTATTTCGTTATAATTCTAAGATAACTCTAAATTGATAATTCGACCTGTTTTATAATTGTTCATATTGAATAAAATTATTTCGAAATTTATTATTTAAAAATTCCACATTTTTGTGTTTAAATTAAAATACATGCTTTAAAATCATTTCCATTGTTGTTGGTCTAACCAACGCCAACCTGAAAAGCAAGGACATAAATGGATCAAAAAACTTGCACAATGAGTTGGAGTGGAGAGAGTGAAAAGGTTTAAGGTAGAAGTAAATTTATTGAATTAAACCTGAGCCTAGCTAAAGCCGTCTTGCCAACTCAAAAGACCGGAGTTGCTTGAGTACAGATGGTACATTGGTGTTATGGCGATGGTGGCGTTATGAAGCGCAGCGCTGCTATTTATGTGTAACAAGAAAATATTTAGGCTATTCGACTGTGATAATATTCAAAAGAACTCATAACAAAAATTACAAGGTGATGTAAATGATAATGTTGATGTGATTTCAAGAGCACACAGGTCAACATCTGTAGCCACTCGTGTTTCCAAACGACCAAGTGCCTCTCAACAGTGACAAAATTACCAGTTCTTCATGTGTTATAACAGCAATATGTTGTTGAACTGGAAGAGAAATGTGAAAAGAGAGGTCTAAGTCTGTTTAATCTTGAATTATAGCTACAATGAAAAGTGCGGTCCTGATAAACAAACGTTAAGTATAGGTGTATGTAAATTAGCCATTTCTGCTGGTATGTTAAGTAACTTTTCTGCTATGTGGTATTTCAAAATGCAAATATATTTGGCTATTGCTGTAACCCATCTAAGAGCCATCTAACCAGCACATGTTCGTCTAAAAAACGAATTTACGACCTGACACCACTCTGACATAACAGTTTATAGTATCTCCAAAAATTAGCATATGAGTTTCCATGCTTTGAAGTTATTGATGAGCTTAATATAGTAGAAGTCGACTGCATTCCTAGGCCAATATATTGCGAAAACATGATACCGACAACTATAGGATGTTAGGATGTTACTGTTGGTAAGCAGTTAATATAATTTGCTTTAATTTTGGAGTTAATTTGGAGTCAATTTTGACCATGACTTCTTACTGCCACGGATTGATTAGGTGATTAAATAATTAAAAAAATTTTGTAAACAAAGGTGGCATAATTGCTATAACTGCTTTTTCTTTGCCTATAAGTATTCCTATTTCAACAATATAGCTTATCTGGAGATAGTATATGCAGTTGTTTTTAAGCTTTGTTGGGATGTGAACTGTGTTTAAATGCAAGATTTTCATGTACACGGGAATATCAGGCTGTTAAATTGACTTCGAGGCAACCAAGGGTTCTTTCGTTGTGCAGGCAGAATTCAGCATATCATAAAAAGTGATGTGTAATGTTTTATCACCATGAGCAAATGGCAATAGCTCTGAGACCATCATCAGCTAAGACATTTCAGTTCTTAATTTTTGACAAAGTGAGGTATCGTGAGACCTAATAAAAATGAAGGAGCAAAAGTAAAACAATTTTTCATATTATAATTTATCACATTTATTAACATTTGTATTTTTATAATTTTTTTTAAATTAAATATTAAAATTTACATTAAAAATTTTTGGTTTGAATTTCACATATATTACATTTAATAAAAAATTTTAAAAATATTTATATCAATACTTTGTAACTATTACAAATAGTTAGTTTTGATTTTGACTTCGTTTATTTAATAATTTACAAGATTTAATAATATAAAAATACGGAACGATTTTAAATTTGAATATGGCTGTATTCGAATTTAAAATAATTAATGATTTCACATTTGAATGTATTAATTATTAATTACAATTAAAACAGTTAATATAAATAATGTAAAAAATAAGAGAACATAAAGTTTTAATTAAAATACTGGCATTTGGACCTGCACTTAAAGGTTGATTATCAACATATTTAACATTGCACTTTTCACAACAAAATATAAGCTTTATAAAACTGAATTTTTATAAAAACCTGAATTCTAAAAAAAATTAAAAACATTCGGCATTTAATTCTAACTAATAAACTGACTAATAATAAAAACCGATATGATACAATAATTATTAAAACCCATTTAACAATATATTTAGTAACAACGAAGCAGAATTGTAAACTTAAAAACAAATAATTATAAAATTAATTTAACAAAATTAAGTATAAATCACGACTGAGAAACATTTTACACAATTATACATAACTCGAAATCGTCACCACGCATTGTAAGTGAAAATCGGATCCAATTATCGATATAACTTAAGTGGGAATGGGACCATATGAGAAGAACTATTTAACAGAGACCGAATAAAGGAGAGTGCGAAGAGGTTATAAAACAATACAATCATCGTCTATAATAAATTAACTGTATTTGACAGCAGCAGAAAGTGATTTACACCATCAACTGATTTACCTACTTCAATGTGAATAAAGATGAGCTCGCTTAAGTCGCTGGTGGACCCGTTGGGATAACGAAACCAAGTTTCAAGATACTAGCTGATCATTGAAATCCGTCTGAAAAACCAATGTGTCGATCTAATAAAATGAACAATGTTTTTAATGCATAAAGACTTAAAAAAGTAAAAATCTATAGTGCATATGTATCTTCCGACAAGTGTCTGTCAGTGACGAAGTAGATCAGTAAAGCTTTTTCTCTGACTTACAACTTTACCAATAGTCAATACAGAGTGAACTCGGTGTGATATACCAAAAGGCTTTAATACGTGTCGGTTAAACGAAGCTAGTAATGTTTTTAATGCATGCATTGACACCATTCTACGTATGCCAGAAAGTATTTGAGCAAATGAGTAAGGTTTTTTTTTTCTCCTTTGATTTAGAAATTTGACAGTAGTTACTAAATGGTCCCTCAAACCAGTTGACATGCCTAACTATTAGACAGTGTTTTATCTAGACGAATCAGTTGTTTTGTATCTATGAGATTAAAGACGAGCTTACTTAAGCTGTAAGTGAGCCCGTTGAGTACTAAAATACTAGATGATCGATGGAATTTTGGGCAGCAATAGCTATATTTCCACCCGTTAAACTACTGTATCGATTTAGTGAAATAGACAATTTCTTTAATGCACGCATTTGGTTTCTGAAATAGAGACTTAAGGACGTAAAAACCTACAGTGCATAGACGCCCTCTTGCAAATGCCGGGTAGTGACAGCAGTTAAGTAACGCTTTCCTGTTATTCCTCTGACTAACAATTTTGACCGTAGTCACTGAAGGATCCCCGACCTAGCAGAGTAGGGGTACTTTGCATAAAAGTCCGTTATATTTTTTAAGATATGAGAAGTTAATTGGTGCTATAAAATAGACAGGTTCCATGCTAACGATTAGGTTAAAAGATTGATTGTCTGATCTATATCAATAAAGACTGTTACTGTGCACTCCTTCAAAGCAGAGTGTAGTGTTTTTTTAAGAAAATAAATTTAAAGGCCAATTTTTGGATCACTATGCAGAAACAGTATCAACTATTTGCAAGTTTTTTAGTGACATCTTTTCAGATTTTTTTTACTTGGCTTTAAAAACAATTTTAAGCATGACATGATCACGCAGAAAATTTAGAATAGATGACTATGCAGCAAAAATAAGCTTCAGTCAATTTTTTCAAACATGTGAGTTCAATACAATTTTACTTCAAATGTTTCTCAGATTTGTCACCCATTGCAACTAATCTTATATGCATCACTATTATATTTAAATGTAGTTTGATTTAAATAACAATCTTAAGAGAATAATTGCCATCATAAGTTGGCATATAAGGAATACTCAGTGATTTATTGAAATTATGCAAACGCAATACCAAAATATGTTTTCACAACTTCAACGTTCGCATAATCTCCACATATATTATACAGAACTATTTAATATAGTTATTTTTGAAATGCTACGAATAACTAAATCCGATTATTTCTTCACTGATTTTTCAATATTCCATGCGTAAGGATTATAGGCAAACATTCGTTTTAGCCTTCTACAACAATTTTGTATTAAGCAAGTAAGTTTGTTAATGATGAAAGAATGCACTTTAGTATGGACGATACTAATGATGGCAAATATAACATACACGTAAATTAATGTAGGTATGTGTAATACAAATTCAAAAATACTACTTAAGATACTTAATAAATTTTTGCCTATCAAATATGTGCTGTTGAAATATTTTTCTTAAATTTCCCTCACCTCAAAACTTGATTGCATATCTATGATTTTAAACTTATTTATGTATTTAAATACAAAATAAATACTTGTGTAAATAAAATACTTATCAAAATATATGTGTAAAGTTTTGAGCTTCTAAACTTGAACAAATTCTGTTGGCATTTTAAGTCGATACAGTTTTCATTTCGTTTCTTATGTCACAGCAGAGCTTATTTAAAGCCAATCACAAGTCATTGTATGAATATATAACATGTTACAAATGTAGTTATCTAGGAACGCGTGTTTAACGTACTTTGACTAGTACTAGCTGACATACCCAGTTCCTCATCGGATTCATCAGAATCTAATGGGCTAACACGTATCGCTTGATACCATTTATTTGTCAGATCCGCCATTTGAGACTTACACTCATGTAACTCTTGACTGTTGAAACGGCGCGTAAAGAATGGTATAAAGTATTTCCGATCCAAACGACCAAAGCCATCTATGCGACTATGCGCGAAAGAGACATCCTCTTCTTCTGTAAGTTCGGACAGATGTTCTGAATCGATAGCTTGTCCCCACTCACGTGTCTTAGACAATGATATATATTTGGAGCGTTTTCGACGTGAGGGGTTATTGCTATCTGTTGTGCCAGCATTGCGTGTTGATCGTGTACGACGTTTTTTGCCGGGTTTCAAATACTTAAGCAATGGCATAGTGGAGCCACCAAATACCAATGTTGTAAATAACACAATTATCAAAGTGGTTGTTATTATAACGTGTCTCGTTTCATCACTTTCGATATCCAAATGCAAAGATAGCGCATACGAAATGGCCCCGCGTAAACCGGAAAACCACATAATGAATTGCATTTTATTATTTATTTTATGTTCACGAAATTTATTAACCAAAAATGCCAGTGGAAATATATTGCATGCGCGACCGATTAAGCACAGAACTATAGCCCAAATGACAAATGATAATTCCACTTGATGTTTAAACGAAAATATGGCTAAGCCTAAGTAAGCAAATACACACGTCTCAGCTATAAAAGATAATGTTCGCATAGTCTGTTGCATCGTTATTTGTGTAACAGTTGAGAGATTGAAATGTGTATAGTGTGACATAACGATACCACAGAAAAGTATGGCCATGATGCCGCTTAAATGTATGCCCTCCGCTAGCACATATGGTGCATAGGTGAACATTAACATAATTGCAAATTCTAAAGACGGGTGTTTACGTAAATCAATATGTTTTAATAGCAAGGCTGATATTAAAGCAAAAATAACACCAATGCCTGCTGAGGCAAAGAACATTTCGCAAAATGTTTTCAGAGCAGATATAATGGCCTCACCCGTTGTACCTTTAGCGTATGATGGACTATGCGCCGATTGTGTTATAGTTGTTGTTAATACAATAGATATAGCATCATTAAGTATACTCTCACCAAATACCAACATATTCAATACAGGATCTACATCGAGTGCATGAAATATGGCAACAGTTGCAACTGGATCTACAGCAGATATAAGCGATCCAAAAGCAAATGAATCCGAAAAATCCAGTCTGGAAATAAATAATTATTATAGAGTGTAAAGGTACAAGGTCTTGAGATAGTGTTAACATACAAAATCTTAAATGTACATGTATGTATATGTTTTATATGAAAAAACATAAATAAACAGCCAAAAAATTTAGTGTAAATATACTGAATCAACATTTTATGCCTTTTTACCTGTAAGCAACTTTTGCTAATCCTAATAAGTATATACCCGCACCGATTACTAAAGCTGATATAGTTGTACCAAATATGGCAAACACCAAAATCGAACCAATATTTTGAAAAAAGTTCCCCTTATGCAAATTATAACCAGACTCAAAAATTATAGGTGGAAGAAGCACTAAAAAGAAGCCTGTGGGTGAGAATACTTCTTCACGTTTCCAACTCGCATTCTCGCCCGACATCACCTTAAGCAACAAGCCAATTAGTGCACCCAAAAATACAACAACAATGCTTTCGGGCAAATATTGAAAGCCAGTTTGTAGCATCGAGTGTATCAGCAATATGCCGAGCATAATAACGCATATAACAAAGAAAAGGGACAATGACGAATTGTGCTCCTGTTCTACAGCATGATGATCCGGTAATGGCGGATCTGCTGTAGGCGTTGTGACGTTTTGTGTTGTGTTCAGTACTATAATAGTTGGTTTTATTGTTGTTCCGTTTATACTTGAGGTATTTGTATTATTTGGCAAATTTATTACATTTACATCCGCACCGGTATTAAGTCCATCTTTTTCAATTATTACTGTTTCTGGTGCATTTTGTTTTATTTTCTCTTCCTCTGGTGGAACGATTTGTTCGCTTTTTGGTGACGTTGCTTCATTAGCCCTGATAACAACGCTACCACAAGCCAATAACAAAAACAGTACTAAGTGTTTTGGCATGTTTTATATTAAATTAAAATTACTAACAAATTTATTGATATTTAATATTTTATTCTTTCGCCCATTTGCACTACAAAATTTCATCACTACTTATTAACTTTCAAGAACATTCTTACATGTTCGCAATATCGCAATATTCCTTTTCGCAACATTCGCATTACAACACGTCAGCTGTCAGCTGTCATCTGTCATTTCTCAGCTGTCATTTGTGAAATGTCAAAGTTGACGATACGAAAAGGTTGTAAGCTATTTTTGCAATTACATATTTACTTTATTCGTGTTATTTTAAATATTTTTATGAAACGAAATGTTGTGATACCGTATTTTTGCTTCTTTACGTTATTTGAATAAAAAAATATGTACGGGAAGAATATTTGATTTAATCTATGTACGTGGCTTGGATGTAGTTTTCAAAAACTTGGCGCGCATTTATTAATTCAAATATGTCGCGAGATCTAGACATTTATCTCTAAAATTCGTTACTTCAATTATCTATATTTTCAATATAATCACAATTTCAAATCCCAAATTAGTGCAGAACATCTTGATGAATTATTATACACTCTCCATAGATTTTAACTAAATTTGGATTGTATAGTTGTCTATGTACATCATGAATGTTTAAACAGTTTAAACATACATATGTATATGTATCGAAAAATAACAAGAGTGTAATAATAAAAATGTTTAGAAAACATTACTAGCTTGGAGATATGGTATTACATTTATGTCGTTACAACTGCCTACTGAAACGAATGACATCAAGAACTGAGGGAGAACACGTGAACTTAAATAGGAAGACTAAGTTATGTTGTGTCACTCCGTTGTCATTCATTTACATATTTGCTTTGGAAGGATTATTTCAAAAAATTAAGCTCTGTGCGGAATACTTCATTTTCTTTTTTGCTTTTAACAGCATCCCAAAGTAAGCAAGTGATCGTGATCGTGGAGTACATCGTTGAACAAAATACCAACAAACTACGCTCCCATTCGTTTGAAGACGACGATGCAATATTTTCTGAAACTACATTGAGAATAACTGCTCAATAATAGAAGACTCCAGAATTTGGCTTTTAATAATAGAAGAGTATTTATTCTATACGAATCTATTCTAAACACGAATAGAATAGATTTATTCTCTTTATTATTATCTAGATCTACTTCTCGTTTTCACTGTTTGAGTTGATGTACAACATATGGACAATATATTTCAATCGTTTAAATTGTTGTTTTTTTCGTAAATTTAAAAAACTGTAATATGATCTCAGGGCTAAATATTTACTCCAATTCTAAGCGATACCAAAAATTTAACAAATTTGATGTAAAAAAAACTTGTTCAGTTAAATGTTTGTTTAAATTACTTGAAGACATGCAGCACCCTTTACGATGCCCTTAAAATGATCAGAGGAATCGAGACGTAAACACTGCCATTTAATTAGATGTAAATGACTTGTTAAAAATAAATTTCCCCTACAACTCATGTAATTTTGAAATTAGAGGAACTGCACGTGTATACTTAACTTAAGGCATTTATAAATCTAATTCTTATCAAATCTTCTTGAAGTACCGCATACAAAATCAATTTGTCTGGCGCTGATTATTTCAGTAGACAGATATTCCGCTTTCTATGAATAATAATTATTACTTAATATTAATTATGTGAAAATTATGTAGACACAAACGTATTTTCTAAAAATATTTTTATATAAAATCTTTTGACCTTTTTTAAGTGCAGTCTCATCAATTGTGTAAATAACGGTACCGACTACAAACACTATTCTTTTTGTCAATGAAATGAATTTAATGGGTAGATGTTCTAGACAGTTTTTCATATATTTAAGACTTCTTATAATATTAAAAACGAATCAAGTAGATAATGAATTATGTAAAACATATCTAAAAGGAAAAAATGCTCTTATAGAAAGGAAGCAAGCGAAGAGTTAATTAACTAAGTAAGTCTCAGCACAGTTCTAAGGTTTTATCGATTTAAGACGATGCAATAAATTATATTTATAAAGATCAGTGTAATAAAAATTTGAATATGACTATATGAAACAGAACACACTTTCATTTTAGATCAATATCAAGGAAATATAGGGGTTTGAACTATTTCAAAATCATCGTACGTCTTCAAAATTTTACCAAAAATTAGTGCGCCGTAATTAATGTAACTTATATAATCTTATATGAATCCTAAATTTTACAAGTGTAGATAGGAATAGGAATAGGAATGAACGGGGTACTAGCTCCCAACGGAGCGTAGCACTGCGACCAGATTGATATTTTGTGCTGCAAAAGATAAACAATCCCAAAACGAGTACGTCACACGAGCCCCGATAGTATAGCAGATGGTATATAGTGACGTCAATAAGGTCTTTAAAAATTCTTAGTACCAAATTTTAACTCAAGTAAATCAAACCAAATCAAACTTTAATTTTATTAGCAATAAAAAAAAAACTAGATTTTATTATTTAGATTATATGTCATTTCTGGGGTAAATTATAGTTCTAATTATTTCGACAAATATCATTTCGAGTACAAATTTTCATTATTTTACCACGAAAATTGAGTGACTGGTTTGAATTGAGATATATCAATTCGGTTTGTCGAGCTAATCAGATATATGCTTTACTTTATAGGATGTCCAATTTTTGCTTCATTACATTGAAATTGAAAAGAAAATTCTATATGGTTTATTGAGCTGTTCAAGAATGTACTCAATTGCGTTATAATATTGTAAGTGGATTTGATATACCTTTTTCAATACGCACGTGAACGGTCTATCCATGCAGAATATGATGAACCTTCAGATGTAATAATATACCCGTAATTGTGGTTTTTTTTCGTACCTGTCGTTTTAACTCTTCAAACTGAAAGGAAATATTAGGAATGTAACCAATATAAGTTTTGTTCTTATCAAATATTTGTTTTCTAGCACCTTTGAAGTTAAGTATATTTTTTTTTTATATAAAAAATTGCTGACACTTAGTTTTCAATCTTGTAAGTCTTGCGGTTTTAGACTGTCCTATTATGTCTCATATTGAGTATAGACAAAATATGTGAAGTCATATTCATTCTGAAGTGATTATTATTGTTTGAGAGCATCGACAAAAACATATGTACATACAGTGTGAAGGGTCTAATACCAGACAGCAATGACTATGCAAATCTGACTAGATGCAATAAAATTATTCGTAATGATCATATTATGCACATTAATTACACAATTAATATGGCATGTAATAAGTATTAATTGTTAAATCGTTATAAATGGATTTGGTGTTTCTGTTATCGGTCAGAAAATCACAGCAGTATTAAGATTAAATAGCCCGGAATCGTTTCGAATAAGATTTTGGTGCATTGTGAAAAGTTTATGACATTGGATTTTTTTTGGAAAATTGTTTTTTTTTTAATCGTGATTATATGAAGCAATAAGTTTTCATGAAATATGAAACATCATTAAACTCTATTTCACAAATAAACATATTACGAGTCTAAAATTCTATTTCGAACTCCAAAACAAAAACAGGAAGGAGACGATTCACAGAATTTCTGAAACGCAATGACTTTTCACTTTCTGAAATTTTTTGTCGTAATTGTTTATTAAATTTATAACTAAAAATTGTTAATTCTATATTTTTCTATCGCACTTTATATACACTTTATGCGTCCACACACACAAACCGTCATATTTATATATTTTTAGGAGGTTAATAAACTATTTTGCGGTGGATGAGAAAAAGAAATTTGAGTCGTAACGATTTCGTCATTGCTTTAAGTGATATTTTGGATTTCACTTCTGGAAATTTAGTAGATTTGGAACAAATTTTTTGCATTATTAGCATTTAAGCACGGAAATTTTGTTAGGGAAGTAAGAATATATATCAAATGAAAATAATTTGCTTAGTTGGTGGAAATGAGGGAATGACATGCGATATGAGTGATATTAATATATCATTTTGAACTTTGTAATAACACTTCAGTCTGATTTCGTCGGGTGGTGACCCTACAATATTGTTGACTCAATCAATAAAAATTTATTTTTATTTTACTACTTGGAAAACAACAACATACTTGGGATCGGTACCATATGTCTATTCTGATTCAGTATAATTTGTAAATATTAATATGCCTTCAGTATAATACAATATATATTACACTTAAGGAGCATTTTGATGGCGCTTTTAGAAAATAATATCTCTCTTTTCTTCATTTCCTACACCCTTAAGTATTTTATTATAAACAAAATGGATAAAAAAAATATAACATTATCGGGTGTATTATAAATCATATTAATACATATAAGTTGGTGTACACAGTTCTGTCTCAATGCGTCTCCCGTGGGGTCTGAAATCTGTCGTAACTTTTATGTTATTTTTATTCATATTAATTTTGAATTTACAACCGGGATACCTTCAGTCAGTTATATATATTAACCTGGTATCTGAGATTGCAGACAATATTGCAATCAGTCTTTGATTTAATATTGTGTAAACGTCCTGCTTTCTACCTCCAGTAATAGAGATTGTCTATCACTTTATCAAATGGAGAATATTGTTCAGCTGTAAGTCAATGCGTTTTAGTATAATATAGCATATGTATATTTCTATATTACTAATACGACAATCTCTATCTAAATCTTTTCTCATTAATTTTATAATATCAATCACATCTCACGAATTACTTACTGCAATCTATGTATATATGTATATATGCATATATATATATGCTTTTCGAAAAGGTTTTCGATCGAAAAGTATGCATTTCAATGATTCATTAGTTCCATTTTTGTGTTTTGAACTCCATACATAGTTAATGACAAAGCTATTAACTTATGAAATAAACAAGGTTTAAAGCGCAAGGCTCAGTTAGTCAGTACGTACCATTAGAAATTAAGCGAATTTAACACAAAGCGAAATGGACAACTAACCATACCTTCGCTCTTAGTTATTTTTATTTAATAAGCATTGCACAATAAAAACTACGCTTAAAGGGTTCTTCTGCAATTGAAACTGACTAGTAAACTGATCGTTTGAATTTATTATCACGAGAATTTCTAAATTCAGGTAGAGTTGCTATATTTGACATAAAAGAAAATAATAATATTATTTCAAGTTCATCAGTTTCAGCTGTAAAAACTGTCACATACACTTCATAGTCTGGATTTAAAAGACTATGATATTAAACTGCTGCAGCGGTCAACTAAAAGTATTTTAGAAAACATATCATAATCCAATACGTACTCTGATGAACTTTTAATGGACGAATATTAAAATTCTTGAGAACTTTCAACAATATTCTACAACCACAATCAACCTACCAATTGGACAGACAGACGGTTACTTAACGATGTATCCAATTTTCGAATTTCTTCTTAAAAAGTTAATTGAAATGTTGATTTTCATCAACAGGACATCAAAAATCTCTGAACTTTAACTAAAAAGCTCCGTTACTCTGTAAGCCAGAATTTAATTTATAAGACGCTGCTCTGATTTTACCTCTAATATGTAAATAAATTGTAATGCCAGTTTGCTTCAAAACAGCATTTTTGCATTCTTTCACAATAATTAAATCCCAAAGGATTTAATTTAAAATTTTTAATAAATTTCTTTAATTTATTTAAATTTATTTAATTTCTAATAAATTTCAAATCATTATAAACACACGATTATAATAAAACATTACAATTGTCTTTTGAAATGCGGAGAATGTGGCAACGCATCAGCTAACTTATTCCTCAACAATTGTAACTGGTCGAATTTGTTTAAAGGGCGCTACCATATCCACATCCAACCTCTGAGATTTAATTATTTTCAGATCTGGGAAAATGGAAAGAAAATTCAATTGAATTCGAACTCTGTAACTGTCCAAAAACTGCAAGGTTTCATCAACAGATGTCTTCGGCTAATTCTAAGAGAGAGTTTGGTGGAAAGAGTGATCTCAAATGAGCGACTATGGCGTGAAACTATGCAGGAGCCCCTCGAGAAAGAAATTCGACAATGAAAACATAAGTGGATTGGACACACGTTACTCAAAAGCACAAATGACGTAGCACATGCGGTAATAACCTGAGGACGACCACGCAATTCTTGGCGTAAAACCATAAACAATGAAACAAATTTATCGATAGGTGAACTGAGATACACCGCTCGAAATAGGCAATATTGGGAAACTTTTATACACTCTTCGTACATGCCATAATAACAATAATAAAAATAATAGTACGTAACTGATAAGTATTTTGATGACGTCAATAAATCATACTTTTAGGATGATATAGAAAAATTAAAATAGTGTTGCAAAAAATTGTGAACTTCAAAAGGGAGTAAGTCAAAAAAAAATAACTGCAAGCCAAATGAAAGCTTAATTACTAATTTATTAAGTAGACATAGTATTTGTACCTTATTAGGAAGTAGGCATAATGTAACACAGCTGTGTGGTTTCAATAATGTCTATAGTGGATATTCTTACGGATATTATAGTGATTCACGAATCGTAAAGATAAGCTGTGTAAACCTTCACCAACTTTGTAAGGCAGTTTAGAGACATCTTTTCCCTTAAGAAAAATCTAATAACGTAAATCTGCCAGACATGTGAACTCCAATTCCGCTATAATTAATAATCCCATATAATTCTGTTTAACTTTCATCGCAACATTTGTAAGTTCCGAACCCGTGACGAATGTGTACATGTCCAAAATCGGGTTTGGAACTATGTAATGTTATATCTGCAAGTTAACTTCATCCAAGTTAATGACTGAGATAAATCTGTACTATTATATTAATCTTAATATTAATCTTAATTGATTTCATTAATATACTGAAACTCTACTTTCGGTAAACACATATTTCAGCCGTACCTTCACTGTGTATAGATATATTGCGTAGAGAAATGACCCACCAAAATCTAACAATACCTTTTAGAGTATTGCAATGAGGATAACAAGCAACATATTCTTTTAATATTAAGTTACTTTTAGAATTAATGTCATAAATCTGGAGCAAACATTTTTAAATCTAGCACTCCCCGAATCAATTTGTCACCGCTCCGATCACAACATGCAGAGCCATCACTTGCTGTTGAGCCTTGTGGAAATATTTGTCCATATTACACAATTATTTCGTAATACAAGCATCATGCCAATCTTGAGTAATGATATACTGTTGTAGTCTCCTTAATGTGGAGTACTACAATGTTGCAATTATAAGGGTGCGTCATTCTTGCTAATTTACCATCAACTATCTGAACAAAGGTCCCAGATATCTGGGACTTATTTTAAATTCTGTGTTCAACTGAAAAACATATGCGGCTGAAATGTCCGAAATGTAATATACGGTATCTATTACCATAAAAAATCCATGGGGTCAAATGAGGCCTCAGTACTTGTAAAGACATATGAATTTATTCGGCCGATCTTATGGTGATTGGTGCATACATAATCCAAACCAGTGCAGTGATTGCTCTGGAATACTTACGCATGATCTGGTCATTCACTACAATATTGACTAAGGTACTGTACCTGCCATTCTTGATCACAAATTCTCTACTCACATTTTTAAGTGAACTTCTTTAGGAAAGCTTAGTATCCTTAACGCCAACAAGACTTAATGAAATAATGATGTATCTCTGGACGCTCGCACAAACATAACACGACAATATTAATTTAACATATTTATGATTTAACATAAATACTAAAACTTAAAATAAAGTCCATTAATCCAGACATAGGGTGTACGTAATAATTTAAGTGCTTAGAAGAAGATTAAAAAATCGTAGTATAGATGGACGTCACTCTGAGTTTTTATAGTAATTTTGATTAAAATTACTTCCCGTTTAGTTTCTCTTTTTTTAATCTGTGAGTAAAGTTAATTATTTTATTAAATAATATTGATGTTATATACAATATAAAAATATATAAATTACACTTAACGACAAGAAATTTTTACAAAATTTAACACAACATTGATATACATACATGACCTTGAAAAAAATTACTTTTCTAAAGTGAACATCTGGACATTTATTTGTGAAACTCTGGGACTTCAATAACGGATTAATATAGCTAGACTTAAAACTTATAAAGATTCAATTAAATACACAATGTATTTTATAAGTAAAATTATTTTGAAAAAACAACTGCTTATTTAGAAATCTAATTAAATTTCCAAATGGTTAACATAGACTTTTGATCTATGAAGTAATTGCGATATAAAAATTATGGTGAAGCTATTTCAGCCAGCACACTTGATTACTTTTACTCTTTCTTAACTCGAGGTATTTCCAAATCCCTTTTTACGCCTTGGCTGGATTATTGTTTATTACTTCATCAGACTAAGCAATAATTGACCTCAGATCTGCAGTGATATATCTTTTTAAGTAATATTTTCTATGGTAAGAGCCGGTAAGGTGTCGGGCCGCAGCTTCACGATATAAAAAAAAGCTGGTTTATCTTCGATTGAGAACCTATCATTTTTTTGAAAATTGAATGTATTTTGTAAATAGTCTGGCTCTTTATATGGAAAGACTATAGATTGATTTCCTTCCATGGTATAATAATATTTATGTACCAGTAGACTCACATGAAAACTATTCGATCAGTTTTGACTTAATTTTTATGAAATATTATCAGACCAAAAGGGAAAATTATGTGTTCCATATATATATAGTTCATCCAAATTATCATGAATGTTTAATTTAAAATAATTTTTTACAAAATTCTCTATTTAAGGCCCAGTGCATACCTGCGGCAAAATGACGCACCTGCACTCAATATGCTCAGTATGATTAAATGCTTATTACAATCGCTTAGCGTGCACCCGCGATTGTTTTCTCAGCTAATTTTGTCGGGGATTTTGGAATGGAAAAGCAATCCCCTGTGAGCATTATTAGGGTTTCTTGGAGTGGCAGAATAAAAAAATTCAGAATGTCACTGTATTTTTTCAAAGACTACTCCTTATTTGTAAACCCAAAAATAATACTCCATATAATGACATATGACTTCACTTCAATGAAAAATGAATTACTGAAATTAAAACCTATTTTGTGGTCAAAAAAATGGGAGACATCGTTTTTGAATAAAGTTTAGTTTTAGCTAAAAGTTGTCGTTTTATTAGTCATACTTCGAACTTACTCAGTGATGTGGGAAGTTTTGTTAAAATTTTATAATCGATGTTAGAAATTTTACTATTCCAAGAAGTCTACTTCGATCACAGGGGAAGAAGCAAATTTTCGAAAAATACGAATATTATTGTACCCACACAGGCACAGACATAACACACGCTACTAATGTGGGGGGTCAAAAAATCATTTCAATCTTCAAGTAAAAAATTTCAATAACAAAAAAACTGTTGTTAAGGATGAACCAAGATGGATGTGATTAGAATTTCATGGATTAGAATTTCATGAATGCTATGAACAGAAAACGTTATTGTTTCTTTATTTTTGTTTGTGATAATTATGCTCTCATCTATTGTTCGCCGTTTAGAGAGAAGCTTTGCTGATAGGAAAGTGTGTGCGCCTTGATCTTGAAAGACCCTGGTTATCGAAGATTGTTTGGGTTTCGTCAATGCTTTGTTTTTGTTATTATGGCACGTTGTTTTATTTGGGTTTTTTAATGTTTTTTTTGCGATTTTGTCATAATTTAAATGATTTATTTTAAATGTTGTTGAAAAACAATATAAAGAAATTAGTTGAAAAAAGACATTAAAAATATATAAAATTTGTGAAAAAGACGCATTTCTAATATATATATTTATATATTTAGCTGTTATATATACATATACATATATGTATTTTTAAAAATTATGCACGCAAGTTAAAAAATTATTTTTCTAACAAACATTAAAGTAAAAGGAAGTGTGTTTTATAGAGATATCAAAAATCTTTATTCAGATAATCTAATATATTGTTTAAAACAGATTTATCTACTATGTATAATAAATTTCAATGACGGTTTTTTAATTAATTAAAGTAATATATTTGATAACATTTTTAATTTTAAGGCTCAAAGAAAGCCATTAAAAAATTTTAATTGCTTTCAACAATTTTTTTAATGAAAATGGCATATGTATAAAACATATGCACTCATATACATACTCAATAAATATTCTAATCGAAACTTATCTTTAAAGCTGTTGATAATTTAAAAATTCTGGTTTCTGAATTTTATAAATAAAACTGCAATTCGCCAGTAAAAACAGTTTTCACAAAACTTTTCTACGAGAAAGTAAGTTTAAATTTGCTGTGAAAGTGAAACCAAAAATATTGTTTAATAAATGTAAACAATTTTATAATAAAATCTGAAATTAACATAATTTTGGCACTGGAATTGAATTAATTGCTTATAAATTAGAATGTTCAGTGGATGCGCTGCGAATTAAAAAAGCATTAAAATGCCTTTGCATATTTCGGGATACATTTGAAAAGGACATTCGTATAGGACAATTTTAATTGTAAAAGTGCAAAAATTTTTAAATTAAAACATATTTTTAAATTGTCTTCCATAAAGAAACTCCTGATCAATATAGCTATCGCAGGAGTGTAAAAAAGTTAGCTAGTTGAAAATCACAACGTATACTCTACTCATTTTCAAACTCACGAACAGGAAAAGTTTTTTCCATTTATAACTTCTTTAAGCCATAAAATGAAAGTAGTGTAGTTACAGTAGTAATATTAATTAGTAGTATTATTAACTAGTACTACTACTATAACTAGTAATATTAATATTACTATTAATAAAAATAATAACCAGTAAAACTAGTTGATTTACTAATTGACCTTACTAATTAACTACCCGTTCAATAACAATAGTGATGGATGTTATGTAGTAGCATAAATAGTCATAATTATAATTATAATAACTATGTCAGTAATGTTATTAGAAAACTTATCCCGCAAACTCATAATTCACTAATGTAAAAATATTGGTAACACATGTTTGACTATAAATATAAGATTATTTGTCTAAAAAAATATAATTTCAGAATTATAAAACTATTTATATTTTTTCCCCTTAGTTATTTAAAAAAATAAATTCATATAATATTCGTTACTCACAAAACAAAAATAAAGTTTTAATAATATTCTTTCATTTCTTTTTCAACAATTTATTTATTATTTAACTTAAAGCATTAAACATGTAAGTGTTTCATTAACTTATACTATACTAATCGTTTTAATAGCAAAAAAATCTATACTCTATACGATATTTTTTAGAATATCTTGATTATTTACATTTATCTCTTGAATTTTTTGACTTGATTTTTTTTTTCTCTCTAAAATATGTATTTACATATGAAATTTTGTTGAAAAAATTATATACAATATTGTATCATGTTACGTATTCTTAGCATATCTTAGCATAACCAAGAGTTTGTATGAATAAAACAAATTACTTTGACTTTGAAAACTATATGAGCATTTAAATAAACATTAACTGTTTTAAACTATAAGCATATAGCCATTATGTAATGAAAAATGCTTTTACTTTTATTATTCTAAATCTTTTTTCAAATTCTGTAGATCTGACTAATTATAATTATGTTGTCTATTTTTTAAATTCCTTTCACTACTAATCAGAAATATCAAATTGTTAATTAAGTACATTAATGAAACTTTATACTGATTACATTATACAACGTAATTAACAACTAAATGAAACGCGTTATTTGCTTGGGTAGCTTATTAATATACGTAGACATATACATATTTAATACTATTAAATCTACATAAAAATATTTTTTTCAAATTCATAAAAAATATTTTATTTCCAATTTGAACTTCTTAATACCATTCAAATGGTCAAGTTCACACAATTTGCGATAAGAATATATAAATTAATTGGATTTCGTGTATATATATATATATATATATACGATATGTATGTAAGTGTATCAATATGAATTCAAATATTTGCAACGTTCTAATGTATGGAATATTAATTTATACGATTCCATTAAAGACCTGTATAAAACCCAAAGCGTATGTTTTGGAAATAAATGAAACATAATAGATTATGTGGTCTGATTCTAGAACTTTTAAAAATAGTTGAGAATTTGTTACAAACGCTTACTATCCATATCGGTATATATTTTATTTATTGTTTTCTTGTAGTGGAATTAATTCATTACATGATGAAAGTAAAACTTAAATAATTACTTAAACATTTTCGATTTTCTCTTCGCTATTATATATTTTTGTAAATTGATGTAAATTAAATTTTAGTTAAAAAATACAACTCTGTGATTATACGCAACATACCCAACAGCCGGTTGTCAATTGATCAAAATTTCAAGAGGGGGAAACAGAGAAAGGAATTTACATATGACAAACGTTGGCTGCACTGCTGAAAGCATACAATTTGCCACAATAACATAGCATGCAAATAGAATGAAGAGCAAACGAAAATAGAATAGAAAAACACCACCAGACAAGTTGGTGTATGAGCGAGTTATAAATTCTCAATGTGCTAAATGTGCTCGATTCTTTTTCCACAAAAACCTCGAAGAGTGAGGACACATTTTGGTTTGATCGCATTATCTGTCGCATTTAACAGTGTTCAAGCAAAAATAAAATAAATTTTTTTGAATAAAACAAAACATATTTAAATAAAATAGTTCAACTAAATATATATTTTAACAAAGGTGTGTGTTTGTGTGTAGGAGTTTTCGCAGCGAATTCACGCAGAATATAATTGTTATATAAATAAATAAGATATACAAAAGTCAATTAAAATTTCCTTAAAATTAATTTGAAAATATTAAAGAAAAGTGCATTTTGTGCTAACAATTCTCCAAAGCAGCATAAAAAATTGTTTTGGGGAAAAATCAATTCAAGGCATTTTAATTAAAAGAAATTTAATATTTTTATTAGTACTCTTTTGCCAAAACTACTACAACTTACAAACCAAATAAAAATGCCGCAAACTTCTACTTTGGCCAATGGACACTCGAATGGATGCAATGGCAAGACCACATCCTATGACATGGAAGACGGACAAATGTTCCTGTTTACTTCTGAGTCTGTGGGCGAAGGACACCCAGGTAAATGCAATAAAATTCATACTATAAATATATGCATATATAAACAATTTTTGGCTCACACTTTTAAAAATTTCTCATTCACTCATTTCAAATCTGTGAAGACTTCAATGGCAAACTAAAAATGTAGATATAGATATGTTAATTATAAAATTTTGAATTATTTAAGTTGCTAGTACATTTTTGACACAGCTACTACTAGTTCCTACTAGTACATCCGCTAGTAAAGCATCCCTCCGCTACGGACATTTTTACATTTTTAGAAAAATGGGAAAATGTGGTTTCAAATTCCAACTTTTAGTCAGTCACTCACGCCAATGTCGACGCCAAATTTATTGCATCACAACTACACGTTGTTTGGCTTTTCCTTTGTTCCTATTCAAATTTTTCACTCTTCGCACATAAGCGCAAAAAAAAACTTTTACGATAAAGCTGCGAAATTCATTAACAAGTGATTGTAAATAATATACGCAAATGTTTCAAACAAAACATTTTGATTGGGTTTTTTTTAATGCCGCAATCACACTTGTGCCAGGTTAAAGCACCATAGAAACATTACAACAAAATGGCGTCTATACCTGTATCACCTTAATAGACTGACGGCGCCGCTGCTTGCGTCCGGTTCAGGTGTCAAAATAAAAACTGATAAAGTATGAAATAACAACAAGAACAGTAAAAATTCTACAGACATACCCACCAGCGACAACAACAACAACAACAGGAAGAAGAAGAATAACACGACTGACAGTCTGCATAGCGACCGACCATATGATTTGGGTTTCTGCTGTTATGGTTTTCGGTTTTCCTGGCCTGTAATTACAATATTTTCAAGAATTTCATTCCTAAACTGCAAATTTCATAGAATGAAATATATTTTTGCACACATGCAATTAAGGTGACCAGTTGCAAATGATTTTGTTGCCGCTCTATTTTAGTTATTTTAGTTGCAAATAATATGCACGCATATCTGAATTAAATAAAAATATTTTTGTTTGTTTACTTACTCATATGTATATCGTTTCAACAAAATATTTTACATATTTTCGGTTTTTATAATTATTTTTTAATTCTTAGAATTTCGAATTAAATACCACCCCTAACTTGTATATACGGGTAGACAGTGCAAATAATTTTTATTATAAAACTATTAATACTATATTATAATTATAACGAAAAAGAAACTTTTTGAATATAACAAGAAACGGTGTAAATAGAGAGGTTTTTTAATAGTAGTGGATTATAATAAAATATTCGTTTACTTACGGTGTTATGGATTGGTAAATCTGGATTCAATATAGATTTAATCTCGATTAGTAAACTTTTGTTGCTCAATCAAACATTTTTAGAGTAATCTAACATTTTTGTAGTAGAGTTAATAGATATTTATATTTTTTATAAATATCAGCTTTTATCTAGAGTGTTGTAAATAAATCTCGAGTGTTTCGCTAGAGATTTACCAATTAAAAATGCATCTCGTAGGACCTCTCATCGAACTATACTTTCGAGTATACTTCGTTTCTGTTAAGAAAATTGTTTACTTTTTTATAATTGACTTTAAAATCAAATTTAAAATGATTTAAATAAGAAAATAATTTAAAATATGGGACTTCCAAATTGTACAATATTACAGAATAGTTTTTTATATCCATCAATGCCGTAGAGAGGTGTGCACCAAATTAATGAATGGTATTAAAAATTTCATTTACTTTGTTTTTGTTTTTTAACCCATTGTAATATTCTTATGCAGTTATTCTATATAATAGGTGCTACCTACAGTTTCAGCTTTATAACTTCTGATTGCTGTTTAAGCATGATATAGACGGTGCTACATGTATGCACTCTTGGTGTGCACTTTGAAACAAGGTGTGATTTTACCGCATACATGTCTGCAGACCAAAATTTGTATGCATACTAAGTTCATATCTCATAAACATATTCATATTAATACTCAACAACAACAATAACAACTTACAATTGCTTAATGACTTTATTTTTCTTTAGAAAGTCTTGTGCTGGTAACTTTAATAAAAATAATGGAACATCGCATCCTATAAAACCTATTGTATTATCTCTGGTATTAATTTCCTAAACTAATCTTTATAAACAAAAGTTACTGATATAAATCTATTAATATCTTTTAGTCAAGATCTCTCGTATGTGACTTAGTTCAATGAAAGTAATAAACAATCGCAAAGACATGTGCAAATAAAATAGGTAGACGTTTTCCAATATCTGCTGGTATCAGCATCCGTGAATTCTTAAAGCTTCATCATAATTATTTTAAACTAATTTGCTGCAAAATAGCAATCAACAATTAAAATAATTACATATCAATTACTTGATATGTAATTTCAAATATAATTTCTATATATATATATATAGATATTTGTCAATTATAGTTTAGCATATGATAATTTATATATGTGTATAGATATATGTCAATAAGTGTATATGTATATTTATACATAAATGTACTTATATATATATATATATATATATATTTGTAATACTTATTATAGCGAATTAATTTTAGGCGCAAGCAATGAAAAACCATACTTAGAAATCAATTAAAATATTGTTTACGCAAATACATTTCAAAACAATAACAAATAATTATTAATAAAAATTATAAACAAATCCTGTAATTGTTATTAAAAGAATTTTTTATGTCAAGAATGACGTATTAAGCTTGTTGTTGTTAGATGAATTCATAAAATAAAAAACAATGGAAAATTCTAATAATTTTAACCTCCACTAATGATAATAATTTGTTTATTTCAAGTTAAAAATGAATACTACTTGAAGTGCAAATTTCCTCATTTATTATTGTGTAATATTACTAATTTCTATATACTATAGCAATAGAAATTTTAGACGTCATACATTTATTTTAATCATTTTTATATACAAAAACGTTCAATTAATACGTTCTTAGCAAAATCTGCTGATTACTTCCTATTTTCAATAGATATATTAATTTAACATTAATTTACATATACATATATATAGTTGAAATAATGCTTCAGTTTCATCTCAATTGTTTAAAACTATATTAAAGTATTTAAAGTTGTGGCATATATTTAAGAATTTTAAATTAGAACTGTCGGCCAGGATTTAAAATCAAAGAAAAGAATGCAAATAAAACTGACTTATATTAAAGTCACAAAGTCTGTAAGTCTGGAAACTACATCTGGTTTTTAAATACAGGCTTTAACACCCACACCGTCTGTCAGTCCAGGAGCTGGTATTAGTGGTAACCTCTAACCAGGTCTTATAAATTCAAGATATATCTAAGAAAGTACGAACCAAACAACAGTTCAAAATCATCTTACTTTATAAAATCTAGCCACATTTCTGAAGCTCATCTCATTTCTATAGATGAGAAACGCCTGTAACTTAAAAGTCAGTTGAAAAACTAATACTTAAAAAAAATATATTTGTTATATAGAAATGATTTCCTTTTATTGAAAAATATTGACTCATAACGTATGGTTTTTAACCTAGAACCTCATATGAAAACTTTCAAACTTATCGCTATTGAAACTTCCGGTATCTAAAAAATGATTTGTTGTAAATTACCGTGTAATTGAAAAATAAAACATTTTGTCATTAATCAATAATTTAATTAAAATGTAAGAAAAAACTTTAGACTGACTAATGCACTTTACAACTAATTTCTAAGAATAAACATATTTCTCATACTTGCGAAATTTTAATATTCAATAGAATTACTTTCAATAGAGTGATATGTTTTTGTATTATATCTTTAGTTTCTTCAAATAACTCATTTTTGTTTACATATCTGGTCACTTTAATAATTCATAAATCTTCAATATATTGGACGGAACCTGAATCATCATCAGCTGTATTGTGTTGCTATTCTTCACATGCCTGCCATGTGCTTTGGGTTTTATTATTTGCCGCTCACATTTCCACGGATCTCATTAAATAATATTTTTAGCTCTCTCTCTCTCTCGCTCTCTTCTTTGCCGTCTTGGTGAGAGTTCAACAAGACATGAATGATTAATATGCCATGTGTTTATTGTAGCGCTACACTGCGCTGTTAGCATGGTTTGTGCTTCACACAAACATGAATGAGACGAAGATATGAATGAAATATTATGTAGTAGATTGTGAGTACTATAGTTTGCCAACACTTGTAACTACTTATTATATGACGATTTATTGACGTATTACCTAAAATTTATAATCAAATAAAAATATGTATAAGATTGGAGGTACAGAGATATATATAAGTATATACTCCATTGCAGCGAGCAGTTCAGTATTTCTTCTGGTAGAACCTTGATCAAGAATTTGAATAATTTCGACGATAGACATTAATTTTTAAGCTATGTGAATATCATATTGCCGGAAATCGAATCCAATTTTAAGTCATTATCTAAAATTCATATATATTTTCTCTTGAAAATTGAAACTAATTTTTTACGAGATATGTAAAAAACAATATTGATAATATCTTCTCTTAACATGTGATGCTGCACTATCACCAATTTTCTTAACTATGCGCTTCCTGGCTGCCGGTACAGCCCTCAACTTATTAGAAACGTTCTCATATCTATTTAACCATTGTTGTGATAGTTTTATTGATTTTGAGAATGTTAAATCTGCACAAAAAATATCTACCTTGTATTGCTTAAACAGAGCGATGGTGTTTTTGGTCCAAAGTCTGTAATCGCCACACGCAACTCGCGGAGACCTTTTTCTTTTTTAAATCTTTAGACAACTTTTTGCAAATGATGCCAACCCACACGTTCGATTGCTACGACGATTTTTCGACTTCTTTCCAGTATTGTGTTAAGAATGATAATACCTTTGAACTGTATGACCTGCTGACAAAGTAAATGTCAAACTTAATATGTAAAATGACTAAGTGAACATAGTTCCATATGACTGACTATAGTGTACTCCAAATGTTATATATCACTGGGTAAGAATTTAAATTCCAAAGTTTTCAGTTTTGCGTTTTACCAATTCAAGTAACTTTGGTTCTAGCCTTCTTTGTTTTGTTTCTCTTTCTCTTTGTTTTTTATTTTCCTCCACATGCTTTGGTAATTGTTTACTCTTTGCTATTTTTTTTTTGTTGTGTACACACAATTGTTTTGCACTGTTGAGACGTTATATGATATATACTCGTATATCTGTGGCTCTCTCTGTAGCGAGGAGACACCACGTGTTTTATAATCAATGCGGTTTGTTTCCTTCAGTCTCAGTTCCGCTAATTTTTCGATTCTGTTTTAAGTTTTAGGGTTGCCACATTGTGTGCGTTCAAACTTAATTCTTACTGAATTGTAAAAAGTACTGTATTACTAAGCATGTAATCCCACTCATGGATTATGAAATTATTGGCTGGAACCTTTTGCCGCAATTCTAATGTGTCCATATCTGTCTATTACGCATCGCTAAGCATTTGCTGATAAGAACGCGGAAATATTAGAAAATTTTATTTAAATAAACTTTACCCCAAATAAATATTTTTATCACTGAAATCTGTAATTTGTAAAATTTGTTCAGTATTTTGTATAATATTATTTTGAACACAAGCAAAGAAATACGTTTTTATTTCAACTTTTTGAGATAGTGTTTCCTATAAACGCATTTCAAAATAAAATTTAATAAGGTTTTCATATTCATAAGCATATTAGTACTTTTGGATATATGCTGACTCCTCCTAACATACCAATTGTATTCCATTGTAGAATACTCAGTGTGTATTCCATTACTCAGAAAATAATGTTTGTTATTTTCTGAGTAACGACTTTACTCCATTCGGGATCGGGTACAAATTTGTATCCGCCAAGGATCATATGATCGACTGCATGGGACGTAAAATAGTAGTTACAGCACATATTACAATGCGCGGCTATATTTGAACTTAAATTGAACTGAATCAGCTATGCAATCTTTGTTTTTCCTAAGGTATACTCGCTCCCATTGATCACACTGCATCAGGCTAAAACCTTGCGTTTATAGCCAGCGTCATAGTAATCCACTGTATTGTAATGAAATGGATGTTTCATTACAAAAGGTATCGATGTATATAACATTGCACGCACAGGGTATTATGGGAATAAAAAATCAGATGATTAAACCAGAGTGTAGGAACTGAAATTGGTTTTAAATAATCCAGCTCCACCTTGATCTTTTCAGCTAAAGATTGAAATAATGCCATTTTTAAATGAACAATAGAACAAAGTGACTCTTTTCTATCCAGTTAGAATACACAAGAAAATTTTTGTTCTTCAACAAAAAAGAGAAGGGGTAACAACCCAAAATATGTGATTTAAGAATTCTATGTAGAAGCACCAGGATACAAATACCACGGCAATTAATAATAAACAGCACCAAGTACTAACAACAATAAACTGTACCGAAAATAAATTCGAGAGCTGGTCCGTTTTCTTAACAGAATAAAAGGTCAATAAGCTTTACAAGGGGTGCAACTTGAGTTCGCAGTACACAAAGATATTTTGAATCTAACACCTTCTTCACTCCAATCAAACCAATATATGACAAGAAGACTAAACTTCTTATATTTATTTGATAAGTCCAAAAACAGAGTTCAATTTCAGTCATAACTGACAGCACAGACAGATAAAGAAGGTAACATCGGCAATCATGCAGCCATATAATCAGATTTTTGGTACATTTGAACTGTTCTGCTTTCATTTCTTTAGTTTTTATTACACATACGAATTTTTCAAGTTAGTATCAATTTTTCAACTGATCCATAAAAGTCCATATCGTAGATATGGTGATCAAGAATGTACTTGATTTACTATAAGTAGTCTTCTTCACTTCTTCAAAGATATTTTGTCTAATTTAATAAAACTATTTAAAAGAGTGTGTGCAGGGCACAAACCCTTCCCACTATTCAACATCTAAGTTTTAGAAGGTTTTTCAATTTTTACTGTTACTGTTGAACGTTCTTAGAACTATATTTCTTGGAACTTGAACGTGCTCTACCTGCCTACATATATACTTTATATGTACACATATGCAGTTGCAATGAATAGTGGCGCAATATTATAAAATATACTTGTCGACTCATTGCTTGTTATTGCAAACAAAAGTTAATAGTTCAACGTTTCTAATTCCTGGTACTGATAATTATAAATATTTTGTTCACCGACTGATCCATTGCCCTAGCATTTATTAGTTCAACGTACGATCACTACTCTATCGCTACGTTCGACACACACAATTATCTTGGCAATATTTTCAACGCTTGTCAATGATAACAAATCGATGCAATATTAAAAACAAAACATGTTTTTAATGCATCTCGTGTAACCCAACTGATTACCGATTACTGATAACAGCAGATACTCGAACTAGTATCAATTCCGTACATATATATATATACATATATATATAGTCTCTACCGCTTTGATGTTTTAATTGTTGTTATTATTATACTATATGTTCCTAGCTAGTGTCAAATTCATTGCTATTTATTATTGATGCAATAACTGTTAAATATAATCTAATATAAAAATTACAGTGTGTATTATTCCACATAAAAAGTTTTTCGTTTCATACTCCGAAATTATGAAAGAAGTCGTGGTTGGTTGTGTCTACGTCATCAAAAATCTGTTGACACGAGGCAATGTGTCTGAAGTGTCCAAGCATTCTCGTCAAGTTCCTATTTCTGTTTTTTGTAACATTAAAACCCAGTCAGTCGAAATTCTATCGCTTTTCGATTGCAGACCGAAAAAATCATATTCGCTAAAAATGCTAATGCCATCGAGATACTTTTACTTTTTTATATAATTTATATATTTTGCAATTTAAAGTCACGTTTAGTTTCTGCTTACCTCAGCTGGCATATAATTGTGCTCCTTGACTTTGATGAAGTCTTTATAACTTTGATTGGGAAAAATTTGTTAAAAATTTAAAATTTAAAAAAATAATTTTTGAAATTAAACTAAAATGGGAAAAAGCTTTTTTTTAAGAATTTAATTTCTCAATAGTAGATTTAGGGCTGAGTCGTAACTAAAGTCTCAATTCTGACTTAAGTCATAAATATTGCTGATTTTATTTAAACTTAACTCCTTTAAAGCTTAATTAACGACTGTGAAATCGACCTTAGTCTATTATTTTATATTTGAAGAAGATCACAACCAAGATAAAAAATACTACATACAGTGAGAAGGCTCCCTTGAGTCTTGAGTCGACCAGTTAGACCAGAACTACTGACCGGTAAAGAGAACTGTCCGTTTGAGTGACAAATAAAAACTGAGGTCTGCTAACATTACAGATTTGAGACAAATGTCCGTTTCACATAATAGAGATATGACTGTACTAATATACTTGCTATAGTGTTCGTTTAGAAAATGTCAGAGATAACTAAATCATATACATATGTAGATGTCCACGCCTGAACACAACTCTAACTCATTCTAACTTAAAAATTTTTTTTTGATATTTTGTGACGGAAACATCTCAATCTTTGTACAGCTTTTAAGGGAGAACTTTTTAACAAAAACTCTATAAATACTTTCTTATTTTTTATAAATACTTTCATTAATTTTTGACGTATGTTACGTAAGTATGTCTACGTATGTTATGTCTGTTGCTTATTTAATCAGCTATAGTTCTTTTCTTTAAAGAGTAGCTTTATCAAAGGTTCAAAACCCTTTTTGGTTTTTATACAAAGAGGCAACAGGCGAATTGACCCCGATCGTCGTTTAAACTTAACCTAACCTAAGATTGCTCTTTGTTACTGGCTTTTATTGGGTTTCATTTCTTTAGCATTTCTTTCACTCCGTCGTTTGCTACGTCGTCGTTTAAGAATTCTCAAAATTTCAAAATACAAATCACTATTCCGATATTATGTTCTGGGCACGCAATTGTGACATCATGGGTCATTCGTTTTAAAAACAGTTTTTTAGTTTGGTGTTCATTGGATATATTCTCTCTGCTTATGATAGTTGAAAATAACATAAAATTTGACTGAAACTAAAAATAAATAAAAGATTTGAATATGGAATAAAAGTTCAAATAATAATGAAATAAGTAAAATAAATTTCCTCTAATATCGTAAAGAATTTAGCCTTTGAATTCTTCACATTTTTCAATTTTTCATCTACAAAAAACTTTTTTCACATATATTTTTAATCTTTACTTTATGGTTCTTTCTTTTTTCTATACATAAATTTGATTTATTTTAAAATATTTATTTTTTTCTTCTATTTTTAGATAAAATGTGCGATCAAATCAGTGATGCCATTTTGGATGCACACTTGAAACAAGATCCCAATGCTAAAGTTGCTTGTGGTAAATATACTAAAATTAAGTGCAATCACCTCTCCGGAAATCTCTTCATAATATTTCAAAATATTTTCTTATTAATCACATGAGGAAGAATCAATATTTAAATAATAGTTTTTATTTAATCAATTTAATTTGAAGCAAATAGCAAATATAGAGTTTTATAGAGTTTTGGCAATAATATATTTTTTTAGTGGATGCAGATAAGATGTAATAATAACAGATAATATTAGTAATACCTTTAAAATTGCTGTAGAATAATCGAATCTTTTATTCGCTGCACAAAATCATATATATGAAACGAGAAAATCAAATATTATGATTATAGAAATGAAAGAATTACGCTTAGTCCAAGTCGATATATTCAACTCATTGTCTTTGTAGTTAGAACCTTGTTCGGAAATGTGTTTCCAAGAAATGTGCATGCGAAAAAGTAATAAGAAAAGAGAAAAGTACTGATTTTGATTTGATGAATTAAGCAAAAACAAATTTCATATCCTTACGCCTACCCTACAACCCATATTTTTTTCTAATTCCATCACAATACAATACATCATAGGTTCCATTAGGCACGAGTTCAGCCCTTTTGGTATTTGTAGTCTCAAAAAGTTATTTGGGAATAATTAAATATAAGAAATACTTTTACGACCACTGGTGATGGTTATTTGGCAATACTCGAAAGAGCTGAATGATTAGCGAAAAATTCAGTTAATTAATAAAATAATGAAAATTTATTGTTTTAATTAATACTATTCGAAATACCTTTCTATTGGAAACGTTAGTTTGTATTAAGAATTTAGTTTCTTTCGTCAAAACCGAGGTAAAAATTCAATTTAGTACAACTTTATGCAACTCTACACGCGTTTCCTATAAACCGTTGATGGTCTCTTTCTTTATGACTGCGCCTAGCTTTGATCTGGGCCAGATGAAAGACTGCTAGGACGATAATTCCTAACCTCCTCCGAAGTTAGAATATGCTCAACAGCTGACATTTTAGCTTTTCTACGAGAGGGGAATTGTCTTCTGTTGGTAAATTAATCATGGTCTCAGTGTTCTGCTCCTCTAAAGCGAAGACCCGGTTGTTATTCTCTATAGCATATTTAAGTATGCTGTTTTTTTTTAACGCCCAATAAGTTGTTACTAAATTTGCAACTATATTTCATTTGCAATAACTAATATTCCAATATAATAAATCATAATTTTTACATTATGATTGGCTACATCCAATTTATTCTACAGCAATTTTTCGTGGGTCCCAAATAGCCATATACATCCATCCTATATACATCGAAGAGATTATTTCTAACAATAGATTATTTCTGTTTAGAACGAATATCTCTGACTTTGAAAGCATTGAGGTTCGGGGTGTTGTCGATCGTTATATTGTCATTAACCTCTCTCTTGGGGGTTTGATGCAAAATCATCATAGATTTTTGTAAAGGATAAAAAAAAACTTAAGATGGTAGCTTTTTTATGTTGAAATGGTTGTGAAGAACGTCAGTTGTAACATATGTATGATACGATTAATGATCGTTTCACATTTGAATTATAAAAGTTATTAATTGTTTGCAATTAATAATATATATATGTTATATATATATATCGAAATGTATTATAATTAATTGTAATTTAATTCTTATATAGAAACTGTTGCAAAAACCGGCATGATATTGCTCTGCGGCGAAATTACTTCCAAAGCAGTTGTGGATTATCAAAAAGTCGTACGAGACACAGTAAAACACATTGGCTACGATGATTCCTCGAAAGGTAAATTCTCATTTTCATTTATTAATCGATAAATAGCAAAAACAAAAGTTTGTTCTAAAAAAATGTTTAAACCGTTAGAATACAGATGAAAGATATAGATATATCTCTCCTTATGTATTTTTGTGGGGTGTTACAGTAACTCATTTAAAATTTTGAATTATTTATTATTATGAAAAATAAAAAATAAACATTAATAACTTTTAAATAACAAATATAAAATCGAATTCATAAACAAAAGGTTTCGATTGGAAAACTTTGAATTTGCTCATTGCTATTGAACAGCAATCGCCCGATATTGCC
This sequence comes from Teleopsis dalmanni, assembly GCF_002237135.1. NCBI lineage: Eukaryota > Metazoa > Arthropoda > Insecta > Diptera > Diopsidae > Teleopsis > Teleopsis dalmanni. The sequence continues at coordinate 17,921,163 of NC_051848.1, forward strand.
AACGGTGTACATGTGAATCGTGAGGAAGAAGATGTGGGCGCTGGTGATCAGGTACTTTCAACAACTTTCAACTTAAACGATCGTTTTTTCTATATAGTTTTGTACTTGCTGGGCAATGTTAACTTCTTGTTCTTATTTAAAAATCGATTTCGAAATCTAACCTCATTTTAACGTGATATTTTTTTTCAGCAGCAAAAAAATGAAAAATTTGCATGTCAGCTCATACAAAAAAATAATCCTTTATCCTTTCAAGTATTTCGCATTTAATTTGCAATGGGTTCTGTTGCAGATTAAAGCTATCCTTCATGTGTATGTTTTACATTTTTGAAATTCATTAAAAAGTGTTGTTCTATTTTTTGACCACTGAAATGGGATTTTATATAAAAAGAATAATCTAAAATAATCTAAAATATATATATATATATATATAAACGGTGCATTCATAACAAAAATCATTGAAATATATTTAAAGGTTAACATGTTAGAGATCATGAGATTTAAAAAGAATCGTAACAGATATGTGTTAAATGGTCCTATATTATATATTATAGCAGAGTTGTTATAATATTCCGCCCTTAGAAAATAGTCAATATGAAATAAATCCAATATAAAAAACTAAATAACATTTAAAGTTCCCAACAAAAAAGTTGTCTATGAAACAAACACACTATCGATGAAGAATGAACTCAAAATAATGAAACAATTTTATTATATATTATAGTTTGGAATATGTGTGTTCTACGATCACATAGCCACATGTAAGATAGAAAAACCTTACAACAATTAGTTTATCTCCTTAAATAATAGATATCTGATAATTGATGTTAAATAGCATCCGGAACAACAATGTGTTATGTTTACCAGAGAGTAGCTTACTCTAGTTATTGTCAAGTAAATTAAATGCACACTGAACTGAAAACTTCTACATAATCGTGGGAAGTATTGCCAAGTATTTTAGTGTTATTTTATATTCCCGAAGTTTTGTAATTTCTTCCAGAATTTATTCAGATATTTCTGAGTTATAAGAGATGTACGTATAATACGCGAAGGAATGTTAATGAAATTGCAAATAAAGTGAATTGAAATTATGGAGAAGTAATATGGCGTGCGACTACAAACCAAGTGCTGGATGCACGTTATGCATCGGTAGATAAACGAAAGAAGCACTTCGGTTCCCACCTAATATCGAAATGAAGAAATAAAACTTGCTAAAATACTTGCTTCCACATGTTACAATTAACAATTTAAAACAAGAAATATTGTATATTGAATTTTAGAAGTGAAACTTAATACAGGAACGTCCACAGAATTTTTACATTTATAAACAATTATTGACTGATCTTTCTTAAGAGTTTGCATTAATGTAAACATATCTAGTACACACGATATAGCTATAGTAACTGACTGACTACAGTAACTAGCTTGTAATATATGTACTCTGCTGTAACTAGCTATAGCTGCTGGCTGCTATATTCCATCCATATAACTGAACAACAAGAGTTCAGAGAGTGTCGCCAACTACTACGGTAGCGGGAGACTGTAATTAATTCGTGTGTATTTATATTCTCTGAGCATATTCTCTCAGAGTATTAGTTATAAGCAGGAAAAGCTATTTAACATTAAATGCATGCTCTGGTAAGAAAATACTTATAGTGCGGTTGTAAAAATAATCCATATATAAAATATATATATTGTATTTAACATATATATATATATATATATAAGCAATATGTACTGGGATTTCTGTTGTCTGTTGTGATTGTCTTAAAAATAGAATTTACATATATTATAAATCTCGATCGCAATTGAAAGGATAAATTTGTCTTAAAACGAGTTTACTCACGTTTACTATAATTACTATTCATTAGCAGTAATTAACAGTAATCTGTGTAAAATATAGTTTATTGAAACTTTTTAAGACAATTTTGAAATATCTCTCATAAATATACTAATTCATTTATATAGCGTTAATTATTGTCTAATTTTATTTTATTTGTTTTGCATTTTCTCTTTCTTTTCATAATTCAAACAAATTTAAAACATCATACTAAATCGTATGCATATGAATGAAATAATAATTAAAAAAAGGTTTTGACTATAAAACGTGCAACGTTTTATTAGCATTGGACCAACAATCGCCCGAAATCGCAGCTGGAGTGCATGAAAATCGTGCCGAAGAAGAAATCGGTGCCGGAGATCAGGTTGGGAAGAAGAACACATAAAACTCAAATTAGAATGCTAAGCCCGCAAAATGTTTTTCTAGTACTATAACCATTTTCTTTCTTTCTTTTTTTGTTTTTAATTCAGTTAAATGTAAATTTTAATATTTGTTATTGTACATATTTAGCACTTTTATGTTTGTAAAAATAATAAAAACTTGGCTTGGCTGGCTGCCTCTTTTATGCTATCCACCAACATACACTACTCAATCTTAAAATGCATATTGCATACTGCACATAATTTTGTCAAAATTGCTTAACTCTCTAAGCAAACTTAGCAAGACTAAGTCAAAATTATTTAGAACGGCAAACTGTATATTTTGGAATCCTCAGAAATTCTTAAACTGAATTCCCCAATCTTTCATAGCGCTCTGAGGTTACTGCAAAGTATACGAGTAAGATCAATCTTTTAGATTGATATAATACGCACATTATATTTGTTAATAAACTAGCATAAAAAGGTTGCAGAACATATCCAAAAATATTCTAACGCCGTCTCTCCTAATAGTCGCAAATGAAAAACGTATAATTGTTTGTGATATTTCAGGTGACTTTTTTTCAGTCTCGCAATCATATTGACAATGATACCTTTTGATATTGTAATCTATTAAGTGATGGCGCTAGCAACTTCTTCAATGTTGATGAAAATGTTCTGGAACTTGTTAAATGAAACATTCATTGTAGTTCATTTGATTTAATATATATGATTAAAGTCTTGCTCTCCTGGGTGTTTGTGTATTTAAACAATATGTCACTTCATTTAATTTCTATTTTTCTATTTTTATATATCTTTATGTATAAAAAAATTAACATTTTTAAATTAATCGAAAATAATAATTGTATATATCATAGAAAATTTTTGGTTCTGCGACTTGGTCCAAATTTATCGAATAATTATTTTTTCAAATCGGTGAAATTACAGCAGTTTTAGTATGAAACTTTTACTAATCCGTCTTTGTTTTTTTTTTTTTTTTTATGTAAACATTTGCTTGCATTTATTTGTTGCTTTTATTATTATTATTATTTTTTTATTTATATATTGTTGTTATGCTTTGGTTTTAATTATATTGTATATTTACGTTACACACTAACTGATTATCACGTTTATTGCTTTATTATTAGTAATAACAGAAAATTTAAAATATATTATAATTTATTTTTAAATTATTCAGGGTATTATGTTTGGATATGCCACCGATGAAACAGAAGAATGCATGCCTTTAACTGTTGTTTTGGCTCACAAATTGAATGAAAAAATCGCCGAGCTTCGCCGTTCAGGAGAATTCTGGTGGGCACGTCCTGACTCCAAAACACAAGTAAGTTGGCAATAACATCAAATTTACTAAATAGTTAAACTATAATGAATACAATGGAATTCTAATAAGGTTATACATATCTCTTTTTTATAGACCGTTATTTACTATACGCTTGTTGTTGTAACGCACCTGTAATTCTAAAAGCACGTCGTCTGCTTTTAGAATTACAATTGAGAAGAATTAATAGCATTTAATCGTTTGAGAAAAAACCACCCCCCACATGCTTCTGCAGTTTTTGTAATCCATTAATTTTTTCTTTAAACTTCATAGTGAGATTTAATCTAGATAGCTCAGTCAGTTCCATGTAACTCATAATCCCTCAAATGACCGCCTCCACATTTTAAACTCCTTCAATAAGTGTAAGCGACTATATAAAGTAGAACGTTTACTTGTCTACTAAATCTGAAGTGTGACAGATTGATAAAAATTAATTTTTCATATAAGATAGATTAAGAATTATTCGGCATTTTTCTCTTTATTAGACATTAGACATTGACGTACAAATACTTTGAAATAGTTCGTTTCTACTTTAATTTAACAGATTACGATTACTGCTTTATGTTAAGAAATATTGCAAATAAAGGACGAAAAAAAATTTCAGAAAAAAAAGTCCAATGTATTTTACAGTTCAACTATGGTAGTGAGAGAAAAGAGAAGAGAAGAAAGAAACATGATACTTACATGATATTTAACTGCTGATAGTTGTTGTTGTCGCAATCCGTTGGGACCAGTAACCAGATAGCTTGTGAAGTTACTTTGAGAACGAGTGGCTCCGGGACGTAGACCCGGCCATTCCTGGAACTCCTGCTGATGGTGGTAAACGTCACTTGACCTTTTAGGTAGATGGGAAGGTCTAAAATGTTGTTCGTGCTGTAGTAACTCAGATATCTGGAAAGTAGGTAGTAGAAAAGACTACTTGGACGATAATATAGTAGGGGATGGTGAGTGGGAATAAGGTAGAATAAAGAAGAGGGTGGGTGAGAGTTATTGAACGTAGCCTGGGTGTGATGAGACGTATTCCCTTTTAATCCTCATTTAAACGTAGACACGATTAGTTTTCTTTTAGTTTATTTATTCTTGGTTACATTTATAATAATAACTTGAACAAATGTAATTTTTAACTTGTAGGTAACTTGTGAATATCTTTTCAATCAAGGATCAGCTGTACCAAAACGTGTGCACACCATTGTTGTTTCTATGCAGCATTCAGAAAAAATCACGCTTAACGACTTGCGTTCAGAGGTTATGAATAAAGTCATTAAAGAAGTCATTCCCGCCAAATATTTTGACGCCAATACAATTGTGCATATTAATCCATGCGGACTATTCGTTATTGGTGGTCCAATGGGTGATGCTGGTCTGACTGGTCGTAAGATAATTGTCGACACCTATGGTGGTTGGGGTGCACACGGTGGTGGCGCATTCTCAGGCAAAGATTTTACAAAGGTAGACAGATCCGCCGCCTATGCAGCACGTTGGGTTGCCAAATCATTAGTAAAGGCAGGCTTATGCAAACGTTGTCTCGTACAGGTTTCATATGCCATCGGCATGGCTGAGCCATTATCAATAACTGTGTTCGATTTTGGTACTTCACACAAGACGCAAAAGGAATTGCTTGACATAATTAAGCGCAATTTCGATTTGCGACCAGGCGTAATTGTTAAGTAAGTTAACTAACAAAAATAGCATCACTTTTATTTTATATTCGCATATTCTATGTACAATATTAATCACATAATTATTTTTTACATTATAGAGACCTCAACCTAAGACAGCCAATATATCAGCGCACAAGTACTTATGGACATTTTGGACGCGACGGCTTCTCATGGGAACAGGCCAAGCATTTGGAAATCAATTGACTAGACGCTGACGTACAGCAGCTGTTAAAGCCACCCTGTGCTAAAAAGTGTAAAACTGCGTAATTTTTAGTTTATAATTTAAACAATTTTTCATTAGTTTAAGACAAGTAAAGCCACTAAAATTCTACGTCTGTGGCTTTCTGTTTCTGTTTCTGTTTCTTTTTTATTTTCATTTTTTTTTTGTTCTACTATATACATTATATATTTTTTAACTCTACATTAATTTAGATGTTAGCTGCCAAACAAAAAGAACATTTACTTAAGTGATATGTATGTGTATTTACTACATGCATTATGTCGAAATGTATATAATTTTTAATGTTAAATGTATTATTTGTTAAAAACTGTATTTATTATATTTGCCATGCTGCTACATGTACGAGCACTGCACTTTATGTATAATGCAGTATTGTACTTGCTCGATAACTTAAAGAAAGTATGCGCAAGTTGCGTACATAAATCGCTAGGTTTATGAGACCCTAACAAACAAGTAAACAACATGACAGACATTTAACAATTTTCCGTTTTTCCGTTTTGCCGTATTATCGTATTACCGTTTCATAAATTTTATTGCCTGATTTGATGTAAAATTTTTTTGCAATATTCACTAATTATTATTATATATAAATATGATAAAAAATTTCTACTGTTAACTCTACTTTAAATTCTGTAATAATTTTATAAGTTATTAGAAGAAGAAATGTATCGGGTTTTTAATTAAATGTAAATGTTTTTAATAAGTATATATTTTTTAGTATGTAAATCAAAATATAATAGGTGTTTCTAATGTTCTAAATATTGAATATTGAAAAAAAAATCGGAAATGCAATTTGTAATTAAAAGAAGTCAGAATTCTTTACAGTAGAAGAGTCTTATTGTCCAAATGAATTGTAAACAAAATCGAAATATAACATTAAAGAAACAAAATACGACAAAAAATTAAAACAGTTTTGATTTTGTAATATCGTAGAGAAGAGTTGCTTTACAATATATGTCGCATATTTTATATAAATTAAAATTTAAACAAAAATACATAAAAAATAAATAATTAACTGAATTAAAAAAAAAAGTAAAAATAATGTAAGCTAAGCGAATACCATTTTAATAGTAATATTTAATTTTATTAAATAAAATGTATTTCGAAATTTGCATCGCATCTGTATATGCACGTAATTAGTTAAAAGCGAAATCGGCATACAAAAGTCAATAAGCAAGATACCAACAACGTCAATAACAAAGATTGAATTTTTCAAATGTCAACCCTTCCCATTGATAATATTAAAAACTATAACATAATTAAATGAAATGTAAGTAGCTTCAAAATTAATTATAACATAAAAAAGTTTTAATAAAAATTCAATTAAAAATAATTGCGTTTCTAAATGATCTTAAAATATATTTTTAAATACTGGAGCGGAGGAACCCAACATCGACAGGTCCAGCCAAATTCGAAAATTTTGAAATTGATTAACGTTTTAACCGAACAAGCTAATGCTGCACCAAATGTACGTTTATCAAGTTTCAAGTAGTGCTGTTCATATTATTCGAATATTTTAAAAACCGAAGATATCCGATTAATCGGATAACAACGAAGTCTTCTTGTTGTCTCAAGACCCTGATCATAAAAACATGGCGTTTACTCAATGCATGTAGCTGAACTTACTCCAAAATTCACTTTTGAAGCATCCATAAAAACTGTGATGTCGAAGTCCCACAATCTCGTCTCTTTTTAATTTTTAAATCTTTTACATTTAGGATTAAAGGATCAACAATTTCTCTCTCTAGCAATCCGTTTTTTTTTACTTAAGTACAGGCTTCTCACGGTTATGATTTCACTGTATTTTTATGGTTGTACTATCTAGTATGGCTAAGAAGGAAAAAAAAACATTGAAGAAGTTTATCGTGTTTTCTATTTGTGGTGTTAGTGAGTAAATTCTTTAAATACTTGAGGCGCGCATCGCTACATAGTTGATAAAAAATAACCATCAGGTAATCAGAATAATGCTCGTCACAAATATAGTTCTTTAAAGCATATAATCTAAGAACTTAGAATCATATACCAGCTCACTATTCAAAACAATATTCTACAGCCGCATAAGAGATTGTAATTACACTACAATGTCTAAATTTTGTCTTCAATGTTCCTGTAACTTCATAAAGTTAGAATTAAGAATCCATTAACCTTTTCCTACCATGCGGGGCATTATAGGTTGATTCTAGAGCACCGTATGATCATGTGTTCCATGCATACCCTATGATATTAGTACTATTTGCACGCGATATTCTCTTATACGCGTGATGATGGCATTGCTATCCTTGCATTTCTCGGACAGTCAACTAGTTGTTGATGACCATACTTTCAAATAACGACGATATCAGTTTGAAGTTCCCACTAAGAATTTTCTTTCTTATAAATGCCATTACCGGCTTTGCAGATAACTCGGATGCTGAGTCTGAATGGTGATGAATAGATCTCGCAGAATAAGAGCTTAGCCATCACCACATTAATATTGTTCAGAGAATTAACATATAGTAGCTTGAAAACAGTAAACGCATGACTAAGAAATAGACTGATTATTCATTCAAAATAATACTTTAGTAGTAACTTAATTGTACTGTATCAAGAAATTAAATAGATCCCTATCCGAACAAAATAAAAACATATTAATTTTTTTTTTCCTCCGTAATGTCGACCATTAGACATTACAAATTTATACAATCATATCCAAACATAGTATTTGTTAGTAATCTGGAACCTTCGAATTATAAACAACCTATAAAATAATCCGATAATATATAATTTAATAAGTATCGCCTTATTCACTCTCCACACTCACCAATTAGCAATTAAGCACAGGTGTTTTGATACAGAATTCACCAAACAACTCAAATACTAGAAAAATATTAATTTTCGGGGTTACAACCCCGTCGCGTGCAAGTGAAGTTATAAATAATTTTTTTTCAAATGGCGCGTCTGGCTCATCAATAGATTGAATCGATGATAAAAACTATAAACTCCATGCAATTGAAATCATAACAAAGTACAAAGCTGAGCAGTTAGAAGTGGTCTGTGCTCAGTGCAGATTTGGTGTTTTTAACAGCATGGGGATTTTTTTCCATTTACTACTCTTTCAAATTCTTTGTTTGGGGTTAGGAATGCAATTATACTCAGAGGATCAAGATGAGCCCGACAGCTGCATCAGTCGGAACTTGATACAACGGCTAGGTTTAAATAAAGAACTCTTTGATTTATGCGATTTACAACGGGAGCCGAGTTCAGTGAAACGCCATCGCCGACGTGTTGATACTACTTTCCATGGACATCCTAGGACAAGAGGCGAGGTTTTGGGTACGAAATTCCACATGAGCTTGTATAATTTTGATCAAACAAATTCATTGGTTACACTGATAAACAAAATCGCTGAGGAATATTTAGCTAAATGTCCGCCAGTTATATATTATGATAGTTTCGTGAAAAAATCTGATGGAATGATATTGGAAACGCTTTTTAAGGTAAGTGAAGAGCTGCGTTTTGTGATTACTGAAGAGAGTTTGATCAACACGTAAGCACATGATCTTTTCGAAGCTTTTTTATTGCTTAAAACTGTAGGAACTGCATTACCACGTGTGTGGAAACAACCACATGTTGTGTCCAATCGAAGTGGAAGATACATTTGTTTTTAATTTGTAAAGGCTGTATGCTGAGCACATACGAGAGCATATACATAATATCTAAAGTTCAGTACTGCATGTCTTATCTATTGGTTACGATTTCACATAGACGCTGCAACACTTGCATTGAACTTCGCAACTAAAGTTCTGCACTCTTAAGAAAACCCAAAAAACCCATAATGGTAACACGACAAATATCACCTTGCCATCATTTCTACAAGTTTGAGCTTACAGAATTTTTAAAGCAGCTTAATCTGATGAATACCTAACTTGGGCTTGACTTCTTTGAGAGTTAAATTTTCGTTTTCTTTAGTAAACTACAGAGACTACACTGCTCATGTCCCTACTAGATTTTTCAACAACTAATTGATTTGCCTTTCGCAATATATTTTTTTGTTCTTCTAATCCTCTCTTTCAGACATTACCAATGACATTTTATCATGGAGAAATAGACCCACACTATAAACTTCTAAATCCGCTCCTACAACGACGTTTAGATGTTAACTGCAAAAGTTATATATTATTTATGTCGGATCCATTAATGACTAGGCAAATTATAGGCCCACAAACTGAGAGCCGCGTTGTACTTGTGGCACGTTCATCACAATGGAAACTTAGAGATTTCCTAGCATCTGAAAAATCATCCAATATAGAAAATCTTTTAGTTGTGGGAGAATCTCTAACAGCAGACCCATTGCGTGTGAGTAATCAAATAAAAAAACATTTAAGTTTCTATAAATATATTACACTTTCCACAGGAACGTCCTTATGTTCTCTACACGCACAAATTATACACAGATGGTTTGGGTTCAAATACGCCGATAGTGCTCACTAGCTGGATAAAGGGTGCACTTAGTAGACCACATATCAATCTATTCCCACAAAAATTTAGCAATGGTTTTGCTGGACACCGCTTTCGGGTATCCGCAGTTAATCAACCGCCTTTTATATTTAGTACCAGATTTCTAGATATGGGCGGTATATCGAACACGCGCTGGGATGGTGTCGAGCTTCGCTTACTAAATATTATTTCAAAGAAATTAAATTTCTCTATAGATATAACCGAAACTCCCAAGAAATTAGGAAGTAAAAGGCAAGCTTATATTCATACAAAATTAACCATTATTCTTACTAAGTTTTGATACCTTCCCAGCCTTGTTGATGCTATACAAGAACAAATTGTCAAAAATAATGCTGACATTGGCATGTCTGGAGTTTATATTACAGAAGATCGTTTGCGGGATACAGATATGTCTGTTGGACACTCCCGTGATTGTGCAGCATTTATTACTTTAGCTTCGAAAGCATTACCTAAGTACAATTATTTTTTTTGGTTTCAATATAAAAATAACTTGCTTTGCTCTTTACTTCCCAGGTATCGTGCTATTATGGGTCCCTTTCAATGGCCCGTTTGGGTGGCACTTATTGGTGTATATTTAGGTGCAATTTTTCCTATTGTTTTTACGGATCGGTTAACATTAAGTCATCTCATTGGCAATTGGGGTGAGATGGAAAATATGTTTTGGTACGTCTTCGGCATGTTTACGAATAGTTTAACATTTTCCGGAAAATATTCCTGGGGTTCATCGGAAAAAACTTCTACTCGTCTATTGATTGGCGCTTATTGGTTTTTCACTATTATTATAACTGCTTGTTATACAGGCTCAATTATTGCTTTTGTAACGCTACCGGCATTTCCTGATACAGTAGATTCGGTACTAGACTTGTTGGGTTTGTTTTTCAGAGTTGGCACTTTAGGTACGCGGAAAGTTTTGTAAATTACATTTACTAAAATAACATAAACATATTTTTCGTTTATTTTAAAAAAGATAATGGTGGCTGGGAGAGCTGGTTTCAGAATTCCACACATTTTTCAACAGCGAAACTCTATAGAAAAATGGAATTCGTTGGATCGTTTGAAGAAGGTATAGGTAATGTTACACAAAGCTTCTTTTGGAATTATGCGTTTTTGGGCTCCAAGGCACAATTGGAGTATTTGGTGCAAAAAAATTTTTCGGATGAGTAAGTAAATAATGTGATGTTTTTAGTTAAGTTTAAGTTTTAGAGATATGAAGAGAGATACAGATATAATAGATGTAAAGAGGGAAAGAGATGAAGATAGAAGAAAATACTATTAAGGACATTTTATTTTTTTATTTATGTTTATTTTGAGTAGAAAAAAAAGTAATTCAAAATATTTTGCTGAATTAGATCAACTTATTGAGTTACAACAGGTACCGGTTGAAAAACTTACAGAAGGATAAAATAAAAAATATCTTATGTTTAGTTTTAATCTAAATGAAATGTTATTCAGGCCCTATGAAGTAGATTATAATATCTCATAGTGTAAATATGTGCAGGAAATTTGCGCTATTGTTCTAAAGATACTGGTCGTGTTCTCGAAATAAATACAAATATTGCAAAATTTATATGGTATATAGCAGATGTTAGTTGAAGTAAGATCCCATATGCTAGTAATATTAATATAATATTTGTTTAATGATAATCTATAGTTCTTCTAAACAATGTTCAGCAGTATAAAAATTATTAAATAATGAAGACAATGCTTTCTATTCTTTCTCTCTATTTACAGAAACATATCTCGTCGTTCAGCTTTACATTTGAGTGAGGAATGTTTTGCTCTCTTTCAAGTTGGCTACCTCTTTCCCAGAGATTCTGTATATAAACGTAAAATTGATTCTATGATATTGTTAGCACAACAAAGCGGCCTTTTGGAGAAGATAAGCAATGAGGTCAAATGGGCTATGCAGCGTTCTTCAAGTGGAAAATTATTGCAAGCCAGTTCAGCGAATCCACTACGAGAACGTATACAAGAAGAACGTCAACTAACTACTGCTGATACTGAAGGAATGTTTCTGCTAATGGGAATTGGTTATTTACTCGGTGCCATAGCATTAATTTCGGAAATTGTGGGAGGCATTACAAATAAATGTCGACAAATTATAAAACGCTCAAGAAGGCTTTCGACAAGTTGGTCTTCTAGAAACAGTTCCGCAGTCGATGGAGAAGTTCGTACTAAAGCGGAACAAAAGGCACACGATAAACGAAAAGCTGCACGGCGCAAAGCAATAGAAGATGAGGATAAGAAGAATAGAGGTTTTGGAATGAGAGAATTCAATCTAACCAAAACTACATTGAAAGAGCTCTACGGAAATTACTATAAACAACAACCGAATTACGTTTATAAAAATGGACAATTAATCTTAGAAACTGAAACTATTTCTACCGGATCAACAGATTGTAATTTCGATTGTTCGAACGGCGAAGAAGCAACTAACACGACTTCGTGTGACAAAAAATTAACACTGCACTGCAAGTCTGAGGAAATGGTTCTAGCCAATATTGAAATTCATCAGAGTATCACAGAAAATGATATCAATGATACTTTAGCCGAATTAGATAATTGCTTGAGTGAATATCATGCAAATGATGTAGTTGAAAATGAGCCACTGGAACTACAAAATGAGGATGAAGTTGTTATTCGCAAAATTGATGAACACAGCCTTTTTGGTAGTTTTGTTGAGATGAATTCAGATGAAGCAAAAAAAGAAAACAGCTTGGATTTGTTCGAAGACAAACAAAATTGAAAGATAGAGAAATTACTCAAGACTTGATATTGGAATTTAAAAAGTTGCAAACATTGTACTTGGTGTTTAATAATCTCACAGAACTAAAATAAAACACATGATTTTTAATTGTGAAAATTTATTTATGTTTCAATTCGATCTCTCTCGACTTAAGCATATTTATTCTAAACATCCTCCGATCCCATAAGATACATCCTATTTCTGCGATGTTTTCCAAAACAAAAATATCTGCAAAATATCAATTGTAGCTAATCTGGAACTTTATACCGAATTTTCGCGTTCAGTTCTTCTTAATGGTCGCAATAATAACCTGAGTTTACTTTTACGCCAAAGTATCATGATGTTGATCCAAATCTCGTCCATAATATTAAAACGATCCATATTTTAGTATTTATCTCCTCTTAAAATGTTAAAGATGATAGTAAGAAGACTGCATGCGAATGTGTTCTTGTTGCATTGTTAGCAAACGTAGCACCCACCCAATATCCGCAAACCTTTTTGAAAGCTCAAACTTGACACAAAATATTATTCACTATGCCTAATGAAATGCGTAGAACTACTACTTAGTCTCTCTTGGTCAATTGGCGATCTTCCAAAATCATACCCAAAATTTTTGCTTAGTATATTGTATTTTAATGTTGATAAAGTGAATGCACCTCTCGTTCATTGTCTTCAAGGCGTGAATGACTGCTTTTAAACAAACCAACCCACTTAGAGACCATAATTTTTTAATGTATAGATTCACCTTATTTATTTACTATTACTATTACAGCATTCACTTCCATTGCCTTTAAACCTTTTATATACAAACAAATTAATAACTATTCTATCATTAAAAAATACACTTAAGTGATACTTCAACATAATGGCTTTAATGGCTTTATTCTTATTAAGGATGAGGTACTAAAAAGGCCTCGTAGCCTTAGTTCTGCTGTCTGCAAACATATGATGATCCGATTTGCACGAAATATACTCAAAATACTCAATAGTTAAATATATATCTTATCCAAATATATTATATTTAAGTAATTTAAAAACTCTATTAAAATATTTAAAGTAGGGAGTAAGTAATACAGAGTAGTGATGATTTCAAAAACGGTCGGGTCTATGTCCCGGAGTTACTGATCGAGTCCAAAAAGGACTACACAAACAGATTCTTGCGGTCTACAACAACTGCAATAGAGTACTGATAGTAAATATTTATTTATATGTTATATATTTATTGTTTAATATGGTTAAGAATATATGCACGTTTTCAATTATAATTTAGGATACATATTATCCATTTTGTTTGATATTATCGATTTGTTTGATGTGATAAAAAGAACAGTCAATTATTCAAATAACAATTAAGATAAATTGCTTATGTTTAATATTCATCAAGCGAACATTTTGTTCGCTTGGGGCGAAAATTCTTGAGTAGGAATTTTGGAGTTACAAAGGAAACACACACGGGTCTATATCCCGGAGTCAATCATGGAGTCACTCACGACCAAGTGCCGTACGGCACTTTCAAACGGGACTACACAAGCAAATTCTTGCGGTCTACAACAACAGCAATAAAGTATTGATAGTAAATAGTTATTTATATGTTATATATTCATTAAGAATTTAAGAATATATGCAAGTCTTCAACATTTTGTTCGCTTGGGGCGAAAATTATTGAGTAGAGACACGCAATATGTGTGTTTGCAAGCAAATATCGATGAGTGGTATGTGAATCTTCCTGCTCCTCAAACAAAACAGCAGTTCATTCTTTAAAACTAATAAGTAAAACATAATTATATATAATTTTTTCTAGTGTATATTTTTCAAATATATATATCATTATCATGTATTTCACGTAATATAATATATATATTCATACACACATGTACATATATATATATATAGATATATATATATATATATATGCATATGTATACGTATATAAAGGGTATAGCATTCATAATATTATTAATTACAAAATTTTATTTGAATATAACTAAAAATAAGATTATTTTATGAATTTTTTTCAGTATTATTTAAATTAAAACTAGAATACTACATCACAGAAATTTTCAAGAGAAAAAACAATAATATTTTTTTATACATATAAGTGAAAATATATATATGATATATGTATAAAATACCTTAAAAATTGATAGACAACTTTATAACGCTTAAAAATGATGTTAAAATTCAAATTAAAACTAAAACAATTGAACAAAATAACTTAAAATTAAATTAAAGTAATTTTGTGCTTTCACATTCATTAAAATAATGTATCTTTCGCACCATATCTGAACACTTGAATTATTGAATTATTACTACTTTTGAGCATAGTTGCTTACTTTAGATATATAGATATAAATATAGATATAGATATAGATAATATGTATATGTATATGTATATGTATATGTATATATTGTATTGTAGTTTACGGCTTATAGTTTATAAGATTAATTATATTATATAGTTGTGTAATTATATTTATTGTTTAAAGCAGAAATGGCTAAAAACAAAATCTGTATATCAATTATAAAATTTCTTTAAAAATATAAATATATTTAAGATATGTTTTATATATATAGCAACATTAAATTAAATAATTATATTTAGTTTTCTTAAACGTAATCACAAAAAAGATGGCGCTAACGCAAATAAGTATTTGTTCAGATTTGCTAAATACGTTATTGTGTGTGTATAAATGCATCTACATATTTATCAATAGATACTGATTCCCATCTATGTTTATTGCTTTCTTGTTTCACTGGATCAGTTATATCCTAGGAAATATCACGTTTTCGGACACCGCACATAGCGCAGCACTGCATAACCCAAGCCGCGAAATACCAGAAAAAACATCATCAGTATAAGCGTGTTTAGCCAAAGTGGAGATGTTGAGTTCTGAGCTTTAAGAATTTCTTCATATGGAATGAATGCGATTGTATTATTCTTACATATACCATAGCTACTCGGATTACCGCAACTGAAATTTGAAAAAAAAAAACAACCATTAAAGGTTAATTAAAATCGTATATAAAGATATATACCAGATATGTATCAGACATTAAAAGTACTGAATTAATAAATTATATGTAATGATATACGGGATTATTCCGCCGAGCTATTAATGTTTCCAGGACGTCTGATAAATGCTGTTCAAATTGATATTTTTTAAACAGAGAACATTTAGTCCTTCGAATAAATACCAAAGTGTCACGAATAGATGATGTCATGATATCAGACAGTGATAGAAAATCAAAGCCAGTCACTAAATATATGACTGGACGTTTCAACCACATCCAAGCAGAGCTGGCATTAGATAATCTATATCTCTATTCTATAGCTTCTTCTCTATATTATATTTCCTAAGAAACTATAAGGACGAACCGGATTAACTGTTTCGTTTTTTTTTTTTTTGCTAGAGGCTTTGCTAGGGGCTTAATAGTAGACTAAATCGAATTGACGAATATATTCCACAAATAAAAAACTGAAATATATAAATAAGTAAAAATAGAATATATGCAGGTGCATGATGTTAGGTATTCAAGCACATTTATTGATTGTCCAGAACAATCAGGTAATACTCTCACTAGTTCACAATTAGGCATATACTTTGAAAGTATTATAAGCACACCTTTGCTAAATTTAACGGTGATCGTTCGAATCATTACAGTTGTGTTGAATAAAATGAAATATCATAGGAAAGAGACTTCATTAAACATTTGACTTCCTTTACCAAACATGTACAAATTGCGGGACCTATTTTTACACATTGTAATTTAATATATATTGAATATACTTTCTTACCTAATCGCTGGTCCTTCACGAAACTCTAGGATTTGCATATTCTGATATGCATAGTGGATCATGGATGTATAACGTATCCAGCTAAGTCCTTCTGGTATTCTTGATGATAGATAACCACCAAATAATTGAGTAGCTAAGGTGTACAACGCACTAAGTGTTATACTAACATTCATGTCCATGCAGCAGGCACCTATGAAGAAACCGACACTTTGTGCGACAATTGTATTGAGCAACAGGAAGACCAACATCAGTAGAAAAAGTTTCAAGCTACAGAGATTGAGAAGATCAATATTTTTAAATAAAAAATCAAATAGATTAAAGTTTTTACCTTGTACATCCCAGCATTGGATATGATATCATGAGGTAGACCGTAGGTAGTGTTACAACCAGCGGTAACTCTCCAAACATTTTCGCTAAATAATATGCGGATAGCCTATAAGCGCCGGAACGTCTCTCTTTGCTTATGACTTCACGTTCAGAGGGGACTAAAAAAATTTTAATTCAATGAAAAAAAAAAATATATGTTAGTTTCAATATGTATATATATTCAAAACAAAGTGTTTTTTTAGTATATCAGATTGTGGATATGATATGGTTATGGGTGTTGAACGCCATGGGTTACCTATTTAAGATTATTTAGATTCTATTTTTGAATTAATTTTTAAAACAAAGCAAACGGAATGAGTTCTACAGATTAATATACATAGTGAATGTATTAGTTAATTTAATATTAGTTAATGTTTTTTGCCATTATTAATAAAAAGATATTATAATTCAATACCGTCAATGATTTATCTCATTCTAACTATAATATAGTCAATGCTTACATGAATTTAATGCACCGAATAACGCAAAGAGCATCCAATAAGTTTGAGAAAAGAACATCCACCCCTGTAGATCATGCAGAAACTCTTCAGTACGCGGTATTTGGAACCAGATCGCACCTGCCATCAATGCTAGACCCACTGTTTGAAACCAATTCAATTTTGAGAGCATGCGCGGTTTAGCTTCCTTGAAATTACGACTCGACAACACACGAAACTGTGTGTGGAATCGCGTTGGATAATCAAGCCAATCGTCAGCATCTTCGTAGTGTTGACAATCACTCGAAGCTGAACTGAAGTTTGATTGCGAATCTGTGCCACACCAGAGCTGTTGCGCTGCTTCCTCGCAGGAGTTGTGATGATCTCCCATCATCAACATTGCATCATGACTTATATGATGATTATTGTGATTATTATGGATGTCCTTGTAGTAGTTATTGATGATATCATTGATCAGAGCATCATGTTGATGGGTTTTATCGTTCACTAAAACACCAGTTGCTGTTGTGGCAATTGTTGTTGTACTGAATCCATCAGTTCCATTTGTTGCCGTTACTGTGAGGCCATTTTCGTTGTTGTGATGATTGTTCTGATGATCGTGTAAAGTATGTAGCTGCGATTGATTGTGATGATTATTAGTGTTGAGTGTAATGCAATTGCGATTTAGAAAATTACAATGAGATTCTTTTGCGGCTTGAAAAAGTTTTTCACGAATATCCGGATATGATTTCAGCTGTTCCACTAAAAAATAAGAAAAAAAAGTGAATGTAATATTTAATTTGAACTTTATATAAAATAAATTTTATTCATAGTATCTTCCCATCACACCCATCTTTATCATCAAGTTTTGTGTGTAGAAATTAACTTACACACAAAATCGGCTGGGTTATAATGCGGCTTAATGGCAACGCCAACATCTTCAAAGTATCTATAAATATTGTTAACTTCGCCAAAGTAGGCCGTACGCCCATTGTAAAGCAACAACAACTTATCGAACATATGAAACATTTGCGATGACGGCTGATGCACGGTTATCACAACGGTTTTCTGCTCTTGCATCGCATAGCGCTTCAGCACTTTCATGAGGGAAATAGCCGAATGACTGTCAAGGCCGGATGTTGGCTCCTAAAAACGTAAATAAAAACAAAACAAAAAGAAAAAAATAAAAAAATAAGCAACTAAGAGTATTTAAAGAGACTTGAGAGCGTGGACAAAGTAGAAAAGTAGAATGTATGGTGCTCTTAAATGTGCTAATAAAAGCACAGTCAGCTCTACTCTTAAAAATGCTAATGTAACCATTAGCTCTTACATTGCCTACTCTTACACAATGTCAGTGCCTGCAATACTCATGGTTGAAATTGTTACTTACATCCAATAGCATTAGACATGGATTGGTTAGTAGTTCACATGCAATGTTGGCTCGCTTCTTTTCACCACCGGAAAGGCCGCGATTTAGATAATCCCCGAATTTCGTTTGTTGACAAAAATTTAATTCCAGCGTTTCCAATAAGCAATCAACCAGTTTCATTTTTTCTTCCCTTGGAATTTTCTCTGGCAAGCGCAATAGCGCTGTATACATGACGGTCTCTCTGAGCGTTAGGCCCGAAAAGAAAATTTCCTCTTGCAGCACATAGCAGATTTTACGACGCCATTTCTTTGAGAGCGGTTCGCGGTTAAGATAAATGCTACCACCATCAGTGCGTCGTTGGCCACTTAGACAGTCAAGTAGTGTTGTTTTCCCACTGCCTGATGGGCCCATTATAGCCAAAACTTCGCCTGGACTGTTCATGAAGAAAGACACAGAATAAGTAGTCTTATTTGGAAAATAATCTTTTTTTAATACTAACCTTACTACACCACTTACGTCCGAGAGTATTTTACGGTCATTATGGAGCACGTTTAGGTTCTGAAATGTTAGCTGCAACGTGCGGTGCTGCTCAGATATGAACGGAAATGTCACTACTGTATGATCGCTTCTGGAATCAAAAGACAAGACTTTATGAATAACACTGAGCAAATAAGTAGTATTATTAAAAACGATTATTGTAAAATTTTATTGCTACAATTACTTAAATAAATATATAAACAAAGAAAAAGTGTAAGATATAAGTGAGGAAATATTTCTTCGAGCATAAATTGCTATACTACTTGAAAATAGTTAACTTGTATAAATGAATGAACTTATTTTTTTGGATGAAACAGCCTGCACTTAAACTTTGAGATAAAACAGCCTGCATATTCATCCCATATTCTTTTCTATCTGCCAATTGTTTGAATAGAAGGTTAACTATTAACATACCAAATCAATTTAATAAAAGAAAAAGAAAATGCACACATCAATTCCTTTTTCTAATACAATATTTGACACGATTTGGAGGAATTCTCTTAATTCGTACAACTTGTTGAAATTTTCCAATCACTTCACTGCACTATAATAACAATTAATCGAATTAATTGAAACAAAAGCAATGCCAGGACGTATTTTATTAAATTATTAGGAATTCAAATAAAATAATACCGCAATCTGAGTTCATTTAACTGGTCACAATTTTATGTTGAAGCTATTTGAGGCAGTGCACTTAAGCACTTTCACCCTTTCTTATCTCGAGGTATTTTCAAAATCCCTCTTTACGCCTTGACTGGATTATTGTTTATCACTTCATCAGACTAAGCAATAATTGACCTCAAATCCGCATACCTCCCCGAGGAGCCTGTAACTATTCTGAGATTTGATAATGCGGTGTTCGTAAGTCTGTCAGTTTTCGCAAATAATTTTAGGGCTCCATCTTTTATGTATTTTTTGATCGGATTAATCTTGAAGTTCATGTGGATGTCATTTGTCCTGGTCAAAGTCTATACGATTAAATTTTATAAACAAAAATAGTGCTGTATTGTAGCAATATAGTGAAGCAATGAAGCAGTTATATTGCACTATTTTCCGTTTGTTGCTATAAAAAGAGTATTCAGGGTTGAGAGTATCAGTTGGTGTATAGAACAGAGTTTAATATATTGGATTAATATTATCTACTTTCAAGCGTCGGTTCGCAATTTTAAAATAAAACTTTTATGTGCTTTCTTAATTTTAAAAGAAATTAATTTATGTAACCTGACCCTTGACATGTGTTTCTAAATAAAATAATTTCTTCAAGATTTGTGTATTCAAATATATATGTAACTTCATGAAGAAATTACCAAAATATAAATTAAAATTGCCGTAGTTATTTTCAATAATTAATTGGAAAACCACGACTTATGGAGATACTGTACCATTCTTGGAACTTGTGACAAGAATGTGTATTAGGAGACTTACACTATTTCTCAAAATCATTTACATAAGGGAAGAAAATGATTTATGTTCTTCTTTGAACTCACATATATTCTTTGGATGCCAAAGGGATAAGTATTCCAGAATACCAAAGGTATGAGCCCACACTATTGTTTGGACTCATTTTTGTACAAATGAGTATTCCAGAATACCAAAGGTATGAGTCCACACCATTGTTTGGACTCATTTTTGTACAAGATATGCTAAAAACTCTTTGCTATTCTTTGAATTAGGGTTTTTCCCTTTTTAATAAGCGTACATTTTCAAATTAAAATAAAACGTACACACAACTGAAGAATTCATTTCTTATTAATTGGTAAATAAATTTATGATATTATTGATATAAAGTGATTTTGAGCAAGTGGATGCCGAAAGATCATTCTTGGAATGCAAGTTTAACCCATATTCAACAAATAATGCGTTTTATGTTGACTTCTAACATTAAAATCAATAATGTAAAGTATCTCACACCTTGAATTATAACATGTGACATCATCTTGTTAAAGCCAAATGAAGATCCAAGAACTTTTAAAAATAGCATAGCTCAATAACCGGTGTTATCGATGCTGAGACTTGAATTTTTGTTTTTTTTTTTTGAAGAACAATAGTCGGCATTATTTCTACCAGGTATTATTTATAAACCGTATTAAACAGCATATTTAATAGATAGTGATGAAATTTCATTCATACCTAATGTAAAAATTTGGCATATAAAGCCACGGTAAAACTGTAATTATCTTCCAACAATTCAACCTCCCATATACTAAAATCATTCTATCCTATAAATCTATTCCGAGCAAATTTATTTAAGATGAGGCTTAATACCTTCTTGCAGTGTAGACATTGCATGGAGGATGCCGAAGAGGAATCACGAAGAGAATACACCTTCTGTTACAGTGTCCTACTGTCGCAAGACTTACACTCTCCTACTTAGGGTCGCACTTCTTCAATTCAGAAAAAGAGCTAAATTCTTAAGGGTATCACAATAGATCTCATGGTCTAAGTGCGAATTCGGATGGCCCCAGTAACCTAACCTAACCTACTGAAATCATGACACAAAGGATACTAGTGCGGTTTCAGTTTTTGCACTAAGATCTTATCCCTGAATTAGTGTCTTCTTTTAGTTTCTGTTCCATATATATTTTTTCTTGAATAAAATACAAATTTATAATATATTACAGTAAAGTAAAGGTACTTAATAATTATTTGCACATATTGGTAACGTTCTCTCTTCGGTTCAATAATATCTTGTATTATTGATTGATTGTCAATAATAAAGAAGATCTATATAGACTATACAATTATTATATTTCCTGTTTTAAAAGAAACTCATATAATTATAATAAAATTAAGACTTGTAATAGAATAACTTGATCTAGGGAAATTACTAGTCAAAACTTGAAGATCTCACTCTAACTAAGTGATTTTTACTTGAAAATCAGTAGATCATTACATAAAGATGATAGATACATATATATCTGTTTCACTTTGTAGAAGAGATAATATGCCTACATTTGTATTAAAAACACAAAAAGTATTCAAAATATATATTTCAACGATCAACTAACTAGCACAATTCTTTGGGAGCAATAACAGCAGAACAGAACAATTGCTTGAGCAGAAAAAACAAAGAGATAACATCTTGAAAAATGTGTTCGCTTGACTTAACTCTAAAAGTTACTTAGTTAGCCGTTCTGTCTGTCTCGCTATCGGTTCTTGCTGTCACTCGACCGTCTGTCTCTCTGTACGCTCGATCTCTGCTTAATTCGATGTCTGCAAGTCAATGCGTTCTATATAGTCACCTCGAAAATTGTGTGCATGGAGCACACATGTGCCTAGGCATTGTGGTGATCCGCCAACACAGACCACGGAAATACTTGACATTTATTTTTATAAATATGTGCACTGACAAAAATATAGATTCCAAAAAAGAAAAGATCATTCATATAATAACAATAATAATAAAGACAGTGCGTTTGCATCAAAGCCCCTTCTCCATACGTAGGAAAGAGCGCGCGTTTCGTATACTTTAGCTGATCATACGGTCCATTTCGGTTCGGTTTAGTTCGGCACTTCATTATACTCAGCGACACTCTGACGTTGTACTGCGTTTATTGTTTGCTATACTCATTGTTGTTGTGCTTTTGTTGGTGATCTTGTACCTTTTATCATGACCGGAATGCTTTGGGTTGGCACTTGCGGTACGGTACGCCGTGCTGCAGTATAGTTCATTGTACTCTTTATTTATTTTGTTTTGTAATTTTTAATATTTTAGTTTTATTTTTATTTATTTTTATGTGGATAGATTTAAATTTTTTATTTTATATTAAGATTATGAAGAAAATACGTTTGTGTGCATATCTACAGCCTCAATGTGGCATTTAGGTTGCAATTTGAGTGCAAAGAGGAGATAGAGTTCATTTTCTTGAACTAAAATTTCGATAATTTTTGTGATATTTCTTATGTGACATCACTTAAATCGAAGATATGTTATAGTATGTATTATTGATTATACATAGCAAAGATGTGATATTGTTCTATGCCTCTTTAGATAAATTGGGATCAGAAGATTAATTGTAGAGTTACTTGTGACCGAGAGTCATGAATTTATACTAAATTAAGATCTTCTAACTTAACTGAAATATCATTGTTTTTATCAATCATAGTTAAACACCTGTAAAGTAGAATTTTTCATTTTCTTTGCAAGGGATTGAATTTTTTCCTAAACAAACTCTATATATTAAGACATTGTAAAATTTATAGCAGACTGCTTAGACTTACAGGTCCATGGTGATACAAGATAGAGCAAGATCCTACGCAAAATTTTAGTAGTATTGGTTGTGTGTTCCTATATCCCAAATTTCGGAAACCACAAGGATATTTGGCGCGTTTATGACAATGCTGGACATAAGCATAAGAATTGTCTGCTTCGTTCTTACTTTCCTGATTTGGCTATATAAATGGCTTTTGCACATCTATTAGGTGGATTTATAAATACCCCGCCTAAGTAATAAAAACGCGATAGCTTTTAACTAATACGATTTATCAAGTCCTCCAAAATACACCTCACTTTTTCATTCCACTTCACCATCCACTTCAGCAAATCTCTTTCCCTGGAGAGATCTTTTCAAGTTTGAAAACAGGTTATTACCTGGTAGCCAAATCTGAAAAATACGGTGGGTGAGGAAGCAATTCGTACCAGAATTCATTTCATTTTGCCATGGCGTGTGAGCGGGTGCGTTATCCTGCAAAATCAAAATTTTTTTTTGACAAATGTAGTTGTTTTTTCTTGACTTCCTCAATGAATGAGCCAATAATACACATTAGTATTATTAACTGATGTTATTGTTTTTTCTTTTTCCAAATAGTCTTTGCAAATTATTCAAATTTGACTTCCCAAAATACGGACGCCAAAACTTTTCCAGCTGATGGTTGGATTTGTGTTCGTTTGGAAAAATGACCCCCGAGCTTTAGCCATTCTCTGACTCAGGTGTGAAGTCATGGATCTATGCTTCATCAATTGTTCCTACTCGACATTTTCAAACAATGTTTTGAATGACAAAATCATTTTCGTTTCAGCCGAAACGCAATACCCATTACCCATCTTTCCGAAAACTTTTTAATACCCAAATATTCATGTAAATTATTCCATACACGTTGATATGATATGTTTGTCCTCTCTGCTACCTCAAGCAATTTAATTTTTGGATCATCCAACACAATATCGTGGGTTTTTCAATGTTTTTTTTTTAGTTGTGACCTCTTTTGGGCGACCCGGAACGCTATTAATAAAATATCGGACCCTATAAGGCATAAACATGCAGTAGTACGAAACGAATTAATCGTTACTCTCCCTCTCTCACATTTAGTTTCTTAGTTTCTCAATTTGTTAATTAGTTCCAATTTTATTAGTAAGCTATACGGAGTACAATTTTATAGTTGCATCCGTCGATCGTGTGCTGAATGCTACGATAATGATTACAGTGAAAGAAACATACAGAATATCGAACACATACGAGAGGTTTTATGCAGACATACTAAAACTGTCTCTTCGAGATGTTATACGAGATGAACAAAATCTACTCTCCCGTGCAGTATGAGGTTCAACTAAGATCATTATTGTGAAAAAACAACACGATAAGCAGTTATTGCTCTTAAATCCTTCTAGTTTCAGTGTGTGCTACCGGAGGACAAATATATGTAAACATTCCCTGACATGACATGACGTAGGCTTCAAATTATCTGCGTATTTATATATCACATACCAGACTATCAAAGATTATCATTACCATATGTATATAGTAGGTCTGTTCTTGATATACTCTAGTATAACAAAAGTAAGGAAGATAACATTAAAAATGCAACCGTTTGTGTTCAACATTTCCTGAGTACTTTGAAAAGCGAAAGAGGCAATAAATTTTAATTATATAGAGGTTATAAAAAGAATGTCTTCCATCTATTCAACTTAAGTTGACTGGCACTGGTTCATTCGAATTCTAAGTGTTAATTATCAAATGGATTATTTAAGTTGGGTTAAATTAAAAGGAATTGAATTGAGTTTATTCGATTAAAGTTGAGTGACCCAAAGTCAGGGTTTACGTGATATTTGGCATGGTTCCGTAAGTGTGCCATTCGATTTATGCTTTCACAAAAAATGTTAAAAAATTTGTTAAGACAAGTAATGAAAATTACTAAAAAAAAATGGTTGAAATAAAATTAAAAAAAATTAGGTAAGTATAAAAAAACGAGTGAAAATCACAAGCAAAACAAAAGACAAAAAATTTTGAAGATTTTATAAAAAAAAATAGGAAAAAACAAAAAAGAAATTGGAAATCAAGCTTAAACTAGTAACGAGTAGCGAGTAGCGAGTAAACCTCTTGCGGTTACGTGAAAGTTTGATTTGGACTTATGTACACAGAATTCAAGATTAAACCGAAGAAAGAAGACCGAACAATATTTTATTTGTAAGATTGTATAATTTTTTACTTCATTTTTGAGCAGTTCTTTGCATATGGTCTTGTGGCATTGGTTGCAGGGTAATGAACTGGAAATTATGAAAGTTGCAGCCAGCTTTGTTAAATACTTTTGCGGTGCAAATGCTACTGCACAGTTGACCTACCTGAGAACTTCCATTGATTATTTATCTGTGTCTTTCACAGATAAAATGAGCCTTTTAACAGTCAAGAGAAGTTTTAATGGACGCGAGTTAAAAATAAGACAAGAGGGAAATCGATGATAGGGCCATAGAACTCAAATCAGTGCCAAATGTCACCTATAGTCATAATACAATACGTTGTAAAAAGGTGACGTTTTGTGGTGTATAGTTTCAAAAAAGAAGACAAACATTAAAATTACAATATGTTATGCGAAGTAATACCCTTAACTAAATCAGTACTGCTCTAAAAATATCTGCCATCTCTCTTTTATTCTACGATACGTCAAGTGTGCCAGTCCATAAGGAATCAATTAAAATATAGTTTTGCGAACCAACTCTTCTTATATGAAGAGTTTTAAAAATAAGGAGTTGATATTTGATATAGAGTCTCCACTGGTCAGATTTCATTTAAGTAAAAAACTAAAATTTGATTTGATGTAGACCGATGGAGAAGCAATTTTCAACACTGAAAGCTTTAAAAATTCCGATGCCGGCCCATGCTTAGCATACACAAGAAGCGTTCGAAAAAAGTTAGCTAATTAGTGGAATATATATCCCTTTTCAATTGACGTTTGACTCTCTTTTTTGGCTTTAACAACCTTGAAGAATAGCAACAAACCACAAGTGAATTCTGTTCAATAAATTATTTTTAATCGAACCGTAATCGCATATTGCCCACCTAAGCAATGAATTGGCCTTTATAGGAGCCATTTGGGGAAGTGTTCTCCAGATTAAAAAACATTCATCTATATTTTATTGCAATTATAGTTTCAGTGTTTATTGCAAACGTAGGGTACTGACATTCTAGCTAAAACATAGTAAGATTTATAATTATAAAACGGTGAAATTACTTAATAATATATATAAAAAACCATTCTAATTTAGTGTAAAAAAGTAGACACAAGGACTTAAGATCCATTTCATAATCAATAAAATAATAATATCTAATATTAAGTTGAGTAGCAAACAGACTAAAAAAACTATAGACAGTCAACGGCATTATTGACAAAAAAGATTTTTATATTCTTTTATGCGGAAAAGTCTTTAAAACAGCACCATAGAGCGCCAAGTTTCCCAAGGTTATTGAGGTGTACTCGAGGTTTACTTCGAATGTTAAAATCATTGTGGACTTATTCATAGACACACTACTGATTTTAAATGACTACTCTACCGGCGTTAAGTATAAGCCACGCCACAGTTTCATTTCTGTAAATGACGTAGCATCGTATTCAACCTAGTCCACTTGCAACCAAGTCTTCGTCCAAGGCATTTTTACCCTATTCTGAAAAAGTAAATCTTTGTTCATGGTTCTATTCAGAATGCCCTTCATGGGAACATTTCGATTTTCTTCAGTTTTAAAGAATACTGATTTGAACCGCAATACTAGTAAATGCCAGTAAATGCAGCAAACAGTGCATTTTATATACTTAACATTACTTAATTACTTACTTAGTTCGCTATTAAAGACGTGAGTCGTCTTTGGCCGCGTCCAGTAGCCTCCGATCAGTGGCTTGCTGTCGCTAGTTGGTAGTATATGTAGCGCGGTATATCTCATACATACTCGTGCCATCTAACTCGATACTCGTTACAAACGCGTAATGGACCATAGGTTTGCCGAAGAATTTTCTCGAATGATCCTAACGCCTTGTCATCACTGTTGGTAATTATCCAAGCCTCCGAACCACTTAGCAGGACAGGCATGATAACAGACTTATAAAGCGTGATTTTTATTTATCGAGAGAGGGCTTTATTTCTCAATTACCAGCTCAATCCGAAGTAACATCTGTTGGCAAGAGTGTTTCTTTTTTGAAGTTTTTCACAACTTCTGATGTGTGTCGATTTGCTTTTCTTGGGTGGATTTGCCAGGTCTAAAGCCACAATGATAAGATCCAATCAGTTAATTGTCGATTGTCTTCAATCTTTCACATAGTACGTTGCACTAGATTTTGCTTTGGTTCAGTTTACATTATTTAGCGAAAATAATTGCATTACTTGCTCGATTAAAACGTTCAATTCTCTTATAATGAAATAATTATCTACAGAAAAAGACCCTGTATTTTCTATTTCATTGGTTTTGACTTTTTTCTTGAAATCACTTAGTCACCATCGCCGCAACTAGTATTTTTAAAAAAATATAAATTGTGATTACTTTTTAACTACCTTTCTTAATCAATTTGCAAATTGATTACTTTATATTCTCGACTACTCATTTTTACTACTTTTCATAGTTTTTCTCACATTATTCCAGTCATAAATTATGACCCAAATACTCGTATTGAACTACAGACATGATTGCCGATCGCAAGCGACGGCGAGCCTTAGTCTAACTAATTGCGTTACTAATTTCATATGCTGGAATTATGGATTTATCTTCACGAGACGCTATTATTATATTTGAAAATGAATTCGTAAACAAACATTTATCAACTGCTAAAATAGTTACTCAGTATTTGATCGCACACTGCAACGTTGACAGATACAGACGTTTGGGATGGTTCTAAAAATCGCTGCCAATCCTGGGCACACTCGACAAATCGTGTGTAAGAAGTTTCATTGCTTTTACCATAAAAGTACTTGCATACTGCACGTCTAACTATACGGAGTAGCCAATACTCATACTTATGTTCGCTATACTTATGTTGGCAGCGGAAAACAGGGAGAGTGGCAGGCAGATAGGGAGACCGGCAGGCAGGCATTTCAGTTTGCAAATAGGCCACCAGATGTTTTCGCCAGAAAGTGTTTTAAAAAATTCTTGGAAAAATGAGTAAAAGAAGAAATATGAGAAAAGTTAATCTTTGAGCAATAAACTTTAATGGTGAAAAGAACTCAAAGCTCAACGAGTGCTTGAACTGACAAGTCCAGAATAACAGATATGCAACTAACTTTATGACCCAGTTATGCATGAATTATAGTGAAACCAAGAACGGCGTTTACATGTCTGAATATTGAGGTGTACTGCATCACTTGAGAGCGTGGGCTGTATAAGCTCTATAGTCTGTTTAGTTTGTTTAGTCCGTATAGTCTGTACAGTCTGTACAGTCTGTGTTGGCTTGAATGTTTGTTGGATATTTTGGAATATGTAATAAGAACTAAGAACAATTTAATCACACCTTTGAATTTTTACACGTGTTGAAGGATAATATTTTTATTTCACTTTGAGGAGTCATTCATCGATATAAAGGATCGGATTGAATTGTACTGGCTAGCTATTTAAAATACCATATGTTGTTGCTTTGGTCCAGATTTTCTAGTGAACCATGAAGTTCGACATTATCTAACTCAATGAGAGTAACTCATATTTAATAATTAAAATCTCAATGGTATTAAAATTAGGAAAACAATCTTATCTGTCGGTTTGTTTGTCATTTATGTTTAAGTTGTTTTTTTTTGATATTATTTAGTCAGTCAGTCAATTTGTTTGTCTTTCTTTCCATAGCTGTTTGTATTATTAAAAGGTTATTAACATTAACAAAAACGCAAAATTACGTGAAAGTTGGGCAATATACAGCCAATGAAATTTTTGAAATTCTTATCTCGTTTTTGAATACATTCACCGATTAAACAAAAATAAATCTCAAAAAGTATGTATAAGCACTAAAAAAAATTAATAAAAAAATAAAAAAAAAAAGTATAAATAAATAAAAATACAAAATAAAAAAATTATAAAAACAAAAAAGGTCTTTGACTTTAATTGAATTGAATAAATTTTCTTAAAATTATTTTAATAAAGCCTTTTTGGATGAACATTATTATGTACTAGCAAATAAAACAGAAGAAATATCACTACGATATATACGAGTTTATAGAAGGAAGACAAAGAATTTGAGATGATTTTTTTAGTACCATTATCCCAAAATTTGTCACGAAGTAAAAATTATATTATAGCTAATAAATGGATGGACTAAATAACTGGCACAATTAATGGTGTTACTGATTCTATTACAATTTTTGTCACCTCTGTCTTTTGTGCTGTCGAAAACGGAATGGAAACGCTACCCTGCTTGGGAGGTGAGCACCTTAACCTTAAATGGTTTAGAAAAGTCTAAAGGGATTATCTATGAACTAACTGTGGTAAACAAAAAAAAAATTTAAATATGTATATAGAACAAGTTTCGTCTGTCATGAGAAAGGATGATAGCGAGATAAAAATAGCTAAAAAGATTGAACTTCATATGTCGAACCATTCCCGAGTTATGAAAAGGAGAAATAGGCAATCGTCGCATTTATTTGAGAAACCATAACTCAAATTAGAAGAAAATATGAGTGAATATATGTATATGCATCGCATATATAAAATCAGTACATATACATATCAATCATTTAATAATTTCAAAAAATCATTATTATCGCATATCACTTGGCAGGAAACAGGAATCAATGAGTAGAAATAGGAAAGAAGCTTCAAAGTTTTGCTAAAACAAAACATTTAAAAAAAATTTTGACGTATTAGAGATCCAAAATAGCCTCTTGTATTTCCCTTTCCTCAAAACAAACAAAAAAAAAAAATAAATAAATAAACAAAAAAAAAACACCAAATATACATACGAAAATTTTTTCCTTATATGTAGACATAAATAATAAATAGATGTATATATATATATATACATACGTATATATGTTTTTAATTCAATAATATCATTTCTGCAAACAATTGATCATTTTTATGAGCTTTGATCCGTAAGACATTTCCGCAAACAAACAAAATTTCAAAAAATTCCGAAAATAGCAAAGAATTGGGTCAACTTAACCCAAAATAAATAAAAATATCTAAATTCAAAGTGCAATTGATCATGGCCAAAGCATTTAAATCACAAAACACGAGAATATAGAATACAATTTAAAGTTTTTTTATAAGTTTTAAGCGTAATCGTTTAGATACATAATAACGATGTCATATTATATAAAAATTCATAAATGACATCATAATTAGAAAACTTTTTTATAAAAATAAAAAATCGGTCACTTCGATAAGCCTGGTTTTCAGAGGTCAAGAATTTATCTTACTATCCGTATTCTTAGTCAACAAAATGTTTGCAATGTGTGTACATAAAGAAAGCCCTGGGTGCTTGTACAAGGCTTTGTAAGGTATGGAGCTCTAATACCTATGATGATAATAGAACAAATGTTCTATTATCATGGAACAAATGTTCTATTATCATCATTAAAATTATAATATTATAACCAACCATATCCATCATCATAACTTTCTTTATGTTTCTTTGAAAACTTTTAAAGCCTTCTTAAATTAGTCAGAGATCCTAAGGCATATAGAGTTTGGGGCCGTTCAAAAGTTAAAAAATTAATGAATACACTAGTTTAAATTTTATCGGTTTTTATCGTTTTTATAGTTAGCTTTATAGAAATCCTATATAAATGCATTGATAACGGCCACGTAATTAATTTTTGATTCTTGAATCTATTCTGTAATTAGTAACGATTAAGCAGAGGGACATTTTTTAAATAGTGTATTATTTAACTATTGGACAATTAGCCCCTTTAAAAACAAAATTATTATAAAAGAATTTTTAGTCATTAAAATAATAAATTATTAGAAAATTATATGAAAAAATTTATCCACATTTAAAGAGACTTTGCTGTGACGTAAAGTCGTCGAATCATGCCTCAAAGTCGATTCAATATTGTTGTGTTTTTAATCACCTTATGAACTATTTGAGTGAAATAATAAATCCATAATTTAATTCAATATATTATTACAGCACTGAGAGCAAATACTAATATTTAATTCAACACCGAACACACCGATGTCACGGACAGGCGGAACTTGGACTGCACTTCACTGCCAATAATCAAACAAGAGTGCAGCTTTCAATGCTATCCCATCCACAGCATTAACAAAGACTAATTTGCTATGTTCACATCCACAATAACTAGGAAGCATAACTCCCACAAGTAATTACCACATTGACGGATAAGTTCGTCTGTTCCTCGTTATGGAAATAAAGTGCACATTTCGAAGGCATGTGAGAAATACATTTGATTCGTGTGGATTTTTATGAGTTTGTGGATGTGAAATTGTGACTATAAATTGGTTTCTTTTATTTACTCATCCATAACAAATGCTGGTGTGACTAAGGTTTGCACAGCGCAATAACAAAATTTCACACAATAGCTCTCTTCTTTCAATGAAGAATTGATCTTAATCTGAAAAAATTTGATAATCCCACCAGATATTCAAATATTCATTGTATAAATGATACTATTTTGAAGGTTATTAACCCTACAATCTATCAACCCAACCGAGTTGCAATTGAAACAAATACTCAGATAGGCATTTATATATTGTATTTCTGTCACAATATGCAGGCATCACATAAAGTCTCTCTGACGCTAAAGATGTATCTATAAGATTCAGGTTGAATATAATGTGGAATTGTTAAAATTTAACAATAAAATCCAAAGGAAAGCCAAAAACTGTGAACCTATACAAAATTGTTGAGAAACATTGCCGTCCATAACAAGACTGACTGCAACTGCAACTGCAACTGCAACTGCAACTGCAAATGCAAATGCCAATCAACAAGTAGTGAACAAGGTGATAACCGTAATTGAGATACGTACATACGACATATGCCGCAATTTGCTCTGTGATAATTTGCATTTGAAAGTGACTGCCACAATTCTGCGCATATGCAGAGTTACAGTTTTAAAGATCATTAAATAAGCACCTAAAACCCACGACTACCATCAATACCAAACCAATACATAAACAATAAACTTCATCAGACTAAGCCGGGCCAGCCCAGTCCAGTCCAGTTCAGTTTAGTTCAGTGAGACCAGGCCACGGCAGATCACGTCAGGCTAATCAAACGTATCTTAATTATTTTTTCCGACTCTTACCGAGTTGCATGTATGCACGCGTAGTTTTGTGCTGTTATATGTAAAACATGTTCAGGAAGTATCTTCGATTAAAACTGGGTCAAACATGGAAGCATGGACACATGACAAGCATCAAGAGTATAGTAGTATGGCAGTATGGCAGTAAGGCAATATGACAGTATAACAGTATGCCAGCACAGTACCATAGCATTTTGTTTGTGAACGAGTACATAAATTTATATAAATATATTTACTTAGCGTAAGTTTATGAAGAGTTTTCTAGTTTGTGGTAGAAAAGTTTTCTTCTCTTTCCTATTCATAAAAGCGGCAATAATATTGGCTTGAGAAATAATTCTTTTATGTAGCGAAAGTTTATACATATATTATTTGCAGAGTTTCTTTTCTTCCACATATAAAGTTTTATTTTCTGCGCCCTAAAACCGCTGTTAATAGGTGCTTCACCTTACTGCTCCAATAGAATTTCCATGAAGTTAGTTTTGTTGGCGATTTATCGTCATTGAATAATCTTTATTTAATAATTACACAACTCAACGGAATTTTATAGAAGACAATCACAATTGATTAAAAAATTGTTCATTTCAAAATACTCTCACTATTAAAGATACATTTTTGCATACCTGCTATGACTTCTTAATGAAAATCCATGCACCCATTATGGCTGCCCTAAGGGTTGTTTTCATATTTCTTTTAATCGAATATGGAACCCCATTAAAAAAGAATTGAAAATCTTCAGCTTTTTACATAAACCACCCTTATTTTTCTAATGGTAGGTATTAATACACCCTACAAAAAAATAATCCTTAAATTGTTATTTAAGGGTTAATTCTAAGAGAATGCGATACTTTCAGAAGAATCTCATTATGAGTAAATACATAGACATAGACATTTTCTTCCACCATGAAACTAAATATTTTATCAATAAACTAAATTCTTAAAGAAAATATAATAATCTACTAAAATGGAATTTATCTGATTTTTCTAGAATAAATGTAAGGAAAGTTTCAATGATAAGCAATATGTGATGCTCAGTTTTCATATTTGTATCGTCTTCATATTCAAAACGAAACCACTTAATATAACTAAAGAGTTTAACAGCTCGGATTGAATCATTCATTTAATTTGTTCAAGAGTTCAACTTGCCGTAAATCCCTTTAAACACTGGTTAATTATCTATCATCCTTTGCACTAAATAATAAACTAAAATATACACCATATAAAATCAACTGTCAATGAGAGACAATATTAAGGATATTATAATACTATATGGAAATATACTTAAATAAGTGGACTTTTTATGAGATAAGTGGCTATATCCATACTCTGAATGATTGTTACGAGTCATTGGATGTTATCTTCATATCAATAAACAAGTGACAAGCTATTGTCTACAAGTACATCAAAGGCTATTTTTAAAAGGACAAAATGGACTACAAACCGTTGAACTATTTAAGATGTTAAAATTGTTTTTGAGTTAAGGCGAATTTTTGTTCGCACAGTTCTATTCAATATTTATAAAATCACTTTTAACTATAATCTGATCAACCAGATTTCTTCATCATAATATACGTAAGATCCACTTGGATTCAACTCAAAATAAGAATCTTTGTAATTGTTAAATCCCCATCGTTGTTAGATGTCGATTCAAACCAATATCTAATCACAGCCAAAGTATGGGTGCGGCTTATCACAGCTAATACCATAAATTTCAGTGTCCAAAGTTAGCACCAGATGGCTAATTCACAAAATTATGATCAACTAATGTAATAAGCTTATGGAGAGCATATGATTCTGCTCGTATGCAGAATAAGATCAAACAGAAGTATGTCCAGCAATTAGAATCTCAGTACCGCCTGTTCGGTTATGAAGAAAGTATTAGATGAAATGATCCTTTCCGGCAATAGCATTGATCGACAACTGTTTAGTCGGTTATGAAGTAATATTTGATAGCCCCATAAATACTTATAGAGGAGTTGGATAAGTAGAGAGATTAATAGGTGGATGCAGAGAAATATAGAGTTACACAAAAAAAAACTGTAAAGTTTGTGGTGTAAAGGTATTTATGGAAATACCATTAAATCTATTCATGCCCTACGTTTTCTTTCATATATCAAAATGTGTGTGGATGAAATCTACTTCCCCAATTTAAATTCTCTTTTAACACATCATTTCTGATTTATTTTCCTTTCACTTTGTTTCACAGTGCAAAGCAGCAATTAAAAAAATAATGCCAATGAATGGCATTTTCACCCAGTACCAGCGATTGCCTATGATTTTAATGCGCATTCAATACGCTTTACAGCAATTATTGTCGTTGTTCGTTGTTGTTATTCGCTGTTCGCTGCTCGCTGTCCATTGTTATTGCTTCACCATGATTGTTCATTACAACTGATAACAAGCAAACAACAAATTCAAAACAAAACAAGAAACAACAACAATAACCAATAACAATAATAAATATAAAAACAAAAACAAAAACAAAACGAAACAAAAGAAAGAAAAGCAAAA
Organism: Teleopsis dalmanni; assembly: GCF_002237135.1. Classification (NCBI taxonomy): domain Eukaryota; kingdom Metazoa; phylum Arthropoda; class Insecta; order Diptera; family Diopsidae; genus Teleopsis; species Teleopsis dalmanni. The sequence continues at coordinate 17,956,303 of NC_051848.1, forward strand.
AAAATTTAAAACAAGTGAAATGTAGGAAAAATTTACAAATTTCACCCACCGCAATTAAAACAACAACAAAAAATAAACAAGAAAAAAATTAGAAATTTTTAATAACAACAAAAAAAAATTAAATTTTCACAGAGGAGATGTTCCACTGTTTTTTTTTGTAATTAGGAACAACAACAACAATGACAAAAACGGTAATAAAAATTACTATTTGTTGTTGTTGTTGTTGTTGTTGTTGTTGGAGGTGTTACCAACCTAAAGTCACAAGTGGAAGTGACAATATTTAAGAGAAAAATCAAATAAATTTAACATGAAAAACTAAAGTATGGCGATTGCCTATGTGTAGGCGCTTAGGAAAATATGTGTGTATGCAGATGTAAGGCGATATGTGTGTGAGTTATTGCGTATATCTTAGAAGCTTAACAGATGTAGTAAACACAAAAAAGACGAGGAAATGTATTAAGTGATCATTGACATCACAATGACGGTGACGTGCTTCCTAATCTCCGTAGATAAAAAGACAATTTCAAACTTGATACATGTCAAACCTAACTCTTTACTCACTTCTTAAACAACAACAAACAAATGAGCAAGTTTTTGCCAAGAAATAGGCTAATTACAATTTTAATTATGGTTTTATCATTTAAGAGGCAAGGTGAGCCGTCAAGAAGCCACGTAGAGATAATAAAAGTATCAACTGACACAAGTTGGACATTTCCAACATTGGCTACATGGGGATTTTATTTATTTATATTTTTTTTTGATAAATTAGTTGATTGTTTTGAAATGTTGTTGAGATTACTTCAAATACTAATTACGATTTCAAAAGTAAAGGATACAACCGTAAAAAAGGATGTGAGCTATATGTGCATATTCTTGATGAAGCTAATCATCAGTAGGTTTAAGTAGGTTTAAAATTAAAAAAAGGTTATTAAATTATGGGCAGGATATCTCTAATATTATTGGTAGCTTTCACACAAAGTTAGTTACAAAAAGAAGCACAATATTTGGACTCATAAACTGAACGAAAAAACATTAATGGACTCAATTTCTATATGTAAACCGCTGTTCAAAGGGACCGAATTCCAACCGATTTTTATCGCATAACATTTATGCGTACGTGGATTTAATAAAATAAAAGAGAAGCTCCACATGCGGTAACAAACCTGCTATTGTCGGTAGAAGAAACAATTGATATAAATCTCTTTTGTTAAAAATTAATACGATTTTAACAATTGATTTAATTGAAATGTCAGAAAAAAAAGTCGGAATCGATTAAATGGATAGGTATTAAGTCATAACATTGTTACGTCAGATTATATGTTTTGATCTCTGCAAACATATAAGTGGTATCAAAATTTATTCCCAAAAATAGTTGGAAAAAATATTTGAGTTCATATTCGAAAAAATGATAGAAGGTGGTCGGAAATATAGCTAATATTTGTGTTATTAAAATTGTTCCCAAACTGTCTTCAATTTTAAATAGAAAACGATGAATACTTTTTGCCAAATCTAATATATAATATAATATTTCCACATATTGAATATATCTTCTCTGAATTACACTTCACACAGAGTAATCGAGAATTTACTGGATCTTTGAGGTCTCCTGGATCTTCGAGGTCCTCATCTCGAGGCATGTAAAGGTTATATTAAAACTTTAGCAAAATTATACTTATACTATTACAGTTCACACAGAGTAATCGAGAATTTACTGGATCTTTGAGGTGTCCTGGATCTTCTAGGTTCTCACTTAACACCTTAGTAAAAATAATGCAGAATGAGTAGTAGAATAACTTAATTTTCTTCATAGAACCGAAGACTATGAAGGAGAACGGAAGTGAACGGAAGGGAGATCTTGTAATAAAATCAAATAAAAAAAAAATCATACAAATTTATTTATTTTTTCTTTTTCTCAAGATTCGCAAATAATTTGCTATTATTACAAAGTCTGAATTAAGGCAGCATGTTAAAGCAGTTGAAAGCAATTCAGCTAATACACCAACAGATGGACGGACAGACAGACATACAGCCATACAGCCAAACAGCCAAACAGCCAAATAAAGACATATAATGCATAACCACTTTTGTATATTGACAATATATAAACAAAACCAAAAACAACTCGACAAAAATGAATATGTGAAAAAGTTTAAAAAAGCTATGATGATAAAATAAACATTGTTGCATTGCCGCTGTCGCAGTCGCAGTCGCAGTTTCAGTCGCAATCGCAGCCGCCGCAGCAACAGCAACAGCCATAGCAACAGTGGTCATTGAACCTGGTAACGCACATGAGAAAAAACATGGAACAAAAATTGTAAAAAAATAAAGAGGCAGCAGCACCACCAGTAACAATATCGACAATAACAAAAAAGCGTTAAATGTTGTTGATTGGCGAAAGTGAAGACTGATCGCTTGCGGCTAAAAGCAACGGCTTTGACAAAGCCAAGAAGCACGCTTCAAACACTTTTTTAACAAAAAAAAAAAAAACAAAAACAAAAAAAACGAATAAAAACATGCTTATGAGGCTTATATATTTATTTCTTTGCTTATTCTTCTTTTCATTAAATATACGTTTGTGTGTGTGTGTGTGTGTGTGTGTGTGTGTACGTCATGCATTTATGTAAATAACTCCTCATGTCAGAGGAGATCACATCATAAAACGCTACAAAGCTGGGGTGATGCAGAGGCAGCAGAGGCAGCAATAACAGAAAACAAACGCAATTTGTTCGAAATGTGGGTATGTAGGTTTCTTAAACTGTGTAAAAACGTCAATTCATCTGTCTTGCACGACCAACAAAAAATTGTTAGTGTCACTACAGTCAATAACGTTGGCTTTATTAGTTTCTTACGTGCTTCTGATCTTCTGAGCATCTGAGCTTCTGAAAGGATTTCAAACAATTAAGACGTTTTGAATTTATTTTGAATTTTGAATTTATTTCTAATTTTTTTAATATATAAATGCTTTTTATTGGATAAAAGTTGGATTAGTATTTTAACCATGAGAATTATAAAATGGATAAAATAGAGATTAATTTATGTTATTAAATTTTTATCACAATCAAGTTCTCATACTTAGGACTGATTTTTATAAAATCCAACTAAGAAGACTAACAGACAAATATTTAAAAAAAACGACATTTTCTAAAATGATCACTGAAAATTTTTTAAAAGATTTAAACTTAAACCATTACAAATATGTTAGGCATCGATATTAATGATATTTAATAGCCTAAATTAATTTAAATTTAATTTAATAAACTAAATTAGTTAAGGATTTACTAAAATGAATTAACTTTAAACCATCACGAAAATGTTAGGCATCGAAATTAACGATATTTAATAGCCTAAGATAAACTAGATTTGTTAGGGACATACTAATATGAATTAAAATCTTAAACCATCACTAATATATTTATGATATTTAATAGACTAAGATAAATTAAATTAGCTAAGTACATACTAAACTGATAACGAAGAATATCATATGCCAAGGAAAAATCTACCCATTAGTCCCAAAACCTTTAACATTAAATTATGATTCGATATCATAATATAAATAAAAAAAATCTTCGATATTTTTCGATAACCTTTAGATATTGTGATGAATGTACTCAGTAATTGTTTATATAATATAATACAGTAACAATTTATAAAAAAGATCGCTCATTTCTCTTGTGCTTCTGTATGGCGCAGAAATATGGACGTTATCACAGAATGATGAAGCAGCACTGGGAGTGTTCGAGAGAAAAGTTCTTCGTATGATCATTGGTCGTCTACGAGTTGGCGACGACTACCGTATACGACTGAAACTTAAAGCAGCCATGCGTATAAAGCAACCATTAAAAAGCGTTTTCCATTGAATCTATGCTATATTATTTGTTAGCTTCCATCAAAACAAAACCATACTAAAAAGGGTTCATCTAGCATTCACGTTAACTAGCATTTTCTTACTAGTTCTCACTTTTTGTTGATATTAATTTGTATTCCAGTATAACACAAAATGTCAAGTAACAAGTTTTTTGATTCTATATTCTGAATTTATGGATTTATGTGTTAGAAATATATCCGGATACCTGAACACTCTGTGTTGTAGAATTGTCGTTAGAAATAAAAACTCAAACTAAATTCAAAACTTCTAAGCAATAAGTACTTTAAAAAATTAATATCATGTTTGGCATAGATTTTATGAGATCATAATCCAAGATCATGATAAACTTAAGAAGCATAATCTGTTTGAACGCGGAAGTGGTGATACTATAAACAATTATGAGAGAAGAGAAGAAAGAAGAAGAAACACAACTTTCGGAAACAAAAATGCTCAAACATCAATAAGATTGCAACAATTAAAAGGAAACGTCGGAATATCTTGTACGATAACACAATAGGCCAATAAATCTAAGCGAATCCGTAGAATCGCCGGTATAGCCTTTATCGACATGTGCAACATAGTCCGTTAAATAGTTCCTCAATATTTTCTCTTATAAGAAATATATATTTTTCATAGTAATCGATATTTGACATATATATTAAGTATTATTATTATGATCATCTCTCAACAAACAATCATGCGTGCTTTGATATTTAATACACTTATTTATTTAAGCTGCAATCGTAGTGCTCTAAAAATGCCGACCGTACTTCATACATATTTTTATGTATATAACTGCTACGCACTCTACTCATTTCTATATAAGTATGTACGTATGTCTGTATGTATGTATGTATTTCTTTTTAATGCATGATGCTTTTTAACTTAAATTGTTTTGATGTTTTTTCAAAGAACTTTGCAATGTAGCAATGCTAGTTATTGTTGTTGTGTCACTGATTATTATTATTATTATTATTTGTTGTTGTTGTTGTTGTTGTTGTTGTTGTTGTTGTTGTTGTTGTGGTTTATGAGTAATCCTAAGTGTCTCGAACATTTAAATTTAATGCCTGTATATTTACTCTACGTATAAGCTGGTGTTGTTGCTGTTGCTGTTGCTTCTGCTGCTGTCACTGCTGCTGCCACTGCTGCTAATGTTAGGTTTCTATAATTTTGTGTAAAATAGATGAACTCTCTGAGTGGCATTGTTTGTTGTTGTGTTATTGCTTGCTTGCTTGTTCATTTGCAACTGGATTGGTCAGTAATGAATGCGTTAGCTTATTTAGGCAAGCAGCCAGCTGCAGTTGTAGTCATAACTGAGGATGCCTCAAAATGACTGAATTATACCATTTTTACGTTTGGCTAGTTTATGTTTTACGAGTATGTTTTCTTTTAATGTTAGTATGGTTTTTTGCTTTTTGGTTTTTCAGATCTTTTAAGCTTTGGCCAGATTACTTTCATGATTTTTTTTGTTTTTTTCCAGTATTCATAATAAATTTGTTTGTTCAGCAACAATTTCATTATTGCCGTTATTGTTGTTATTTTCATTGTATTTGTTGCTGTTGTTGTTTTAATTTTTTACAACTGACGGCAGTTGACTTGATTCATTTTGTTAGTATTAATGTATGGTATTTTTATAGGTCAAAAAAAAAAAATATTACGCATGAAAAAAATAATTGTAATAAAAAAAACCTAAATAAACAAATAAATTAGTTGGAGAACCGAAGACCAAAGAGGAGAAGACGTAGTTTTGATGTGGTATTTGCGACTAAAAATGCAGATGCAACAGCTCTGATAATTGGTAAATAAAAATAAAAAAAATTTTTCCCCGGTTTTGGAATTTTGGAATGTTTTTGCCTTTAAAGTTTAGAAATAAAAATGACGAAATATATTCAGAATTAAAATTAATGCCAATAAAAAAGATGGAGTCAGATTTTGCGAAAAGCTTTTTAAATATCTATGCATAAATATGTACATATATGCATATTTTATCCACAGACACAATTTTTTGTTGGAATCATTGATGGTTAACCAATGTTTAACCAATGTTTCACCAATAATTAGTCAGATATAAAGTACTTTCTTACTGCAACTGCAACAGTTATTTCGCTTTTGTTTTAATTAAATACCTATTCTATAGTTATCGGGTCTGCAATCGCAAAGGCAAATAACTGTAATCCAACATATTAAGAGAAACTTATAATTCAGACACACACACAAGCTTCACCTATTTAAATCAACTTATTGGCCTACGGACCGTAGCAAACCACCTGAGCACATTGCTTCACTGTTATTGAAGGCATAGGAAATATAACAATTTAGATGATGCTATTCAAAAAAAACTGAAGAGCTATAGACCGATAAGATACGATTACACTTAAACGGGTAAAATATGATCTCGAAAAGTAATAATTACAATGAACAGGGAAACAAATATATCTGAGCGAGGTCTAAGTGCAGTGATAGTGATGATAGCATGATGATAAGGCATTTAAAAACTTCCTCTCCGCACAAAAAAAAGCATAAAAAGGCGCTTAATATATGACTATGTCTTGTATACTCTTTGTGGTTTATTTCATTGGATGTAGTGTACAACCTTTGTTAAGCACTAACTACATGTATGAGCAAAGTAAACTATTGCCATGCGGTATTGGTCCTATTAAGTATGAATCTATACCAACAAGAGAAATAACAGTCGGCTGCTTCAAGTAAGACGTGACCTGCTCAGCACTACGGTATCGGTGCTATCTATCTATCTATGGCTGAAAAAAAAATTGTATTTCACCTCATGTACCAATCGTTGACTCGTTGAAATCATTGAGAATTTTTTGATATCAAAGGTAACAAAAAGTACTTCACCTAGACCAAGATCGAGCAATTACACTGAATGTAAGATGTTTTTTCCTCCAGGTATCTGAGTGAAATTCATTCTTTCTGTTAAGACCCATTCTGTGCGTGTTTGCAATTAAATCAGCGTATCAGTTTTGTCTTTTTGCAGTTTATGCAATTTTATATTCCTTATCATTTTAATTTATTTCAACATTTCGCCAGGTTACGTAGTTATTAAGTAAAGTTTTCGTTTTACGATACTAAAATTCCTTCACAATTTTCTTTTTTTGTAAAATTTCAATGCCAACATCGAACAGAATTTTACTTTGTTATCAGCCATTCCGGAATGTGAATAAATATTTTGCACGTTTTGGAAATGTCAAAAAACTTTTGAAAATTATTTACCTGTAAATGCACTCACGCGTACTCATTGTATAGATACATTGATATAACTACTTATCTGAATAGTTATGGTTTATGCTTATCGAATTGCGTATATCATATTAATGTTTGCGGCAAAGTATCTATCAAAGTATCTATAAGCCAAGCAACATTTTGTTTACTGTCTCTCTGTCTGTCTGTCTGTCTGTCTGTCTGTTTGTAGCGAGACTGTGTGTGAGTTTATGGGTCTGTGAGACTATGAGACTATGCGTTTGCGGATTGTGGTCTGTCTTCTACTCGGGTACCCGTATCTCATTGTAATGGGAATCGCGTGCACGTTTAATTTACAACTTACACTTTACGAATTTAAGCTGAGTTTATGCCTAGTTGTATAATTTGACGATATTCATTTTCAAACTTGGTAATATTTTTGTTATGAGTCGGTTTAATGCGTCGGCTTCGGAGCTCCGTAAATGGCGTACAAAATCATTACATAAACTTTTATGCCACAAATATTAATGACAGATATAGACTTCAGTTAATACAAAGGCAAATTTTTTTTACTTATTTCAGTGCGAAGTGTTTTCCTTATTCGCTTTTCAGAGTGACAAACTCAGTTGTTTTTTTATCGAGTTTCTGGTTGATCAATGTGGCATTTGATTTTTGAATTTAAAAAATCACATTTTATTAAATCTATTCATACTTTTCAGCTTCTTACAAATATTTTCCATTTTTTTCAAAATCAAACACGGAATATAGCCTTCCTTTTCTTTCTTGTGCTTTAACGACTGCGGTGCTCCAGATGATCATCTCTGCTCCAAGTTAATAATGCAATTATTAATTTTTTAATTTATTATACATTTGCTATAGTTTTTAAGGAACTTTTTTATGGATCTAAGTTACTAAATGTATGGAACAGATCAAGCCTATATGAGACAGAGAGAGAGAGAGCATCTCTGGATTTTCACATGTATGCACAAGCCGATGTGGTTTTGGTCCTCTATGTTTAATCAGTTCGACTTGTTTACCATTGGATATCGATAACTTTTGAAAGCTTTTCTTTTCGATTTATTTTATTTCACATATATATTTTTTCTTAAATGTTTCTTTCTTTTCCCGATGAATTTCCCTTTTAGGATCCAGTAAGCTGTTTATATATACTTTTTCTTTCGTGCTTGCGTTCTGTGAATTTTATATTGCTCGGTATGTAACATTTTTACATTCAGTCGATAGTTTGCATTCAGCTATAACATATAATGTGAAACAACATCTGCTAGATGAATAGCTAGTCGCGCTGTGTAGCAAACAAATATGTAATGAAAAAACTCCCAAATGGGTCCGCCATTTTCTTTTTCATTCTCATTTTCATGATCGTATAATCAGTCCATATCCGAGGCTTACTGTTCATTTTTTTTTAATAATATTTTTACACGAGGAATTCTAGTCCAACCTTGCTTAGAAGGGACTACTAATTTCCAGTACGAATAGTTAAGAAATTTTATCTCAATTCATCAAAAAAGTAATATTCTTTTCGGTCACTCATACGCTCTGTGAAGCTTTTAACCCCAGCTAGGTTATATTCAAAATCAAAAACTTACATGTATTTGTGGAATTATTTATATTTATTTAAACAGTACTAGATATTATACTAATTGTATGTATACACACATATTTATCCAAATTATTATATGAAAAACAAAAAAATGTTAGTTCTTGAATAATTTGAGAGCGATGGTCACCTTGAAAGTTCACATTCAACTCACAAGAATTCCCTTTGAGAAGTGCTCAGGTTGCATGCCAGCATTGCAGTTTGCTTGGTGAAGGCAGTCACTTAATGTCTCGTAAAATCTAAAATAAATTTTGAAAGCCAATACTTGAGCATTTTTGAGGCAATTAGGCAAGGCGTAACCTGAACTCGTGCATGCAACAATAAACCGCAACCAGCATCGCAGCAAATGAACTGAAGTTGCCATGACAATGAACTTTTGCATATGCAATTGCTTGGCTTGCAAATAAAAATGTTTTAAGAATTCAAAAAATTCAAACAATATTATATTTAACTTTAAAAAAATTAAAAATTTATTTTAAATGTTAAGACCAACATAGATATACTAACAAGTCAAGCCGAACAGCCAATTTTAGTGAAGTAATATTATAAGTCTATTTGAGTACCCATTGATATTAGAAATGCATTATTTAAATTAAAATTATATCGTATCTTTAACTATATTCTCGCCATTCGAATCATTTTCCAGCAATATTATATAAAATAAATTGTGATTCCTACCATTCCAATTTGGGTATTATGCTCTTTATAGGGAGGCCCTGGAGTTGGCCAAAATTGCCGCCGATCATACGCTGTGCAGTATACCTGCAGCCTGCATATCGTTGAGGCTTCTAATCTTTTATTAAATTACTTAACACAGAAAGAATTTGACAAATGTTTGCATAATATCAGCAATATATCCAGATTCTTCAAGTATACCGAATGATTAATTGAAACACTTCAATTGGCCAGCTCGTCTGCCATACAGTTGCCGATAATATCTCTATGACCGGGAACACAAAGTAGAAAAATGTTAAACTGAGTCGGTAACTTATTCAGAAATGTGTAGCACTAAAAAACCGTCCTGGCTATAACTCGAACTAAACTCGTCTGTCTGGTAGTACGTAAATATTCCTATTAAATATATTATCCAAGACAAGCTGTAGCTTCTATATTAATGATGATATTTATTTGAAAAGCACTGCAATGATCAGGAAACCTATAGAATTATTATGAGTAGAATTATTTAGCCTTTTCGTGAAAACTCAACGAGGGTCACTTGTCGTTGAAAATTGTTTTAATGTTTCTCGAACTATTCTCCTTTATGATTAAAACACTTTTGCATGCGTTCGAACCATTTTTCATATTTTTTGCAATCCTTTTTTAGATACCTCCAAAACATCGTTGTTCACCGATTTTCCACCGACAAAAATTGTTATTTGCGCATTTTATTTTTGAAGTTCAAGAACAAGAAAAAATCATTGGGCCCCAAATCAGGTCTGTATGGCAGATGACTAATCAATTCGATTTTTTGAATGTTCAAATAGTCAGTTGTTAAACGAGATGTATGAGCACTCGCGTTGTCTTGAAGGAGATAGAGAATAATCCGACAGCGCTTGTTTATTTTCAATATTTAACTGAAGACTTCCGGTTAACAAATGGTTGTATACTATTCAAAATTGACCACTTTACGTTTTACTAATGGCACAGTTGCCACATGATGAGTTTCCCGAAAAAACAACCAACCATTTGTTTTGAAGTACTTCGAGCAACAACAACTTTTGTTGGATTTGGTTCATTTTGAAACCTCCATACTATCGACTCCTGTTCACGTTCCGGCTCATACGCATATATCTATGATTCGTTACTCGTACAATCTTATATACATCTCTTAAAGCGTATATATACGCCATTGTACTTCTTAAGCATTTATATGCACCAATCGACATGAGCACCTTTCTGAGATCCATCTTTCTTCAAATGATGGGGGATAGGAACCAACAAGAACAAATCTTTCTCACAGCTAAATGATCGTGCAACATTTTATATATCTGGTGGAATTAATGCCTCAATCTCACAGTATATGACTTAACGGTCTTGCATTACACAAATCAGTTTTTGCAGGTCATCAATGTTTTCTGGCAGAACAACTGATTTTGGAAGACATTCACGAATTTCAGTGAGGTCAGTGAGCGAACTACGGCCAGGATTGAAACCATTGTACGAGTACCAGCGTTTCACAGTGGCAAAGGATGGAGTTGATCGATGTACTCTTGTCTTAATAATCCACGTCGAAAATCAAAAGTTGTAATAAATCATCGTACGAAATTTTTTAGCGTTAAATAACACAAATACTCGTAACGCTCTTTTGACAAAAATTCTAAGGTAGGCTACGTTTAATAATGTCAAACTTTCATATGGAAACATCAACTGACACCTGACAGCAATCAGTGCTGCCAAGGCTCAAAACACAGATAGTGTTATAGTGACCCTCGTAATATTTATTCCAATTCTGAATAACCCAAGTAAATTCAACACTAAATACATCAATCATTCTTTCTCAGAATGATATTATGAACACATAATATAGTTATTCTTCCTCGTATAATAAATAAATAATATCCAAATTAGTTACAAAACAGAAAGCTTTAAATTAACATAAGCTGATAAAGTTACTTCCATTTATGTTCTTTCAATAAACACAAAAAATAATGAGTTTTTAGGAGTTAATGAGTACTTTCCTATTAGTTTATTAATTTTTCAGTCTATCTATGGCTATGTCTCTGTGTGTGTGTGTTAGTCTATTAGTCTGTTGTAAGTCATTCATAGAGAACACAAGCTATCGCACGTAAATTCACTTTATGCTGCATAAATTGCAAAAAATTAGCATATACGCCCCATTAGCGCAGCATAACATAAATTAAGTCAAATGCACGTACGACTAACTTCCCTGCCAATGGCAAGCAAATGCTGAACGAATCGTACAAAGCAACAAAAACAACAAGAACAACAAAAACTGCAAGAAGACTGGAAAGAAAATAAATGCTAAATATGGAGTTGTAAACAATAAAAATCATCATAAAAAAAATT